>NC_042623.1:206933341-207246010 GCF_901001135.1 Rhinatrema bivittatum
CATCCTCAGTCCAACTTCGGAAGGACCTTCAGTAGCGTCTTCCATGCCGGGTCAGAAGTTTCGCCTTCCTTTGAATGACCTGTCAGGTGCGTCGATTACACCGGGTTCCCGAAGCTCAAAGCGGTGGTGCCGCTTTGAGCCTTGCCCGGATACCTCTGCTCTGAGTTTTAACTCGTCCTCATCTTCATCAGCTCCAGTGTCTTCATCTATGCCTGTATCCTGAGTCTTCGTCTCCTTCAGCACCTCTGTCTCCAGTGTCCACTCATGCCAGATGTCCTCCTTCACCTTCGCCTCCTGTCTGGCCTGCCACCTCTGCCTTTACCCAGCAGCAGGTCCGAAAGGGCTTGGAATGGTTGGAGGACTTCTCAGAGATCAACCTTGCGTGGTTGGCCTCCCTGATGCTGTGCAGGTCGGCGGGGGCCTGGGCTTCCGGTCTTCACCCAGACGAGGTTCCGTCTCACCTGCCTCGGCGCTTCCTCGGAGCACCTCTTCTGGTTCGCCAAGGTCCAAGGGTACACCCTACTCATCCCAGCACTCCAGGTTGCCAAGGCCTCTTGTGTGCAACACCTTGCCAAGTCCCCTGAGCGCAACAGAACCCTTCCCTAGTCCCTGCAAATTATGAAATGCATTGCAGTCCAGGAAAAGATCTACTACCTTCCATTAAACATATAAAAAGCAGAAAAAGCAGAAGAAACGTTCTGAAGGGCCATCGTTTCGATCAAAGGTGTGCTATAACCAATACATCATACTGACCTTTAAAACAAGGAGAATGGAATGAATAATTTATAACACTGGATATGAATCCAGTAATGTTATCAGAGTGCCTTGCACAACTAGTAAGATAAAGCCAGGATGTATAATTTCTATACAGATACCCTGGTAGATATTGATTAGTACAATTAAACCAGGTGGTATTAAGGTGCATGCACTAGGTCTGATTATTGCAATATACAGGATGGTAAAAAAAAAGGGTGTCTATAAAACCAAGAGTGGTTATTTTGGAGGGTCATAAACAGAATATTTGCCTGAGGGGCACATGGGATTGTATAGTGACTTTACAATGCAGGGCTCTTATGTCACCCCACCAGGTAATGTTAAGCCAGGGAAACCATTGATAACTACAGTAAATGGTCCCGAAAGAAAGAGGACAGAACATGGTGTCCTGTTGGTTGAGAAGCTTTCTGTACATGTTGCAACCTTCGGTCTCAGACGGCTTCGCCACTTATGCCTCACCTTGTTCTCGGCTCCTCCCGCTTACCTTGGGAAATGGCTACTGCCGCATCTGCAAGCCGCCCGCGTCCCCGGAACAGCTATGGTGTTGCCTCCCGCCATGTTCCTCCCAAGGGCCTACTAGGGTGCACGCGCGCTACCCACATCTTTATTCTAGCTATGGCGCGAACTTCGGGGGCGTTCCCCTCATGTGACGTCACGTCATCCGGGTATATAACCTGTACATGTTTGCTAGCTCATTGAGTTAGCAATGGATTGGTTTCGGCTGGTCTAAGCTACTCTGCCACTGGAAGCTCTTTTTCTGTCCTTCGGGGTATTGACTAACCTGGGTACCCGCTCCTTGGGGGCCCTCTGCTTTATTTCAGGTGCCTTACTGGGATCAGGTACTCGCTCCTCGAGGGCCTGCTCTCCCAGCCTCAGTGCCAGTACCATCTACTTCAGTCTGGTGGAATCGCCAACCTACAGCTACCATCTAGTGAGTAATCTAACTCTCAGTCTGTCTCATCTAGGGCATTGCCTTGCCTGGGAAACCTACACCAGAATCCCCTATACCAACGTGGTGAGATGGGTTCCCTCTGCCGAGGGTCCCGGGAGTGCTGCCTCTGGATCACCTCACTACTGCCACCTCTGGTGGTACACATCAAGCTGTATAATAAAAGAACTAAATTCTGTGTTTGTGCGTCCTGAGTCTAGCCCAGTACTGTGGCTCCCCACGCTCCTCCCTGTGGGCATGGTTATCTGCCACAGTACCCAAGAATCCACCCAAACACTGCTAAACCATATCAGATTGCTAACTCCATGGATTCGGCTCAGCTCACCACATTGCAGGCCATTCCAGGCCTGGCCCAGCAAATCTCCAAAAGGCAGAATGTGCTGGAGAATTTGACTGCTGCATTCAACCCGCTGCACGCACAAATGAACTTACCCTCCACCACAGGTAAAGAGGTTACATCGCCAGAAGTGACGGTCAAGACAATGGTACCTCTATTTGCTTCAACACACTTCTTGGGGGAAGTTTGGAGGTATAGAGGTTTTATTAACCAGTGTTGCATGCAATTTTCCCTGCAACCTAGCCATTTTCCCACAGTTTATGCCAAGACCACTTACATCTTGTCTTATCTGGATGGAAGAGCATTGGCTTGGGATTCCTTGAACTGTTCAGATCAGTTTTTGATGACCCTGCCCGGCATACCACTGCAGGATCTTCATTGGTTCACCTGAAGCAAAGTACTAAACCTTTAGCTGACTTCGCTATAGAATTCAAGACACTGGCGTCTGAATTACATTGGGACCCTAAATGCTTGAGGACCCTCTTCTTTGAAGGACTGAACTCTCGTTTGAAAGACAAGCTGGCAACTCATGAGATGCCTGAGACCTTGGCTGAACTGGTGAAGTTGGCAACAAGGATTGATCACCGACTTCGTGACAAAGTTCAAGAGATCAAGACTCCCAGAAGACCCTTTCAGGGTGAAGCTTGAGTTAAGTCCACACCCAGGCCTGTTCCCTCGGGGCCAGTTGCTGGTGAGGAAAAACCAATGCAATTAGGCCGCAATCACCTGACGTCAAAAGCGAAAAGAACACGGAAGAAGTTGGGGCTTTGCATGTAATGTGGACAAGCTGGCCATGCGGTTCAAACATGCCCTATATGTCTGGGAAACTGGAAGATTTAAGTCCTGCAGGAAGACTCTTTTTAGGTCTTACTGCACCCTCTCCTCCACTCTCTCTTCCTGTATCCTTGATCTGCGGACCCTTAGAGTATCAGACTCTTGCCCTTGTGGACTCAGGGGCAGGAGGTAATTTCATTTTACAAAGTTTAGTGGAGCCCCTGTGGATTCTCACTACCACCATGATGTCTTCACTACTCCTATCTTCAATTCATGGAGAGCCCTTACCGGGCGAACTAACCCAGCTCACCGAACCAGTATGTTTACGGACCGGTGCTCTCCATTCTGAAACTGTCTCTTTCTTTGTTTTAGTGAAGGCCTTGCACCCTATAGTACTGGGGCTACCGTGGCTGCAGCAGCATATGCCTCAATTCAATTGGGCCACTCTGGAACTTTCACGTTGGGGTCCAGATGCCATGGTAAATGTCTGATGGAGGTTGCTCCTATACCCTGCATGCCATCTACCCCATTGATGCCTGGGTTGCTGCCTCAATAAGCATCTTTTCAAGATGTATTTTCCAAAAAGCTGCAGATATACTACCGCCGCACAGATCCTGTGACTGTGCCATTAATTTGAAGCCTAACACTGAACCACCCAAAGGACGGGTCTACCCTCTCTCCATGATAGAAAATAAAGCCATGTCCGAATATATACAGGAGAACCTTCAAAAAGGCTTCATAAGACCCTCCAAATCTCCTGCTGGCGCAGGCTTCTTCTTTGTGAAGAAGAAGGACGGTACGTTGTGTCGATGTATAGACTACATAGGTCTAAATGAGATCACTGTGAAAGACCGCTGTCCCTTACCACTCATCTCAGAGCTATTTGATAGACTACAGAGAGCCAAGATATTCTCCAAGCTTGATCTCAAGGGAACCTACAACTTCGTTTGCATCCGCTCTGGCGATGAATGGAAGACAGCCTTCAATACCCAGGACGGTCACTTTGAATATCTAGTAATGCCCTTTGGCCTGTGCAACATCCCGGCTGTCTTTCAAAACTTGATGAACGACATTCTGCGGGACCATCTCTACAAATGTGTCGTTGTATACTTAGATGACATCTTGATATTTTCCCAAGATATGACCACTCATCTGGAGGATGTCAAAAGAGTGCTGCAAAGACTCCGCGAGAATCGTCTATACGCCAAGTTGTCTAAGTGCGAGTTTCATAAGGAATCAGTGCCTTTCTTGTTTCCAACCAAGGTTTCCAGATGGACCCACAGAAGCTGGAGAGCATTAAGAAATGGACACAACCCACAGTTCTAAAGGCTCTTAGGCGATTTCTGGGTTTCACCGACTACTACAGAACATTCATCAAGAACTACTCCTCACTAACTGTTCCGCTTACAGCTATGACGAAGAAAGGTGCCAACATTGCCAATTGGTCTACGGAGGCAGTAACAGCATTCCAGAAACTGAAAGACGCCTTCTCGAGCAAACCGTGCCTCCGACATCCGGATCCGACTAAGCCCATCATCATTGAGGTCGATGCCTCAGACGTCGGCGTAGGAGCCGTGCTAAGCCAGGACGGTGATTCTAAGGCCATACACCCATGCTCATTTTTCTCCCGTTGCTTCTCACCAGTAGAGAAGAGCTACAGAATAGGAGATAAAGTGCTCCTGGCAATAAAGATGGCATTCGAGGAGTGGCGCCCTGGGCTCGAAGGAGCACAACATCGATCACAGTCTTTACAGACCATAAAAATCTGGAGTACCTCCTCCATGCACAGTGCCTAAACCATAGGCAAGCGAGATGGTTCCTCAACAGATTTGAATTTGTGCTGAAATACCGCCCTGGAGATAAGAACGTCAGAGCAGATGCCCTATCTCACTCATTCTTCTCTGAGGATTTTCCAGATGAACCGCAACATATCATCGACCCGAAAAGAGTTATCTTGTCAGCTACTCACCCAGTACCTGCGGGTAAAACCATTGTTCCCAAGAACCTAAGAAAAAAGCTGTTAGCATGGGCTCACGACTCCAAACTGGCTGGACATCCTGGTCAACGCAGAACTCTGGCTAAACTGCAGAAGTATTACTAGTGGCCCACCATGAAGGAAGATACTTTCTCCTACGTTGCTGCATGCTCAAATTGTGCCAGACAGAAACCGCTACCTAGTCGTCCTTGGGGCCTACTCCAACCCTTGCCAATAACAGACGAGCCATGGACACATATTGCTACAGACTTTGTGGTAGACTTACCACTCTCAGGAGGAAACAACACGATCTGGTTTCTCAAAGATGGCTCACTTCGTGGCTCTCCCTGGCTTAACCACAGCCATGGAGCTTGCTAAGCTCTTCATCACGCACATCTTTCGCCTACACGGCATGCCTAAGCACATCGTCTCTGATCGAGGAGCCCAATTCACAGCTAAGTTCTGGAAGGCATTTTGCAAGAAGTTTGATATCTCTCTCGACTTCACCTCAGCATACCATCTACAGTCTAATGTGTAAACAGAGAGAATGAATAGGACACTCAAGCAGTTCATTCGTGCATATGTGGGCACTCGTCAAAATGATTGGGCTGAACTGTTGCCCTGGGCTGAATTCACTATCAACTCTCATCCAGCAACATCAGCTGGATCAACACCATTCGAAGTGGTCTACGGACGACTACCTTTACCACCACTACCACTTCCACTGTCAGTGTCGTCCCCGGCAGCTCAATCTACTGCCAAAGATATTCAACAACTATGGACTCAGACCAAAGAGATGCCTCATAAAGCAGGACAACGAGCAAAGAAAGGCTATGATGCTCATCACTGCAAGGCTCGAGATTTCCAGCCTGGTGACAAAGTCTGGCTATCCACAAAACATTTGAGACTCAAGCTACCTTCAACTCGTTTTGCTCCACGCTTCGTTGGACCCTTTTCCATTCTCCGAATAGGCAATCTCACATACAGTCTGAAGCTTCCACTAGTGTTCCATGTCTCACTATTAAAGCCACTAGTCCTTTTTTTTTTTTTAATTCTTTATTTATTAAGTTTTTTCTTTTACAAATTAAGAAAACTTAAATTTAAGTTAACATTTTTGGTGCATTTAAAGAATTATACAGTGAATAATTTGAACATAAAACATCCAAGTAAATAATCACCATCATATTATTATCATTCAATTTGTATTTGGACAACAGCATTTTTTAATATAGAAACTTAAACCTAGGGGCAAGTGAAATTCTAAGGAGATTTCAAAGAAAGAACAACTTTGTTGTAGGATGTTGTTTTGTTCAAGGTGATAGTTTAGTTGTTTGAGCACTACCTTTTCAGTTAGTTTTGCAATGAGGGGTAAGTTAGAGATGGGTCTGTAGTTGTTTAGGTCATTTGAGTTCAGGTTCTTTTTTTTTATAATGGGTTTGATGGTGGCCATTTTTAGTGTGTCTGGGATTTCTCCTTTTTCCAGGGATTTATTGATGATTGCTGTGATGGTTGGGGAGATGGTTTGTGAGATTCCTTTTAGTGTTTGAGTAGGGATTTTGTCTAGTTCATGGCAGGCATTTCTTATGGATGACTTACCTGATCAAGGGAAATACCTGATCCAGGGAAGCAGATGCAATCTGCTATTGGCAGGCCCAGCTTTCTGTCTGAAGGCAGTGCAGGCCCAGCACTGCCTTGCTCTGATGCTCCGTTTAGGCAGTGCTGCAGAACTCCAGTGGTGTAACACTGGGCTGATGTGATATCAATAGACAGTTGCAGCAATCCCAGCGGGGGGACTGCTGACAACCACAGCAGGCGGGAGATCAGCAGTAGTAGCTGAAAGAGCTGCTTTGTATTGTGTAGCTTATTTATGGAGGGTTGAGGGAGACTGGTGGGGATCGGCAGGTGAGAGAGAGAGATGGAGAATTGTGGGAATGGAGAAAAACAGGGAGACTGGGAGCAGCAAAGTGAAAGAGAGGGAGGGAACTGGTGAGGATGTGAGGTGGGGGATGGAGAGAGAGAGAGAGAGGGGGTTGGTGAGTACAGGGGGTGAGGGAATGGGGGAACTGGTGGGGGAGGGGTTAGAAGAGAGAGGGGAAATAGTGGGGCTGGGGGCTGGGTGAAAGAGAGTAGTGGGGATGATGGTGAGAAAGGGAGACTGGTGGGGATGAGGATTGAGTGAGGGACGGATTTGTATGGATGGGGAATAAAAGAGAGAGAAAAGGAGCCCGGTTGGGGCAGTGGTGAGACAGAGGGAGACTGATGGCGGTGGAGAGTGAGAGTGAGAGAGAAAGAGAAAGAGGGAGATTGGTAATGATGGGAAGGTGAGAATGAGGGGGAAACTGATGGGTACAGGGGGTGGAAGGGGGAAAACTGGTGGGGTTGGAGGTTGAGCAAGAGAGGGGGAGGCTATTGGGGACAGGGTGTAAATGAGAGGGAGAGGGAGACTGTGAGGACATGGGGTGAGAGAGAGACTGGTGGGGATGGGGGGGTACCATCTCATCCCTTGCTTATGGCAGCGATTGCCTACATGGTGTTAATCTGATAGGTAAATAGTCATTTTTATTCGTTATTTGATTCTGTTTGGACCAGTGGCGTAGCCACGGGTGGGCCTGGGTGGGCAGGTGCCCACCCAACTTAGACCCAGGCCCACCCAACTGGCACCGGAACTGCAAGGCTGTCGCGGGATCCCATCCCCGCGACAGCGAACAAGAGAACCCACGCCTCGCGCGCCATCACGGCACACATGGGGAAGTGCTGTAGCGGCCGTATGGCTTGGGGGGGGAGGGAGGAAGCGGACGTTGTGCGCTGCGCTTCCGCTCCCCCCCCCGACAGGAAGTTCGGCGGGCAGTACGGCCCGACGCCCGAAGATAGCAGGAGGCCGGTGGCAGCAGGAGAGGCAGCTGATCTTCCTGCTCTGGGGGAGAAAGCGGAAGCTGTGCACGTGCTTGAATGTGTATGTGTGGATGAGAATGGGAATGTGTGTGGGTGAAAACTGGAGCCTGGGTGTGTATGTGGGTGAGAATGGAAGCTTGAATATGTGGGTGAATGGGAGCTCGAATGTGTGTATGTGTGGTTGAGAATGGGAGCCTGGGTTTGTGGGTGGGTGAGAATGGGAGCTTGAATGTGTGTATATATGGGTGAGAATGAGAGCCTGGGTTTGTGTGGGTGGGTGAGAATGGAAGCTTGAATATGTGGATAAGAATGGGTGCTTGAATGTGTGTATGTGTGGGTGAGAATAGGACCTTAAATGTGTATATGTATGGATGAGAATGGGAGCTTGAATATGTGTGGGTGAGACTGGGAGCATGGGTTTGTGGGTGAGAATGGGAGTCTGGGTTTATGTGTGTGGGTGAGAATGGGTGCCTGGATGTGCGTCTGTGTGTGCATAAGAATATAAGCCTGGGGAGGGGTGAGAAAGTGAGAACTTGAATATGAGCTTGTGGGGGGGGGGGGGGGGAGAGCATATGAGAGTGACAGCTTGAGTGTGTGAGAGGGAGTCTGTGAGAGAAAGCGTGTATGTGTGTGTGTGTGTGTGTGTGTGTGTGGAAGGGAAGAAGACAGTAATAGAAGAAAGACACTGAAAAGGAATTAGGAAATGAGCTATAAGGGAAAAAATGGGAAAAAGAGACCAGGACCAACTGATTAAAAAAATACAAAGATCAGACAACAAAGGTAAAAATATATATCTATATTTTGAGATGTTAGCAATTTAAATATAAGCAACACAACCGCTCTCTCAAAATTTATGGACAGGTAGGAGCCATGTATAAAATCGTAATAATAAGAAGGCTAAAGTACCACAAATCACCGTGAATTATGTTTATATCATTAAGTAAACCTCATACTTAGGCGTAGATGTGAATGCTATGCTGCATAATTTGGCATTATTTATCAGTAAAAAAACAACTAGTAGACCTGCATGCCTACAATCCACCCATGTTAACCTTGTGCCCACCCAAAAAATCAATTCTGGCTACGCCACTGGTTTGGACCCGAGGAAAGGAATGTCAGCTACCGAAAGCTTGTCAAGAAATGTATTAAGTTAGTCCAATATCATTTCTTTCTATACATTCAAGTGGACTAACACAGCAACCACACTATTTATTTGGTTGAGGAGCTGTGTTTTTGCCTTTCCATAGACAGAGTTCTTGCAAAGTAGAATTCACCAATAAATGTATATTAATTATTAAGAAGTTACTTTAGTGGATAATTTTGTAATAACCAGCCTGCAAACAATTTAAAAGACATGCATGCATAGATTATACTAGGATTCAAAGGAAAAATATGCATATACTTTCCCATTAAAAATGATCCAACATGCCTTATCGCAAAGAAATGTATCTTACTTAAATGGATTGAGAAGGAACCACCAAACCTTGCTATGTGGTCATCACTTATGACAGAACTTTTCCAACTGGAGTACGGCTCCTTATACAAGCGCTTTTCTCCTCGGAAGAAGCGAGTTTTCCATGACATCTGGATTGAATACTATGGCTCTGTTTCCCCAACAGTGAAACAGTTGGCCCCAATGCCAGGGGTCGGAGTGTAAGCAGACGGGACTGTGTGTTCGAGTTTTTTTAACCAAGGGGCCTGCAATGTTACAATTATAAGTTACAATTATAAGTGTTTTTATGGTACTCAGACGGGACTTGTATGTTGTATTCTGTGTTCTGTACTCGATATGCTCATGATGTACACTGTCAGCTTCTTGACCTTCTTGACCTTTTTAAAAAACAACTAAGGTGTGAGATTCTCTACAAAATTGGGGGGGGGGGGGGGGGACTAGTGGCTGTTATAAGTTGAAAACTTGGGTGGCATGTTCCTATGCTTTGTTGGAGTCTCTTGTTGTATTCTCTGTGTCCCCCAATAAAATTGCTTTGGAAAAAAAAAATGATCCAAACAAAACTACTCACAGACAATTGTACCTGCTAAATAGTGTGCAGATTTTTTCAGAGAAAGGTATGTGCACACTTTTCAAAATATAAACGCATGCACTTAAGTACAGACCTTGACTCAAACCCAACACCAAGAATACCTACATACAGGACATGCTCCCATAAGTTTACCTGCATATTGGGAACTGGCATAGTTTGGGGAGGGCAACGGGCATGAAGGGCAATCACAGTGCTGGGATTTTGTTGGTGCTGGTGGGGCAGGGCCTGCCCTGGGGTTATGATTTTATATTGCCAGCAACAAGGCAAAGAAATAACGCACAGGGCCTGTGGCTGCAGAGGCTCTTCTACAGCTCTACCCCTTGCATGGGTTTCTTAAGGCAACAGGAAACCCGCACAGGAGAAGGGAGTGGGGTGCCTTCAAAGCTTGAATTCCTCTCTCTTTCTGTTGCTGCTGCAGTTTGAAGATTGAGGCATTGTTGCCCTGAGGCCCTGATCATTCAAGGGAGTAGGAGAGGAAGAAGAGAGAAAGGTAAGGAACAGATGCTGTGAAGGAATTTTGTGCAGGGAATGGGGATCGGGGTGAGAGGAAGTTGGCAGCAGAGCAGGAAGAGGGAGATATTGCATAGCTTACAGGGTAGGGGGTAGGCGAAAGAGAGGGGGAGTTATTGGAGGGCAGGCTGTGGGGGGAGAGAGAGAGGAAGATGTTGCAGGGCAGGGGGGTGGGGAAGGAAAAGAAGGAGATGTTTCAGGGCAGAGGAAGAGAAAGAGGGGAGGAGATGTTGCAGAGTAGAGGAAAGAGGAGGAGTGACAAAGGGAGATGTTGCAGGGCAGAGATGAGGAAGAGAGAGGAAAGAACTGTTTCAGGATAGGGGGTGGGGAAACATATGTCTGCATTTCCTGTACCTGTGTAAATTTACCCAAACTGAATGGCGAAGTTCCCAGTGGCGGACTGGGGAGGGGTTTTCACTTATGCACATACTTTTGGATTTTAAAATTATGAGGAAACCTTTTCCCCAGAAATGCATGCAGTGTAAGTGAGCTCAGGTAGTTTGTGTGGGATGATTTTCAAAGTGCGCTAATGTGCACATGTCCGCTGGGAAAACGGGGGTAAATTAGGGTAGGTGCATATTTGCTGGCTAACTTATAAACAGCGCTAACAAAATTATCCTTATAATGTATTATTATTGAAGTGCATTGGTTGAGATGAATCAGGCGAGGCTCACAAAGCACATTTTTATGAGGCCCACTAATATTCTTTGGTGGCCCTACCTATATAGAGATTACCCTTGCTAAGAATTTTGCAACTCCAATCAATCCTTTTAGACTTGTTCATTGACAGTACTAAAAATCCAAAATATAAATTCTTCATAAATGCTTTAAATGGGTAATTAGCAGAAGAAATTAATCCATTAAAGTCATTTTGGATAATCAAACATTCCTTATGAATGCACGTTCTCTATTCAAAATCACAGAAAGGATTCATCTAATAAAGCCCCTTGTGTGATTGTGAAGGTGGTGCTGAAGATTTTGAGCACTTGCTATGTATATTAAAAAGCAGAATTGATCCTATTTCTGCAAATTAAACTTTTTAATGGAGCTGTACAAAGGATTTAATGTGCTGTGGACGGTGTATTTTATTCCCTTGCTGAGAAAATGCATTTTTTATGAAATCTTATTTTTTCTATTATATGTAGCATGCAAAAAAAAAACAAAACAACTTTTATGGGCATTTATGGAGGAAATTATAACAGAAAAGCTTTTTCATGATCTTAAATAGAAAGTTTTCAATTTTAATGCATTGTCAATTAGGTAAAAAAAAAAGTTTTACCAAACTATTTTGATGATATATTAGACTAGTGATTACCATTCAGACTTAATAATAAAGGAATTACATTTGAAATTTGTCATGCAGCATGTACCTTATGAACTTAAGGCCCTGAAATTATGTAAATAATTACTAAAGATTGAGTTTTCAAACTCATTTTATTTATTTATTTATTTATTTATTTAACAGTTTTTTATACCGACCTTCATAGTGAATAACCATATCGGATCGGTTTACATTTAACAAGGGTATAAAAAAGGAGTAACAAATTCAAGTGAGCGAAAGATAAACAATAGGTAGGAATAAGTCAAAGTTACAATCAACAGGGAGAGAGAACTTGGAAGCTTGCAAGCAAGCTGGAAGGAAGGTAAGGCCGGAGATAAACCAGTGATACCATAAGCGTACGGTTACAAGCTTAGAGGTGTTTTAACCTGGGAGAGTCAGAGTCCATTCGTGAGTGTCAATGCCAGACCGGGTAAGAGTGAAGGGCAATTAGAGAATATCTGGTGGATCGGCGAAGGCTTGGTGAAAGAGCCATGTTTAAGGCTTTTTCTAAAAGTTAAAAGGCAAGGCTCCAATCTGAGATTTGATGGGATGCTATTCCAGATAGATGGGCCAGCTATCGAAAAAGCTCTGTCTTTGGTCGAAGAGAGGCGTGAGGCTTTGGTGGGTGGAAATTTCAGAGTGCCTTTGAGAATATCTCTAGTTGGTCTGTTAGAGGAGTAGGGTGTGAAGGGGATTTCCAGGTCGAGTTGAAGATGTTGATGTATGGTTTTGTGGATTACGGTGATTGATTTGTATAGAATCCTGAAATTAACTGGTAACCAATGTAGGTTCCTGAGGATGGGAGAGATGTGATCGCCGCGGCTGGTACTGGTCAGCAATCTTGCTGCCGCGTTTTGTATCATCTGCAGTGGTTTGGTAGTGGATTTGGGGAGGCCTAGGAAGAGGGCACTGCAGTAGTCTATTTTAGCGAACAGTAGCGCTTGGAGGACTGTCCTGAAGTCATGGAAGAATAACAGAGGTTTAAGTCGTTTTAGAATCTGTAGCCTGTAGAAACAGTCTTTGGCGGTTGTGTTGACCATTTTCTTCAGGCTTAGTCGATTGTCTAGTATTACCCCAAGGTCTCTGACCTGTTTACAGGTAATATGAGAGATGTGTGGTGATGGAGGGGAGATATTGTTTTCATTTGAGGAGATGTGGAGTAGCTCTGTCTTGGAGGCGTTGAGAACCAAGTTTAAGCTGTTGAGAAGATTAGTGATTGGGTGAGCGCTTTTGAAATTGAATCTGTTATCGGGATTAGAATCTGCACGTCGTCTGCGTACAGATTTTATGCATAAAAATAACATATATATCTGTAAGTAGCATCTGTTTTATAACCCTCAGTAGTACACATGCATTTTCCATTTTGTGTGCAATTTTTACTAGGGAAATAAGGGGCAGTCTAGGGGTGTTCTGGGCTGGAGTTTAGACAAGGTTTAATTTGTGGGGGGAACTGCCTGGAACTGGGTTCCTCCACTTCTTTTCAGATTTCAGAGGCAGAACAGCAGGAGTTCCAGCCCCTCCCCTCCAGGCAGCCTGCGGGGAAGAGGTGCCTAGAGCAGACAGAGCAAAGAATAGCCAACCTGCTCCCTAATTCAGCCCTTCCCTTCCTGTTGGGCAGAGAACAGGAGAGGAGGGTGTGATCCTGCAGCAGACACCACATCCTAAAGAACAGACTCAAAGGGGTTGAATTAGCACAGATTGAAACATGTGAGCAGTGATGCCAATCAGCATGGCTTCACCGCTACAGCTTGCAAGTTTGTTGAGAGTGAGAGTAAGAGTGAGTGTGAGAGAGAGAGAAAGAGAGAGAATCTATTCTATAAGGCCTTCAAATGCCTATAGAAGGGCCATAGAATAGCTCGAGGAGAAGTGTTATTGGTGGTTTAGGGTTTAGGAGCCAGTTTTACATGCCAACTAAGATGTACAAATAGCACAGTGCACCTCAGTGAAGATTTGACGCAATTTGGAGTGAGAAAAGTCTCACAAAGATGACATTTCTACTATGTTCTCTTGCCCTAGCTTGATAGACTCTATAACAGTGTACCATCAACTAGGGCAAGATAACATAGTGCAAATTTTCATCTTTGTGAGACTTTCCTCACTCCAAATGACATCAAATCTTCACTGAGGTGTACTGTGCTGTTCGTACGTCTCACTATGCATGAAAAACTGGCCCCTAAATCCTAAACCACCACCTTACCTTGAGCTATTAGCTGCCCCTCCTATAGGCATATAAATAGGTGCACACTGTGAAGGCCTCCCCAGAGTCTGTCTGTCTGTCTGCCTACCACCACCCCCCCTCTCTCTTTATCTTCCTCTTTCCTCCCAAGCCCAGCAATGGCCAAAATGCAATTCAAAAAATGTATTGCGAGTTGCATTACGGTCATTTTGGTCATATCACACAGCTTAATGTCAGGAAAAAAAGGTGTAGTTATTTCTGGTGTTAAAACTGTGTGAAAGCATGTATTATGTTATCACATGGGATGATATTGCCCCTCATTTTCATAACTCCCACCCAAACTCCTCTCTAAACTGCCTCTTCCCAAAACTTGCATTCACGCCCTGCGCTACTGCTATAATCGCATGCATTATGGTTATGGCGTTAATGCATGCGTTAACACAACACATTTTGATGAATGACCCTGCTAGATTGTAAGCCCTGTGGGACAGGGAAATTTCTTCAGTACCTGAAGGTAATCTGCTTTGAAGTGGAATATAAAAATCAAGTAAATAAACTGTGCTAATTCAATGCCTTTTGTGTCTGTTACCCAGGGCTTCATTTCTGAAAGAACAACCTAGAATGGTGTTGTATTCAGGACCTGAGTAAGTGGAGTAAAGCTGACAGATGTGGGTTGAGCACTGGTGGGGGCTGGGAATGGAGATCATTGGAGTAAGGAAGAAGGGTATGTTCAGGTATATGTTTGGAATTTGGCGCCACTCCATCATGCATGTCACTCCTTGCCGTGACCTCCTCCTCCTTCTCCCCAGCTACACAGTTCCACTTGCTTTTTAGCTACAAATTAGCCCTGAGTTCAGAAATATGCATGGTAGTTGCTATTTTGTAAAAGATATATACGTATACATTAGCAAACTTCTTCATACACTTTCACACCTGCCAGTTGATTAGAAGAAGTGAAATCAGACTGGTGTCTGCAGTGTTTGGGGTAGAGTGTCTGGGTGAACTGGTGGGGGCTCAGGGTAAAGAGCAGGATGGTCTAGAAGATGAACTGGTAGAGGTATCAGCGAACTGTTGGAGGTATCAGCAAACTGGCAATTCCAAGTACTCAAGCAAGTGTTTTCAGAGCGGTATACACGCATGCGTTGTACAATTCCTGCCTCTACATTTCATTCTGGGTGTGTCTCAATTTTTTTGCGTATAAAATATGCAGGCATATATTTATACATTGGTAAAGAAAGAATATGCTATCTTGCATTGGAAATACATGCACATACTAAAACATATGTGGGTACTTTTGGAGCAGAAATACGCAGTGTTTTATAAACTGCAGCTCACGCCACACAGTTTATAAAACACTAGCATTAATCTCAGCACATTCACTTACGTGCATAAATGTTATAACGTAGATTAGCTTGAAAGTTTGGCTCCCTGGGTATAAATAATGCACACGGATATATTTATACATAATACCCAAAGGGACAAGAAGTCATGACAGGAAGTTCAGGAAAAAAATTAAGAAGAATTTCATCTTAGAAAGAATTAGTGGATGCCTGGAATTGTTTCCCAGCAGAGGAGGTGGAGCAAAGCCAGCATTGGATTTCAGGAAATTAGGAAACACTGCACAGTGGATTCTTAGAGATGGTAAAGAGAAAGTAAACACTATACATAAACAGAGGTCTAATACATAATTCAAATATATTCCTACATAAATGGTTCAGATAACTATTACAATCCACATTTATCGCAATTTTTACATTTATTAATCTCAAGAAATACAAACACGATACAACATGTCTGACGGAGTAGTATATGCCATCTTGTGCCCCTGTGATAAGGTCTATATTGGACACATGAAGAGAGAGGTTCGTGTTAGGATCATTAAGCATAAAAGTTGCTTAAGGACTTTGAAAGAGGGTGCTCCTTTGGTGAAGCACTGGCAAACACATGGTCATCGGGTGGAGGATCTTGGATTTTTTGTACTATTACAAGTTATGAAAAATAAGGGCGATATTGTCAAATTATTGTGAAACTTGAACAAAAATTTATTTTTTCTTGGAATACTGTTCATCCTAAAGGATTAAATGGAAATATTGAATGGGAGGCATATTTTTAGGGTTTGGGTCCTGTTCTGATCGGGATTGGAGGTGTAGAAAATGATTGGTGCAGTTGTAGTTCAATTCATTGTTGTAGGCTAATTAGGGGTGTTTACTCTTCTATTATTGGCTGAGCAGGACTATTTTAGGTAGGAACGCTGACATTTGGGGCATGTCTCTATGTCGTTTGGCCTGTTGGTGGCCATTTTGGATTTGAATTGGGAGGTATGCGGCATTTTGGATGTCCAGAGTAATGGGGTAAGTTAATTTTCTTGGGAGAAGATGTGTTAAATTTGAGTAAATTGTTTGGAAAAGAATTTGTTTGTTCATTATATTTTTTGATATTTAGTTGACCCATTTAGCTTTCTCGTGGGGTGACTCGTTGAAGGTATGTGGTGCCATTACACTAACATAGCTCGGCGGATAGTGAGAATGATATTTTTTGGTTAAATTACTTTATTTATTTTATTATTTAGATTTTGGAATCTTGAAGTTAAAGTCCCTAAATGGATTAGTTTGCATGTTTTGTGGACCACTGTGCACGTTGAGTCGAGCTATGATGAAGGGATTATTTTGAGAATCTAATATAATATCTGGAAAAGGGTTGGGTCTGGCGATTTACTGGACACATCCTTTAGCATATTTTAAGGAAGAACTGACTGAAGAACGTACACTATGTATTGCTTCTCAGAGTCACCTCCACTTCACAGTAGAGATTATTTTAAAGTGGTGTCGAGTGGATATATATAAATTTCCCCTGAAGAAGCCCTATTGAGGGAGAAACAAGGGTCCTTGTAGGGTTTATATATATAAAAATTGATGAATGGATGGGTTTTATAATGAGAGGGTATAATATGTAATACATAGTATTTTATCATGTGGGGTGCACCTCAGACATGTATCGTGTTTGTATTTCTTGAGATTAATAAATGTAATAATTGCGATAAATGTGGATTGTAATAGTTATTTGAACCATTTATGTAGAAATATATTTGAATTATGTATTAGACCTCTGTTTATGTATAGTGTTGCTATTGGGTTCAGAGGGAAACATACTTTGGTATTTACCAAAGAGAGAGAGCAAAGCCAGAGATCAAGCAGGTGATATCATAGTGGGCAGAAAAAATGGTCAAACTAATAGGGTCATTCATCAAAATGCTATAAGGCGTTTTTGCATGCATTAAGCACCTTTAACACATGTGAAAACCCCTTAATGCATGTGATAGCACCATAACATATGGTGTGATGCAAATCTGAAAAGGAGGAGGTTGGTTTACTGTTTTGTGAAGTCCTATGGACTGGCTTTAATGCCAGTTTTAGCAATGCTAAGCCTTTATTGCATTTTTAATGCTCCCAGAGCACCAGCCTAGGAGAGGGAGAGAGTGAAAAAGAGAGACTAGTCATGATGCCCTCACACTAGATAGGTATTTATACCTCTATGGGAGGCCCACCTAGTAACTCGAGGTGAGGTTTAGGTATTAGTGTAGGGGTTAGGGGCCACTTTGACATTCAAAGTGAGACATACGACCAGAACAGTGCTCTCTTATGAAGATTTGATGACCCTCGGAGTGAGGAAACTCACTCAAAGATGATATTTGTGCAATGTTCTCTCAACCTAACTTGATGGACTCTCTACCTGGGTAACATCAAGCTAGGTTGAGAGAACATTGCACAAATCTTGATGGAACATTGCACAAATCATTGATGGAAATGACACTAAAATCTTGTAATTTTTTAACATCTTCAGTTACCTTATGTAAAGAATTAGCTCGATCCAGTTTTTCTTGTTGGTGGTCGCGTTCAAATACATCCATTCTTGTTGATACAGCCTCCAGCCTTCTGGCCTGTTAATTGGAGTTCACTGCCATGCCTGCAACCAGGTCCCAAAGGGCAACCAGGGTTACAACCGCTGGTTTCACAATTCCCAAGGGGGTACTCGAGCAAACCCCTTGCTCTGAAATATTCCTGCCTCCCTCCGATGGTTCCGAGGGACTGATTCCCCTTCTCTCCACACCACTTTCCAGGGGCTCAGTGTGGGCTGGGATTGCTCCCCCTCCTGCTCTGATGCCGACAGCGCCTCCTGACTGAGCATGCCTGGTGACCTCATCCGCCGGCAACTCAGCAACTGCGACGTCCAGCAGTGGAGAAGCTTGTGGCGGTGCTCTGGGGTCCGGAGGAGTCAGCGATAACTCCCTAGGTGAGTACGGAGCTCCTTTCCCCGACTCTCCAACGGGGCTCGACGTCCTCGTTCCTGGTGTCTGGGTTGCATATTAAGATATCAAATGTTGCCCTAAGGGATTATCCAGTTCAGGGGGAAACACACGGATCTTCCCTAGGGATCAATTTTAAGACCCGTGCATGTGCGCTCATGTGTGCACGGTTCCCAGTGTGTGCACATAGACGCGCTGATTTTTTAACATGCGCATGCTGGCACGCGCATGTTATAAACTCCAATGGCCGCATGCACATATGTGCCAGATTTTAAAATCCACACTCACTTGTACAGGCGGCCTTTGATTCGCCTGTGCAGGGGGGCAGGGGTTTCCAATTACGCGTTGTGTCGCAATCGGCCTTTTTCCCAGCTCCCTCCCAGTCTGCTCCAATTAAGAAGCGGACTGGGAGGGAAATTCCCTACCCCCATAGGTACCCTTCCTCTAGCTTCCCCCCCTTCTCCCCGCCCCCTAAACCTACATAGAAACATAGAAACGACGGCAGAAGAAGACCGAATGGCCCATCCAGTCTGCCCAGCAAGCCTCACACATTTTTTCTCTCATTCTTATCTGTTTCTCTTAGCTCCTTGTTCTATTCCCCTTCCACCCCCACCATTAATGTAGAGAGCAGTGATGGAGCTGCATCCAAGTGAAATATCTAGCTTGATTAGTTAGGGGTAGTAGGGGCAGTAACCGCTGCAATAAGCAAGTTACACCCATGCTTATTTGTTTTACCTAGACTATGTTGTACAGCCCTTGTTGGTTTTTTTTTCTTCTCCCCTGCCGTTGAAGCAGAGAGCCATGCTGGATATGCATTGAAAGTGAAGTATCAGGCACATTTGGTTTGGGGTAGTAACCGCCGTAACAAGCCAGCTACTCCTCGCTTTGTGATTGCGAATCATTTTTTTCTTCACCCCTGTCGTTGAAGCTATGCAGGATATGCGTGAAGCATCAGTTTTTTGTTTTTGTTTTTTTTTTCCCCTGCTGTTGAAGCAGAGAGCTATGCTGGAAATGCGTGATGTATCAGTCTTTCTCCCATGCCGATGAAGCAGAGAACCATGCTGGATATGCATGGAAAGTGAAGTATCAGGCACATTTGGTTTGGGGTAGTAACCGCCGTAACAAGCCAGCTACTCCCCGCTTTTTGAGTGCGAACCCTTTTTCTTCTCCCTTGCCGTTGTAGCAGAGAGCTCTGCTGGATGTGTGAAGTATCAGTTATTCTTCTCCCCTGTCATTGAAGCAGAGAGCTATGCTGTATATGCATTGAAAGTGAAGTATCAGGCATATTTGGTTTGGGGTAGTAACCGCCGTAACAAGCCAGCTACTCCCCTCTTTGTGAGTGCAACTCCTTTTTTCCATTACCTCTTGCTGTTGAAGCTTTGAGCGATGTAGGAGTCACAGTAAGCATGTGTATGTTTATTTAATAAGGGTATTGTGTCAATAGCCATCATTCTGGCGAGTCACCCACTCGCCAGAATGACCTAACCTAACTATCCCCAAATTTTTTATTTTTGTACTTGCTGCTCTTCTGGAGCAGAAGTAATCTGTGAGCCGGCTGGCAGCCGGCCTGCACTTTCCCGAGACAGTGTCGAATAGCACTGTCCTGGCCCACCCACCTGCCACGCCCCTCCCTGCCCAGACCCCACCCCCCTGGCTCGCCCCTTTGGAGAGGCTTGGCACTTAGGCGCATACCTGGGTTTTCATGTGTGGCCAGGCCCGTTGTAAAATGTGCATGGCATGCGCAAGGCCCAGCCATATGCGTAAACCTCGAAATTTACGCACGTAGCCCATTTAAAATTTGTCAGCGTGCAGTCTGGAGTTATCATTAGATCACCATCTCAGTGGTGGTGGTAAAGACCTCCAGATTCCACAATTCCTTAACTACTTTGAAAAATGTGACCTTATCACTGTCACCAACTGCATGGTCTTCTGCAGAGCTTCTCAACCACTGTGCTGCAGCAAGAGTCTTCCTGTGCGGTGGTGGTAGTGGTGTGGGAGAGGGGTGCCAGGCTGTAGGGGCACCTGAGGGTAATGTTCCCTCCAAGTTGTGCACATCTTTTGCCCCCAGGAAGAACAGCAGGGCCATGGTGGCACTCAACCCACCACGGCCAGAAGCAAAGGAGAGACCAGCAGCGGCATATTTATTTATTTATTTAGCAATTTTTATATACCGATATTCATGTAACATGTTACAAATCACCTCGGTTTACATAATAACCATAACCATTGCAAAAGAATTGCATTACATTAAACAAGGAAATAAAACTTGGATGCAAACGAGAAGGAATTGCATTACATTAAACAAGGAAGTAAAACTTGGATGCAAATGAAAAGGGGTTGAAACAAAAAATGAGGAGGACGAGCAAGATTTTGACCGGGGAGGAAGATGTCTGAGAAGGAGAGAGGGGGATGTGGAGAGACAAAATGGTGGAAATGTAAGATCGGCAGAGGTCCGTGTGGGTTGTAAGTGACTAATGATCTGCTAGCAAAGCTACGAATAAAAGATCAAAGGGACAATGGAGTTAAGAAAAGGCTTGTTTAAATAACCATGTCTTGAGTCTTTTCTTAAAGGTGGTTAGGTTGTTCACGTTGAAGATCTGGTGGGAGTGAGTTCCACTGAGATGGACCAGATGTGGAAAGGGCTCTTTTTCTTAATAATGATTTCATGGTGTTAGCTAACTCACCCCACCTCAAAATCTCTGAGTGCTCTTCCTCCTCTTTCCTACCCGCATATCCCTGAAAGAAAAAAAGTTGCCAGAGCTGCACAGGCAGGAAGGAGAAGGAGAATCAGACCACATGCAGAAGAGGAGCAGCGGCTGCTGCATACTTCTATCTCTTAGCAGCAGAGGCTCAAGAAGAGGAGTGCCAGTAGCAGGGCTGCCACGGAACTCATTTTGTGGCTGCCCAAGAAGAGGAAGCCTAGAGGCGAGATGGAAGCTGAGGCCATGTAGAGAGTGTGTATGTGCATGAGACAGTGGGTTGAAGGCCTGTGTGTAACATACAGCATGTGGGAGTGAGAACCTCTGTGTGTGAGAGACAGGCAGCATGTGAGAGCTTGAGTGTGTGTGAGACACAGCATGTAAGAGTGAAAGCCTGTGTGTGACAGCATGTGTGAGAGCATGTGTATTTTTGTAAGAGTGAGATCCTGTGTGTGAGAGTGAGATAGCATGTAAGAGAGAGAGCCGGTTTGCAGGAGAGAGAGACAGCATTTGAAAGTGAGAGCCGTGTGTGTGAGAGACAGCCCGTGAGAATGAAGAGCCTGTGTGTGTTTGAAAGAACATGTGAGAATGAGAGAGAAAGCTTGTGAGAATGAGAGCCTGACTGTGTGTTTGAAGGAGGAAGAGAAGACAGGTGCGAGAGAAAAAACAGAAAAAAAAAGCAATTGGGAGCAGACTGAGAAAGGGAATGTGGAAAAGAAAAGGCTGGGACCAACCGATTAGAAAAAAAAATTATTTTGAATATTTTGTGATTGGCATATGCTCTCTTGGGGAATGTGCATTATCAATGTTCCCTCTAAGGATTGAGTTGTCGTGAGCATAAAATTGATGGGCTTTTTGCATCAAAGAAAGGATAATGAAACCAAAAATGTTTGCTCACGAGAAAAATATTTGCACACAGCAATCCAATTCATAGAGAGAACATTGCCTTTTTTGAATTTTTTACAGCTGCAAAAGCAGGCCTGATGAAAACATAATGGTGCCGACATGCCTAAGAAAGCAGAGCAGGATTTATTTATTTATTTATTATTTTTATATACCGACATTCATCTCAATTGAGATATCACACCGGTTTACATTCAGGTACTGTAGGTATTTCCCTATCCCCAGAGGGCTTACAATCTAAGTTTTTGTACCTGAGGCAATGTAGGGTAAAGTGACTTGCCCAAGGTCACAAGGAGTGACAGCGGGACTTGAACCTTGGTCTCCTGGTTCATAGTCCACTGCTCTAACCACTAGGCTATTCCTCCTATGTGGTAGCGCACAGGGCTATGTGCTTAGCCCTGTGCGCGTGGGGCCTCCAGCAGTTACTGGGCCGCAAAGAAGGAAAAGTCCATTGAGGCTGCTGTGAACCCTATCTCTCAGTGGCTGAAGAGGTCCGTCAAGCTGCCAGTGCACTTTAACCCACCCTCCAGCCGGTCAAAATCAAAAAGATGCTGCGGGTCGCACACCTCAACTGCCTCCGGCGAAATCAAGAAGCTGCATGGCTGCCGGCAAACCGCAATCTGCCGGCGGCCTGAATTAGGCGGAAGCTGCAGGACTCCTCCTCTTCCCCTTCAGATTCCAAGAGAAGCAAAGGACCGGGTGAGAGGCAGGAGTGTATGTGCACGTCTGAGAGAGAGGAAGCTTGTATATATGTGTGTGAGAACCTGGGTATATGAAAGGCCAATGAAGACTGCCAGAGGATTTCCCACTAACAGGAAGAAGGAACACTGGGAGGAGGTGGGGAGAGTCATGTCATCTGGCAGACTGTGACTGGGAGAGGAGGGAAGGAGGGGATGGAGTGACTGAGAGGGAAGGGAAGGGTTTGAGTCGGAGAGAGGGGAGATGAGAGTTAGGGAAAGAGGAGTGACTGAGAGGGAAGAGGAGGGGTGAGTAATTGAGAGATGAATAAAAGGGGGGAAGGAGGAGTGAGGATGTGGAAGAGTAGAAGGGCCGTGTGTGTGAATGAAAGTGTGTTTATATGAGAGAGAGAGGAAACAGTGTGTGTGTGTTCCCTCCTCTCCGGTCCCCACCCCCACCACCTCTCCACTAATCCAGAACAATCTCAGGGTGACTGGAAATTAAAAGTTCCCAGGTATGGAGAGGGGAACATTTTTTTTCCTTATTAGTTTTGATTTTGTAGTGTTATTTGATATGTTTTCTATTTTGACATATTTAATTGATTTTTGAGAAACGTTTACAGTTGTTTTTATCTGTAATATTTATTAGATGCTCTATTCGTCATCTGTTTTGAAATGTTATTTAGTATAGTTTGCTATTATGATGGATTTATATTTCTTGATTTTGTTTTATGAGGAATGCTGTTTCTGTTTTTGCAATATTCCATGCATATGAGTCTGGCTTGGAAGTCTTTGGGGAAAGGGGAGAGGGGGCTGGGAGAGTAGGTAACTGGGACTGCTATTGCTTCCGTTTCTCTGAGATGGGAATTGGGAACGTGATTTTCTCTGTGTCATTTTTGGTATATCTGCATCTGAATATTTCTGTATTTTTACAGTAGAAGAAAATGCATTTGTTTTTATTTCTCTGGTGTTATACTGCAAGCAGAGTCTGTTTTTTGGGGGTTTTCAGTTCAGATTTTGTTTCCATAATTCTCTTTCTAATTTGTTGTCAAATAGTCTGTATTTGGAGAGGGTACAAGCAGTGTGCTATAAGGAGGCTGCAGTGATGAGTGCAGGTCTGGAATAAAGGACAAATTTAAGATGTTTTTTTGTTATCCTGATGGTCAGTGTGTACGTGTACATGTGTATGAGGGGGGAGAGAGCCAGTGTGTGTGTGAGAGAGGGAGAGAGTCAGTATGTGTGTGTGTGTATGTGACATTGAATGAACTTGTGATTGTGTTTGAGTGAATGAATGTGTGTGTGTATATGTGTGTGTAAGAGAGCCAGTGTGTGTGTGAGAGAGCCAGTGTGTGTATGTGTGTGACACTGAGTGAACATGTATGATGTTTGAGTGAATGAACGTGTATGTGTGAGTGTGTGAGAGAGAGAAGAAAGTTTATTTGCCTTCCTCCTCCCCTACTAATCCACAACAATCTCAGGATGACTGGAAATCAAAAAGTTCCCAGATATGGATGGCAGAGGAATTTTTTCAACCCTGTTTTAATTATTGGGTAGCATTTGAGTCTGCTGTTTTGAAATATTTTGTTATGTTTGGTAAATTTTTAAACCCATCAATGCTTTCACCACATCAGGTGGCAACACATTTTACAGTGTCCTTAAGTGCAGAGTGAAAAAATATTTTCTCCAATTTGTTTTAAAAGTGCTTACTTATTAACTTCATGGAGTGTCTGTTGACGTTAGTACTGTTTGAAAGAGTGAATAATTGTTCTCTGTTCCCCCTTCAAGATTTTATGGACCTCATATATCAGCTTTCAGTAGTCCCTTCTGTTGCGATCTGGGGTGGACCTTTGTCCTGAGGCAGTGGAAAACTGCTCCCTGGTAGGGACCAGGAAGCACCTGCCCCCAGAGGGCGGAGCACTGGAAGAGACAAAGGCTAGGATGAACTTCACCACTGGAAGCCTGCGGTCCCCCCAGGTGGAGCCCATAGGGGCCCGAGCCGCTTGGATTTAGGTGGGCCTTGCAGGATCTCCTGGAGAAGTTGTAGACAGGCGTGCCCATGGACAGCAAGGGAGCTTGCTTCTGATGGAGCAAGGAGGACCAGAACAGCATAGGCGATGACAAGGCGAGGGACAAAGCCAGAATCAGAGACGTGGTGAAGGGCAGCCGAGCTCAGAATCCGAGGATCAGTCAACGAGGCGGGGTCAGGTTCCGGAGGTTAGATGAGGTCACAAGGTAGGCAGAGGTCAGGATCCAGGCAGCAGGCAGAATGGTTGAGGAACAGGCTGAGGTCAGTACCAGAGAGACAGTCCAAGGTACTACCTGGGGAGATGAGACAGACAGACTCTGGAACGGAAGGATGTCGGGACAAGGCTGGAACAGTAGGATGCTGGAACAGTAGGACGCTGGAACAAGACTGTGAACGCGGAGGCAAACTATCACACAAGCAGTGTCGACCTGATTGCCAAGGTAAGGAAGTGCAGGCAGGAACTTCCTTATATCAGGCAATCAATCAGGACTCGCCGCAGAGCTAGGACCCGCCCCTGGCCCTACAAGAGACCACGCGCAGTGCGCATGCGCGTGTAGGGGCATGGCCAATGCCACTAAGGATGCTGAACTCCGGCATGAGGCCTGGCGCACAGTGGAAGGCCTGGCGACCGCTGCCACGGGACGCTGAGGCCTGGAAGAGCTCGCGGCTGCCGCTGGGGAGGCCAACCCGTGACCTGCAGAGGAGTTAGCGGGGTGAGCAGTCCCATGGGTGGGCCGGACACGGACGGGGCGCGTAACACCTTCTTCTGGGAACAGTTTTAAATAAATTGTTTGACTGTCCTGTGAGGTTTTTGACATATTTAACAGGAGTTTCAGAAAATAAAGTTTATAATCTCCTTTTTAGTTCGGATGTAATGCGTGTTAATTTTCATAATAAAATTTAAAATTTCTGTATTTTTTTTAAATATTTGGTAAACCAGCTTAAATCTGGTAAATTATTTTTAAAGTACTATATACTAAGGGGCGGATTTTAAGAGCCCTGCTCGCCGGTGCGCCTATGTTCAATAGGCCTACCGGCGCGCGCAGAGCCCCGGGACAGGGCCGGGGGGTGGGTTAGGTAGAGGAAGGGAGGGGAAGGTGAGGGGAGGGCGTTAGCGAATTCCCTCCGAGGCCGCTCCGATTTCGGAGTGGCCTTGGAGGGAACGGCGGCAGGCTGCGCGGCTCGGCGCGCGCCGGCTACACGGAATAGGCAGCCTTGCGCGCGCCGATCCAGGATTTTAGCGGATACGCGCGGCTACGCGCGTATCTACTAAAATCCCGCGTACTTTTGTTTGCGCCTGGAGCGCCAACAAAAGTACACGAACGCGCCGTTTTTGAAAATCTACCCCCAAATGAGTGATAATTTTTTTTATCCATGTGAGAAAGGGTGGCTTTATTTCTCATTCATTGGCCAGTCAGTGAGTGGACAACTGTAGGGGCTGAATTAGCACAAGTTTGAAACTTGTGTGCAGTAGCTCCAGGCATCAGGGCTACTGTCCATTTGCACATCTTTCATAAACACTCATAAATCAGTTACCTTTCATACTTAAAAAGAACTAAATCTTACATTCATTCACCTTATTCACTAACCCCAGGATTCAACATTCCACTACAAATATAGCGGAATGATGAGGCGCAAAAAAAAAAAAAAAGGGAGGGGGCAATAGTGAGCTAGTGGCTGCATTGCAGTGGTGCGTTTTGCCCACCGCAGTTGCAACCATGCTGCACACTATCACCCCCGTTGCGCCAATGGGAAAGGTGTAGTTAATTCTTGCGCTCCTGTCAGCGATAATGTATAAAACATTATCACCTGTTGCATCGAAGGTGGACCCTTGGGCCAAGGTGGGGTTGACACAACCCGTAGGTAGGGACCTACGGGTCCCGACCGTCGGCAGGTGGAGTGGGCTGATAGGCAGAGGTTGCTGGAGCTTCACCTATACCAGCCCTCATTCCCCGCGGGTTGAGCCTTTGGGTGCTGGGGCCAGCAGGACAGGTTGGCCTCAAGTTAAAATAGCGAAGAGGTTGGTTCAGCCCAGAGACAGCAGACAAGAGATGGTGTAGTCCTACCCTGGACTGGGTCAGGTTCTGGAAACTCAGGCGCCAATGAAACAATGGCAGATTGAGGGCACTTGAGCAAAGGTAGGCTGAAGCCTAATAAGTCCACATCCAGGGAGTAGGCTGAAGAGGCGTCCAATGGTAGGCTTGAGTCAGGGCCGGTGGCAATCCAAGGGCTGTTGCAAGCGATGCTGAGGTCTGATCACGGAGATAGTCAATGGTGTAGTAAATCAAAGCAGAGGTCTGATCACGGAGAGGTCAATAGCATAGTCAGACAAAGCGAAGGTCAGGGTCTGGAGATGGGCTGTAACGTAGTCAGGTGAAGCAGAGGTCTGGGTCTGGAGATAGGCTGTAGCATAGTCAAGCAAAGCGAAGTCAAAGTTCGTGTAATCAATCTGAAGCATAGACAAGGCAGGAATGAGGAAAAAGGAACCAGGAACAATGAGGATCAGGAATGAAGAGTAGAGACGAATCTCTTAGCAACAACGAGTACTCGACCAGCAAGGAGACCTGTTGCAAAGGCGATGCTATGGAGCAGGGCCTGAGCTTAAATACTATGAAGAGGTTGACTTCATCATCCGAGCTGCGGCCAGGTTCCCGCCGCGGTCCCTACATAAGGATCAGCGATGCGTGCGCCTAGGGAGGAGCACAGCGCGTATGGTGGCGTCTCTCCGCGCACCATGCGGAGAGGCCCGACGGGTAGTGGCATGAGGACCGGGAACGCTGGAGACTGTAGTGGGGCCGGAGGCACCGGGGAGGCCTGAGGACGGAGCTGGCAGCCCATTGCTGCTAGCGAAAAGGAACCAGAGGCTGGAGTCCTTGTGGAAAGGTGAGAGGGCCGTGCCGCGGGTCTGCCGCAGATGGCACGCGTAACATCACCCGCAGCGGTACCGGCATCAATATTTTTTAACCCCACCCAAATCCCACCCTAACCTCTCCCCTTTCCCTCATTTAAATGTAAAGTCATGATGCAATAACAACTCATCGAGTTTTGATGAATGACCCTGTATGTTTGGATCAAAAATACTTGCTTGGAGTTTTAAAGACCGCTATTAGGACATTTAAATATCAGTGTGGAGTGGAGGCTGCAGGGAATGTGGAAGCTGGCTTGGGGAATGAAAGTAAAATCTCAAAAAAACTGTAAGTGCATACATTGCCATTGATTGTGCCATGATCCCCATCCTGTCCCCTAGATTTATCAAAAATGGGCATGTTTAGGAGTTACCACTTTGCATTAGTATTATTGCACTGTGTGATAAGTTTACTATGCAGTAAACCCTACTTTTTGCATCCTGCACGAGAGTGAGAGTGAGAGAGAGAGAGAGAGACTATCTACAAGGCGCTCATAGTAGTTAAGTACTTAAATCTCTATAGGAGGGCTGCCTAATAGGTCAAGGTGAGGTGTTAGTGGTGGTTTTGGGTTTAGGGGCCAGTTTTTCATGTAGAGTGAGACTTATGAACAACACAGTACACCTTGGTGAAGATTTCACATCATTTGGAGTGAGAAAACATAGTACAAAATTTCATCTTTGTGAGACTTTCCTCACTCCAAATTTATTTATTTATTTAACAGTTTTATATACCGCAGTTCAGGTAACATTGTTACTAATCACTTCGGTTCACATTTCAACAATTACAAGGACAATATAAAGAATAATTTATAATGTGTCAAATCTTCACCAAGGTGTACTGTGCTGTTTGTACATCTCACTCTACATGCAAAACTGGCCCCTAAACCTAAAACCACCACTATCACCTCACCTTGACCTATTAGGTGGCCCTCCTATAGAGATTTAAATAGGTGCACACAGTGAGGCCCTCCCTAGAGACTCTCTCTCTCTCTCTCTACTCCACTCCACTCCACTCCTCTCCTCTTCCTCTCTCTCCTCTCCCTCCCCAAGCCCAGAAATGGTCAAAATGCAATTCCAAAAAATTTGTGATGAATTGCATTGTTGTGGCCGTTTCTGGCATATCGCACAGTTTAACACCAGGGAAAAAGTTGTAGTTATTTCTGGCATTAAGACCATGCAATAGCATGCATTATGCTATCGCACAGTGTTATATGTCCCCTAATTTAACTAATTCCCACCCAAAACTCCTCCCCCCCAAAATATTTGCATTTGTACTGTGCGCTGCAGTATTTTTCGCATGCATTAATGCCATAACGCATTTTGAAGAATGATGTGATATATTTGTAAACTTGTCTAATTATATTTTAGGCTTGTCTAATTATATTTTAGGCTTTTTAGACATTTCCCTATCTGGCATTTTCACAGTCATTTGACCAGTGAGTAATGAATGTATGATAGTGTAAAATTTGGTTTGGTGCGCCACGATAATAAAGCAAACTTAAAAGTGTGCCCCGACATAACAAAAAGTTGAGAAGCTCTGGTCTATTGTAACTTCCTACTTAACAGCATTTCACAATCTCAAATGCCCCCAGCTTTTACAGAGCACAACAGCCAGGCATTTGGAAGGAGCCAGATCCACTGACCATGTGAAACCAATTTTACATCAGTTACACTTGCTCCCATTGGAGAGCAGGATGAAACGCAAAACATTCTGCTTTATCTTCAAATGCGAGAATCAATTAGCTCTTAAATATCTTTCCACAATTCTGCTCCCCTGAACGTCCATGAAGGAATTTCGATCCTCCTAACAGGCCCTTCTATCCTCTCCTCTATTTGCCTCAGCTAGACTAACATGCATGTCACTTTGCACATCAGGCTGCTCTACTCCTACAGTATGGAACAATCTATGCTTTACACGTATCCTCTTAAACATGTTTTATGTTATAGCTCTGTTATTAGTTGCTTTATACAAGATTTAAATTATCATTCTTTTCCCTCCCAGCCTCCCCACCTTTTTCCGCTAATCTTTGCTTTATATGCTACCTTATAAATGTTACGTTATAGCTCTACTTTAATAGCTGCTTTATATAAGATTTAATTTGTATTAGTTGTTTTGTATTAGTTGTTTTTTTATAAGATTTAAACTATTATTCTTGTTCCATGTATAACGCTCCGGTGTATGTTTTTGTTCTATGTACACCGACGCGATATCTCTGAGCGGCGGTATATAAAAACCAATAAATAATAATAATAATAACAACAAGGATATCTGAAGGATTGTGCCTAGAAAATTATTACCGCACCTTTCAGTTAAATGTCTCAGCCTGCGAGTCCCAAAAACCTCAACCACTTCTGGGCTATTTCCTCTACCTCACAGGTTCTTACTACCTATTGCACCTATGATGCTGTACTCATTTATTTGCATTACTTGCACTAGCTTGTCTGTTGTATCTGTATGTATGCTTTACTTATGTGCTTGATGTTCTTTCGGTATTTCTGTAATCTGTCTTGGGCTTGCCTTTAGGAAAAAGGTGGGAAATCAAATGTTTATTAAAAAAAAAAGTATATTCAAAAGGCATAATTTAAAAATTATCCTTTTATAGGATACTGTATTATATGCTTTAGCAAAATTCATATAAACAATACCCCTTTCTCATTCCTCTCCCCCCCCCCCCCCCCTCCAACCTCGGCCAGAGTAGATCCAGCAAAACAGGCCACTTCTCAACCAATGTGGATTTCTTTTACTGTCCTCATGACCTCTTCCTTTAAAAAGACTTCCAATATTTTCCCTGGAATTGATATGCTAATTGGCCTATAGTTGCTTGCTAATGAATTTGATTCCTTTTTTTTAACAAAAAGACTGATATCAGCTAGGAACTATGTACAGTATTTTTTTTAAAGTCATCTTTTATTAAACCAGATGCACAAATAAAACACCCGGCTTGCTATGCTGGCAAAAAATGTTTACGCTTATGAACAGGAATATAACAGAAACATAGTTATAAGTATACACAAATGTGTTGCAAATTCCAGGCAGGTAGCACATGTAGATATCATGCTTAAAATTAGTATAAATCAATATAAAATAAAAAATCTGGATTTAACTTCATACAGTATCAAGTACACCTGCCACTATAGTCTAAACCCTTGCTATTTCTTTCTTTTTCATTGCCCTAAACATCCATCTTTCTACAACCATTATCATTCAACCCCCTTCGATCCTCACTTACACTCCTTCATTCATTCATACACACTCACACACTCCAGTCCACTGCCTGCTCCTAGAGAGAGAAGTGTTAAGCACTTTTTATCGCCATGTTCCTTTACCAAACCACCGTATAGCTCTGCTCAAGCACATCCTGAGCTAATTTAGCAGGTGAGTTGTGGAAAAAAAATGTACTCCAAACATTCAAATATATCTTTGACACCTTTTGCTTAGGATATTGCACATCCATTCATTCTGGTATCATATAGTCAGCCATTCTACTTTGCCCTAAACTCTGTGGCAGAATCCCCTTCAGTCCACTTAATCAAAACACATTTACATGCAACTGCCAAAGCCAGTGAAAGGAAACGACATACCCTCTTTTCTATCTCAGAGACCTGTAAGAGGTCCCCAAAAGCAATATTGACCCTTACTGTGGGAGCAAAACAGTCATGTAACAGGTTTATAATCTGTACCCAGACGTCATGCATCTTACAGCATTTAAGAAAACGATGTATCATAGTTCCATTTTCCAGCTTACATCTGATACAAAGAGGAGAATCTGTTAGTTTTATATGATAAAGCTGCAGATCTCCCAAACAGGGCTGCCTGTGTAAAGGATGGGAGAGTTTTTCTTGAATTTTAAATCCAAAGAAAGATGGAGGCTTCCAGCAGTCCAAACCTGCCAATAACCCAAAAAATGAAACTGCTTAAAAGAGAATGGAAAACATATGCAAAAAGTTATTTATATTCCTTGTTGCTGTCTCCGGCTCCCTTTCGGCCTCTTTCTGTAATTTGCCCATCCCTTCTACCTGTTTTTTGTACTTTCCACCTTTCAGTTCGAATGTAAACCGGTATGATGTTCCCCACTAATGTCGGTATATAAAAGCTTTAAATAAATACATAAATAAATAAATAATATTTTGTATTGGGGTTCCCGCAATGACACATCTGTGTATCTTTTAGGCAAAAAACTGTACACCTTCTTCATCTTCTCCAAAGAGATATCCACCAACAGTTCCCTGCTCCAAAACACACTTAACTTTGTCAGTTCTTCCTACTGTCTCTGTTGCTTGCAAATGACATATCACTGAGAAACAAAGTTCTTAGCCTCCCCCACTTTCTGAGCTGTATAGTAGAAAACATATTTAGGCTTATGTTCTGCTTCAGACCACTTCATGGATTCCAAATAATGCTGCGCTTGAAGAAATGTAAAGAAATGTATTCTAGGTATTTTGTACTGAAGCTGCATGCCTGAAAAGTCAAGCACATCATCGGTTCAGCAACTTCCATATGTCCTATTGTGTTGCACCCAGCCTTGGCCCAGTTGTGAAATATTCGCTTGTATTCCCCTCCAAGTGGAAAAGCTTTGGTCCACAGAAAAGATAGAAACAATGATGTTGAACTTTTCCAGCCACCCCAACGTTGAATCCATTGCCAAACCAATACAACTGCCCATATCAATACATTTTTCTGAAAAAAACTTGTAGCATTTGCAGCTAATTAGTGTGTGCTGGATATAAAGGAGACCATGGAGCAATCATGGACGTCACCATACCCCACTCGCAGAATTTATATTTTCCCATTAACCATTCCCTCAGAAAACGCATCTGACAAGCTGCATTGTAGAATTTAAGATTTAGGAGATCTAACCCACCATTCTCCTTGCTAGTAAGCAATTTGAGATGCCCCACTCGGGCACACTTTCCCTTCCAGATAAATTAGCTAAATATTGAATGTAATAAATATTGAATGGGAGATATTCAATTGTGCTAACCAACAGGGCAACATATGCATTATATATAGCAGCTTGGATACTATTATCGTTTTCAACAATGTGCACCTCCCCAAATATGATGCTGGCAATTCTCTCCGAGTTTGAAGTTGCATTCGTATTGCCTCTGTATTTTCTGTAATGTTGAGGGCATATATTTGTGATAATTCCTGAGGATCCACACACCCAAATATTTGATTCTGTCAGCTGCCCATCTCAAAGGAAATATTCCCGGCCATAATCGTTCAGTATCAGGACCTAGCACCAGGGCCTCAGATTTCTTGCAATTTATTTTTAGGATTGCAACAGCCGGAAATTTCAAGAACATCTCCTGAATCCTCAGTATACTATTATACTGGTCACCACCACCAACAAGTAAGATATCATCTGCAAATAATGACATTTTTACCTCCCTCCCCCCAATCTCTCCTCAAAAAAGCCTTTTCCTCTCTCAGCATACTAGCCATAGGCTCAGTTGTCAGGACAATAGCAATGGGAAAGAAGACACCCTTGTCTCACTCCTCATCCCAACTGAAATCTAACTGATATGGACCCATTAATAAGAAAATGCACTGTCAGATTATTATAGGGTGCACAGCCACTTCACAATAGGACCCTGGAAACCTGTAAGTTTAGGGGACCTCTCTGCTATAGGACACTTCGTTTCCCTCCCATTTCACATCACAATCCTAAGTTCAGGAAAAAGACAACATGCTCTCCTCAGAATTAGTCTTTTATTTATCATATTTGGCAGGATTTAACATTTAGAAGATAACAATTCCTGTCTTTAACATCCTGGCCACTAAGCACCAGTTTGCTCTAAAGAAATTTCTGTGCCATGAGTCATTTCAAACATGCCATTAACCTTAACCTGCTTAATATATTAATACTCATGGCTAACTTACTTATCCCTGGTTCCAACTTCAGGCAAAATCCCTCTGTTTAGCTCTGAAGGAGATGCTGGCTGGAAGTCTGGAGAATGTGGGCAGTGGAGAAGGCTTGCTTCTGGGTCTGGTATTGGCAGAGCTGGTGGGCAGTCTGGGAAGGAGGCTTGCATCTCAGTTTGGTTCTTGCCAGACTGGGGCTTGCTTCAGGTTCTGGTACTAGCAGAGCTGCTGGGCTGCTCTCGGCCCCTCACTGACTCAGACTCTATATCACTATCTGACCCTAAGCAGGGTGTCTTCTCTCTCCGGGCTCCTGGCAATGCCTAGTCTTCTCCCTTCTCAATAGCAGGGGGTGCAGGGCTGTTTCAGGACTGCCCTACTTTTTTCTCTTTATTTGCCCCCTGTTGAATACTTTCCAGCTGATAAATATGCATAAGCTCGTGCATAATCATGTAGTGTGTGGAGGGTCTTTGCTGCATTGCAGGTCTTTTGCCTCCTCCCCTTTTCTTTAGGGTGGCTCTGCCACATCAGTATGCCAAGCTGTATGCCAGTCAGCATTTTTTCCATTTCAGAATGCTCCACCTTCTTCCAAGGGTGGGGTCCCTCTGACCTCTGGACTTCTCTTGGCCAGTCCCTGACTCCTGCTTATGAGCTTAAGTGGCTGTATTCTCCCTCTGCCTTGGTTTTATTTGCACTGGCTCTTGCAAATAGGCAAATCTTGATAAGCATCCTTCAGTGTTGGTCTAAAGTTCTCATATGGGCAAATGTTCTTTTCTTTAGCTATGACAGTGTTTTTGGCCTGTCAGTATATTTGTCTGCATACTTCTTGGCTATTATGATTCAAATTTGATGCTGTCAGTGGTAAAACATGAGATATCTCCCTACAAACCGAACTTCTCTAACACTACATAAATAGTTCCATGAAAGAGAGTCAAATGCCTTCTCGGCATCTAGACTTAAAATCAGCTTGTTCCTATTTCCTTCTCTAGGCAAATATGCTATCAGCCTGCAAACATTCTTAACCCCATGTTGTCCTTGCATGAAACCTGTCTGATCTCCTGCCACCAATTCTGGAAGCACAGTATTAATTTGCGCTGCTAATACCAATGCCAACAGCTTCAGACCTACATTTATCTGCAACATTGGCCTATGTGAATGAACATCCAATGGCTCTATGACTTTTTTAGCAATACTATTATCAGTGACTGATTTATCTCTGAGGAAATTACCCTAGTTTCTAGTATTACAGTATAAAATGTTGTTAGGTGTGTTAGGAGGTTGAATTCTAAAATCTTGTAATATGCCAAGCTGAAACCTTCCAAGCCAGCTGCTTTGCCCAATTTTAATCGTTTAGTATCTGCATGAATTTCTATTTTCTTAATAGATTCATTCATTTTGTCCAATTGATCTTCAGAAAGGAGAGGCCAGCAAAGGTTTTGGAAAAACACCTGTCTCTGGTTCTCATCCTGCTGCAATGGGCTGTAAAGGGACTAATAAAAAGCAAGAGAACTACCATCAATCTCTTTCATACAGTGGTCCAATTTCCCTCCAGCATCTTGTACGCATATTATAATAGTCTTCTGGCCTTTAATCTTTACCTGATTGGTTTACAGTTTGCTAGTTCTGTTACAATATTTGTAAAGCTTGTATTTAAAAAAGTTTAGTGACTTTCTGGCTCTTTGGAAAAATAAACTTTAGACGGCACCCTAGCCTGCTCCATGCCCTTTTCTCTACAATATTTAGGAAGCCTATATGTCTGGCTTGGGCTTGCTTGACATAATGCAGCAATCTTGACATAAATCAGCAATCTGCATTTCTTGCTTTATTTTGTGTGGTTACCATAAGTGATCACATGCCTCCTCATAACTGCTTTGCTAGCCTCCCACAGGAGAGATGGGGAAATAGAGCCCATATCATTATTGGCCATATAATCATTCCATTTAGAGTGGAGATACTGTTGAAAATCTTGATCCTTATATAAACCTGGGCTCATTCTCCAGTTAAGGGTTCAGTGGCCAGGGTCCTCCATTTCTATGATTAGTATGACTGGTCAGTGATCAGATATTGATATTATACCAATCTTAACATCTCTCATTACTGGGAAAAGCCCTTCTGTGATCAATAGGTAATCCAATCTTGAATAACACTTGTGTGAGTTAGAATTAAATGTATAATGATATATAATTCTAAAATGGAGTATCCGCCATATGTCCGGCAGCCCCAGCTCCTTATTAACAAAATTAATAGGGGTGGGAAGAAGGGAAATTTTTGTTTTATTCTTTTCATTTTTCAGGGAATTTTTCCTCACAAATTTTATTTTGTTTAAAAAAAACCCCCAAAATAAACATTGACTCCCCCCCCCCAAAAAAAAACAAACCAGGGAAACAAAAGAAAAGGGGCTTCCCAGGGCCTTCTGTTCCCCTGTCCCATCCCTCCTACCTGGAAAAATGCTGGGGCCAGGATCCTCCCCAGCCCCCACTTACCCAGTATGCAGGGGATCCGCAGATGAGGCCAAGGCCCTGGCCCAAATAGGGGCCTTGCATGGGGCCTTGGCCAAAATCACAGTGACCTAATTAACTTTGGTACTTACTGTGTTTGTTGGCAAAGTAGAGTCAAAGAAAGAAGACGGCGAAGAGAAGCTCCAAGGCCTGGGTCCCAGCATCAGGCCCCACAGCATTGGGTCTGGGTCCAGGCCCTGGCCTAGATCAAGGCCCAGGTATTGAGACCCAGCCTCTGGGTTGGGCCCCAGCATTGGGCCTGGGTCTGGGCCGAGGTCCTGGCATTAAGACCGATCCAGGACATAGTGTCAGATTTACTAAATATGGTGGCCGGGCATCAGGAAATTTCCTGGGTGTGAGCCTTTGCTTGGGTCTTGGCCTAGACCCTAGCTTCGGACCAGGGCCTAGGACAAGACCCTAGCATCGTGCTCTGACTTAGGCCACAGCCATTTTGCTTGGGTGCATCCTGGGCCTAGGCCTAGACAGAGGCACCGAAGTAGTGTTTGGTGCGTAGGGATAAATCTGGTGAGGCAACTGGTGTAACTTAGGTAGATTTTAGGAGGTAATTTATTCTATTGTTTAGCAGCTACATCTTTAGTATTGTCTATTTTTTAGACTTGTTTCTTTTGTTATTTTTTCCTATTTAATAAGGTTCGAAAGTATTGTGAACTTGGAAGGCACTGAGCACTGATAGATTTTCCTGCTGATTTTGTTCCTTTACATTTTCTGCTTATGTATCTTCACCTGTATGGCAAAACCTTTGGTTTATTTTGTTTAAAAGCCAATAAAAATAATTAAAAAAAAAATCGCCCTCCATTATCCGCTTATACTTGGGGAAACGCAACAATGCGGACACAAGTCACCAAAAAAGTCATGAGAGTAAGTATTTGGGGCATATAAAGTACAAAAACTCAAGCATTGACCATAAATACTGTCCAAAACTATAACTTACCTGCCATCCTGATCAGATATCTAATGGTGCAACTGGAAGGGTGTTTCTTTGTGAACTACTATTGCCACGCCTATCTGCCTTCAGGTATAAGAAGGGAAGGAGCATTGCCCCATCCAATCTCTTTTCAGTTTAAGGTGCTCATCTTTGGTCAGATGCATGTCCTGAATCATAGTAATATGCTTTTTTTGTTTATTACCAAGGTAATACTCACTGAGGGGAAAGAATACAGTACAATAAGTCCTTAGGAGAAGGCCTAAGGAGTCCAGTGAACTGTGCTGAATCATTTTGGACACTGGATATTGGTAGTTTATTAAAAGGGTTGACCTTTAGGTGAAGAAATATTGTTTGTTTTCCAGTGATCCAGAATTAGCTTTGAAACACATGCTCAATTAGATTATATTGTTGAGGTACATTATAAAATTGCACATGATATTGTTTACATTTTTGTGAATATTAATGTACTATTTGAGACATACTATAACATTGTACATGATATTAAGAGTTTGTGATTATTAAACTTAGTGATGTTTTTATCGTTTGATGTGTTGGTATGAATGAGATGAATGATTGAGTTAGATAGTATTTTCTGTCTAGGTAGGTTTTTTAATGATGTGGTCTCATTAATAAAATATGTTCATTTAGATTTGTGTTTGATGTGATATTAGTATTGAGGGTTCCCTTAATTAGTGATATTTTTTATTTATTAAACATAATCAGCTATTTAATTGGGGAGTACATTCCATCTACATTCATGTAACCTAACAAAGCAGACTGCATATGATGTTGACAAGCTCCCTCGGGTACCTCTCTGCCACAGCACTCAAGGCACAACAAATCCAGCCCCCCCAAATCAAACACCTACAAGCTATTGACTCCCCTATGCAGTGTATTATCCTTGTCACTGTCTCTGTCTCCCCAGAGCCTTCTCTCATCTACCCATTCACTTTTCCAGACATACTGCCACACACACCCAAGTATCTCATACAACCATTTTATCAGAGAATCTCCCCATGTACTCCAAGGGAACACACTCCCCATATTTTCTCCCACTCTTCTTGGGGAGTGCCCTTACTGGTTCCCCATAAAAAGGTAACTTTTATTTCCAAGTGCATTTTATTAAATCCCCCTATTCTCACAAAATTTGAAACACCCAGCTTGCTATCCAGAACTACAAAAATATAATGCTTCTTAACCCAAAAATGTCAAAACAGCGTGCAAATAGCAAAAATGAAAATGTAGCAGCCATTAATAAATGTGGCTTGCACACTTTCAATAACAAATTGGGTATCCCCCCCCCCCCAAGGCATTTAAATTGCTGGTGATATCTCTCGTTGCAATTTTCTTTTATTGTTGAAAAACAAATGCTCCTGCACTGCATTCACATCATCCATCGTCTGCATTCATAGAAACATAGAAGTGACTGCAGAAGAAGACCAAACGGCCCATTCAGTCTGCCCAGCAAGCTTTCACACCTATTTGTTTTCATACTTATCTGTTACTCTGACCGCTGAGGTCAGGGCCCTTATTGGTAACTTTTTGGTTCCAATTCCCTTTCACCCCCCACCATCGATGCAGACAGAAGTGCGGGAGCTGCATCTAAGTGAAGTATCTAGCTAATTGGTTTGGGGTAGTAACCGCCGTAATAAGCAAGCTACTCCCACGCTTGTTTACCCTGCCTGTGCAATTCAGTCCTTAATGGTTGTCTGAATATAAATCCTCTTTACTTCATTTCCTCCTGCCGTTGAAGCATGAGCTGTGCTGGATATGTATTCAGGCTTAATTGATTCGGGGTAGTAACCGCCGTAACAAGCAAGCTACACCCATGCTTATTTACCCGGACTATGTAATTCATTCCTTGTTGGTTGTTGTCTGAATATAAATCATCTTTTCTTCATTCTCCGTTGAAGCAGAGAGCTATACTGGATATGCATTGAAAGTGAAGTAATAAGGCTTATTTGGTTTGGAGTAGTAACCTCCGTAACAAGCAAGCTACTCCCCTGCTTTTTTGTGGATGCAGATCCTTTTTTCCACATTTCCTCTTGCCGTTGAAGCATAGAGCAATGTTGGAGTCACATTAACTGTGTGTATGTTTATTGAATAAGGATATTAATCTCCAGGTAGTAGTTGTCATTCCCGCAAGCAAGCCACCCCCATGTATCTAGACTTCTCATCCTCTAGACTTTATGGATCCACAGTGTTTATCCCACGCCCCTTTGAAATCCTTCACAGTTTTGGTCTTCACCACTTCCTCCGGAAGGGCGTTCCAGGCATCCACCACCCTCTCCGTGAAGAAATACTTCCTGACATTGGTTCTGAGTCTTCCTCCCTGGAGTTTTAAACCGTGACCCCTGGTTCTGCTGATTTTTTTGCAACAGAAAAGGTTTGTCGTTGTCTTTGGATCATTAAAACCTTTCAAGTATCTGAAAGTTTGAATCATATCACCCCTGCTCCTCCTTTCCTCCAGGGTGTACTTATTTAGATTCTTCAATCTCTCCTCATAAGTCATTCGATGAAGACCCTCCACCTTTTTGGTCGCCCCTCTCTGGACCGCCTCCATTCTGTCTCTGTCCCTTCGGAGATACGGTCTCCAGAACTGAACACAGTACTCCAGGTGAGGCCTCACCAAGGACCTGTATAAGAGGATTATCACTTCCCTTTTCTTACTCGATATTCCTCTCTCTATGCAGCCCAGAATTCTTCTCGCTTTAGCTATCGCCTTGTCACATTGTTTCGCCGACTTCAGATCAGTTGGTTCAAGAATGCCATTGCCTCAAATTTCTCCACAAACAACATTGTGCCATCTTCATGTATTGTAGAGAACTGAACAATTTGTTGCTCGGTCTGTACCATCCAGTCCTCCTGCTCCAAAATTCTCTGCTCCACAGCCTTCACTTGCCATGCTTGCAATTCTAGGCTCCCTTGGATATCATCTGTTGCAGACTGGAACTTAATGAATCACTCATCGAAAACGGCAGAAACTGCCTTTGTGATTTGGCTTAAAATTTTGTCTGAAATCACTGCCAAAATGTTATCTCCATACTTCCCCGCGGCCTGGGATGTTGCACTAACTTTTGCTTTTCGTGAGCCCCACGTGGCGCTTTAGCGATCATAACTAACATCCAACCAGCGTATTTCACACAGTCATGCCTCTACTAGTATCCAGGAAGAAGATATATTTTTTATTAGGGTTCTGATGGTAGCATCTGCTGATTCTATTAAATTTGTGGGAAACCTGACATGAGCTCCTTCAGTCTATGTATGATCAATAGGTGACCATAACAGGAAAGTGATGATGTATAGTTTTTAAGTCCATTCTCAGCTAAAAATACAGACTACATCACAAACTTTTTATCTATGGTAACATTTCAGGAAATTCTGAGAAATTTCATTTAAACAAAGTTTGTAGAAGCAACTCACTAGCTGAAACTTTCTCTGTGGACTGAATTTATTCTGTCTTATATGTGATACTGTTTTTAATCGTCCTCTTCCTCCTTTCTGTTTGGAAGACCCAATAATTTTTGCTGCTTCCTGTACAACTCTGTTCTGTACTTACTATTTTATTCTGATAATTACATTATTTATGAAATGAAAAATGATCTGATTCTGGCTGGGAAACTTCTTTTCCATTTTATAAGCTTTTGTTTAGCATCAGTAGAACAACAAAGCAAAATAATCTAAGTAACTGTTGTGAGTGCGGAGGCGCGATCGCTTGCTCAGAGAGATTGTGAGCCCTTGGGCCACAGCGCGGCTCAAGGAGGAGCCCCAAAGCACACCCAATGGGAGGTGAGAGTGTTCAGGCATGGGCTGGAGTTGGAACAAGGCTGGACCAGGATCAAGACTTGGAACATCAGGAACTGGAACAAGGCAGGCTCAGCCCTCCACTTGACCTGCACACACCGGTGAGATCCAGCATCGCAATGCTGATCTCAAGAGTAGCCCTCCGGCCACTTGGTGGCCCTTCCGGACCCACCACTTGAGAACGATGAGTGCGTAAGGCCAGATGGAGGCTGAGGGAAGGAACAAGATGAGACATGGAACTCAGGAACTTGGAAGACTCAGACGAGGATACGTGGAACTTGGAAGACAAGGTTTCAGGATACTTGGAAGACTCCTACAAGGACTCAAGGAACTTGGAAGACTCGGATGAGGTTTCAGGATACTTGGAAGACTCGGACGATGTTTCAAGAAACTTGGCAGACTTGGACAAGGTTTCATGGAACTTGGAAGACTTGGACAAGGATCCAGAATACTTGGAAGACTCAGGTGAGGATTCTGGGTTCAGGCACTAGTACAGGGTGAGAACTGCACCACAGTGCACCCTACACAGCCGCCCATGGCTGGTCGTGGACCACGCTGGAAGCAAAGCAGACTCCAGGCGAGAAAATGAAGACTTGGAACCATGAACATGTTGAAAATTCAGGAGAGGCCTGCACCGAGGTGCGCCCTACACAGCCACCCATGGCTGGTCGTGGACCACACTGGAGTGGAGCAGGTTCTGGCTTAAGTGTTGAGCTTGGACGGAAGCAGGCACAAGGTACTCTGAAGACTGGGAACAGGATTCGAGACTCAGGACTCGGAACTCAGATTCAGGAACAGACCTCAGCTTTAAAACAGGGCCTTCTGGAGACTCGAGCTGCAGATGTGAAGACAGGCCTTGTGCCACGAAGCGCCCTACACAGCCCCAATGTGCTTGTCATGGACCACGACGGTGGCACGCCAGGAAAGGTGGACAAGTAGGAAACCTGGAAGCAGGACGGAGAGACGGAGACGAGGACGTCAGGACCAGGACTGGAACATAGAACATCAGAACATGGAACATTGGAACTTCTGGACATGGAACATCAGGACACCGAGGAGACAATGAAGGAGCTCCAACAAGGAACAGGACCAGGAATATCAGGATGAATGAGACCAGGAACATCAAACAAGAAGCCATCAAGACACGAGACGACCACGGAGGACCTTGACCGGAAGAAGAGCACAGGCAACTGTGAAGTACGGGTGAAGGCCCCGAGGAAGTGGAAGAGAGCCCTTTTATAGGGCTGGACTGATAATGCCATCATTGGGCCTGCGGGGCTTTTCCTGCCATTGGCCCTTTAAATAATGTGGAGAGGCGCACACCCGTGCCTAGAGGAGCCAGGGAGATGGAAGAAGTCGGCAGCGGCACCAGGGCCACATGAAGATAGTTCGCAGTGGCTTCCTGCTACGAAGATGAGGCATCCCAGCGGTGGCACTAGGGCCGCGAAGAGGAGCAACGACGGCAGCTTCCCCTGCCGCATGAAAATCCCGGCGGCGGCTGCTGCCATGAAGAAGCACCGACGGCACCTCCTGTCGCACACAGTGGCGTCGGGCCAAGAGGAGCAACAGCGATGGTCCAGGGGTAGCCTAGGCTGCACAAAGGAGTCCTGTGGTGTCGGGCCGGTACAGCGCGAGGTGAGTGAGGGCCTGCTTGCAGGATGGGCTCTGCGAGCAGGATCATAACAGGGACTAATTCAATAAAGTTCAATAAAGATTTTCTTTTCTAGAAGGACAGAATAGGGGAAAATTATTTTTTTAAATTAGACCCTACATACATAGTAACATAGTAATGACGGCAGAAAAAGTCCAAAATGGTCCATCTAGTCTGCCCAGCAAGCTTCCCAAGGTAGTAAATGCTGCTCTGTGCAGATTACCCCATGTTTCTCTTAAGGGTAGTAACTGCTGCTCCGTGCAGGTTACCCCCATATTTCTCTTAAGGGTAGAAACTGCCGCTCCATGCAGGTTACCCCCATGTTTCTCTTAAGGGTAGTAACTGCTGCTCCGTGCCGGTTTAGCTTTTTTATTAATTCCCAACCTCTAGCCTTTTAGGGATCCACAGTGTTTATCCCATGCCCCTTAGAAATCCTTCACAGTTTTAGTCTTCACCACTTCCTCCGGAAGGGCATTCCAGGCATCTACCACCCTCTCAGTGAAGAAATATTTCCTGACATTGGTTCTAAGTCTTCCTCCCTGGAGTTTCAAATCGTGACCCGTAGTTCTACTAAATTGTTTCCAATGGAAAAGATTTGTTGACAAACATGGATCATTAAAACCTTTCAAGTATCTGAAGGTCTGTATCATATCTGTATCATATACACCCCTGCTCCTCCTCTCCTCTTCTGTATCATATCACTCCTGCTCCTCTCCTCCTCTCCTTTCCTCTCAAGTCTCCTCATAAGTCTCCTCATAAGTCATTCAGTGGAGACCACCCACCATTTTGGTCACCCTTCTCTGAACAGCCTCCATCCTGTCACTGTCTCCTTTGAGATACGGTCTCCAGAACTGAACACAGTGCGCCAGTCGAGTACTGAAATTTGTTGTCTCTATGCCAAACTTGCTCCATTGAACCTTCCTCAGAATTCCTCCTAAAACATGCATATCATGCCTATTATCTCATGAACCCTGAATGTGGATGGCAGAGAATTAAAATATTATATATCCTATTTGTAACCCCACCCTGGTGTGCTTTGCTTGCATGGGTGGGGCCATAAAATAATTTATTGTCTCTTCAGGACTGGGACCCTGGCTAGCTCTTCTTTGTGCCCCTTTCCCCAGGGTGTGGATCCTTTTGATTGGGGGGAAAGGTTACTTACAGGGCCCATTGCAGGAGTGACTAACTTCCTTCCTGATATATCCCTGGGAGAGGGGTTAACTTCTCTTACTCTGTATGCTGTGATGCCCAGATAACCACAAAGACTCACTGTGTTAGTATCCAAAATAAAGTCTTTACAGATCCAACTCTGATGGGTAATAGCATAATAAAGATGATTCCAGAATAGGATTGCCACCTAGCTCCAGATTTTCAGGACAGGTTGATCCAGTCTTGGTTTTACTCCATTGCATGCTGAGACTTATCCTGATTTCCCTATTGCATTCCCTAAGACAAGCAAGACTCAGTACCTGCATGCAAAAATCCTGTCCATGCACAGAGTCCCAGCCTATCTCTCCACAAGGTGAAGACTCTGGATGGGCGTGTTCTATAGTATTTACAGTTCTTTTACTCATGATTAGCAGATCTTCAGGATTTTTCAGTTTCTCACAGTCTCAGTCTTTTTCTGGATCCCTGATGGGAGGGATCCCTGGATGCAGGTGACTTACCCTGCTCCAATTGCAGAAATGAAGGGACAGCCATAAATGATCTTCCTCCTGGATCTTTAACTTAATGTCCCTTTCCCTTAACAAAATTAACACCAGAGTTACTCCTCACAACGGGTCACCATCTTGGAATAGCAGGTCTTCCTTATTCCTGGACATTACAGACAGAGGGTTCCCAATGCCCTGAATCTAAGAAAGGCCTAGGTGTCCAGTAAGGCTACTACCATGAAAATCTTTGCCTGAAAACAACCCAGATAGATATCCCTACCAGCTAGTATGTAGACTGGAAGGAAACCCTCTCAATTTTGGTCAGTATTCCCAAGCAGGGTTTGCCTGGCTCCTCTGACTGGGCCTGAAAAAACAACAGAGGTAAATGCTCCTCTCGACCTCCTAACTCTAAACGAATCATAAGGGACTGACCACAAACTCTCGGGAGAGAGCTGTTATAAATCCTCTCAGGGGGACGGCCATTCTCAGACCCCACAAGAGGAGGGGCTGAAATTAGAATGGTAACTCCCTCTCAAATGCTAAACCTATATTATCTGATATTTCCAAGGGCTTACTAGTAACCTGTCAGAATGGTTGGGTTACATATGATTCTGAAGAGATCACATTCAATCAGAAGTCAAAATGCAAGGTATGATAATTTATGGTAAATGCTCTTAGATTATTGGCCCCTGTAATATATCATCTTGCACCCTTCCACTTCTCTTTTCATTTATGCGAGTCAATGTCATAAGATGTGGTAAGCTGTGCACACGTGTTAGTGAGTGGATGTGTGCACATTTTTGTGTGCAAACTTTAGTTCCGATATAAGAAAGAGTTTTGCACACAAAAAATGTACACAAAACCATTTGCTAATACAGTATGCATGCTTTAGTACTCCTCTGTGCAAATCCCATGTTAATGAATGAATTTGCTATTCTTTTCCAATGTAGACTGTTTCTGCTTATTTCCTGTTTTTTGGTGCTGGAAATTTAACTCCTGACCAGAGATTCAGTATAGTTTCTGAGGCTAGTGTTAGTCTATGAAGCTGAAACTGGAGTTGGAGGTGCGGGAGGCCTGTACTCAGGATTTATGCAAAGAAAATATGATTGTATGCAAAATATTTTATGTGCATAGAACATTTTATATGCTGAAATTGTTTGTGCACAAAGCATGTTCTTTGCATATAAACTTGATTTATTGGCATACATTGCATTTTAAATGCATTTATTATGCACACAAATTTTCCCCCATGTTTATCCATGAGTATGAAACCACTACTGCAGCTCCACTCCATCTCCAGTCACAAATCTCCTGCTTGCAGCAGTGGTTTCTACTGCTGCTTCCTTCCTGCCAGAGCCCCCCATCTCTCCAATAGTTTTTAAATGCCCCCATGGGGCTGCAGTCTCTGTCCCTCCCTCCCTTCCTTTTCATCTCTGTGATACCTGTCAAAATGTAGCCAGCTGCAGCTTCTTCACAAAAGGGCAACTCGGGATCCTCCATCCCAAAAAGGATTAATTCCTTTTTTGGACTGGAAGTTGCAGTTGGCCAAGTTTTGGTGATTATAGAAGGAGGGAGGGACACAGGGGCCCATAGGGGCATTTCTAAACTATTTAAAGGAGAAAGGGAGGGAGCAAAGAGACTGCAGCTCTGTGGGGGTATTTTTCAACATTTTAAAAGATGGCGGGACAAAGGGAAAGGAAAAGGAGATCCCTTGTTTTATGCGCACAAAACATAGTTGGTGAGCACAACTTGTCTTTTAGGAACACAAAACATGATTCGTGCACATAAACCATATTATGTGCACACATTTTTTAAGCTGCATACTGCCTCGTGCACTGGCAACTCCCTTAAGGCCTAATGGGCCTTCTCCATCGGCGGTCCCTGCGGTGATGGCGGCGGCAACAGAGAGGAGAGGCGCCGACGAGGCCTGCCCATTGCCTTCTCACCAAGGATCACCGTGGCAGTGACGCCAAAGGTACTTGTGCCAAGAGGTGCGCGCACGAAGGATCGTGACAAAGGAGTTTCCACCTTTGTGCGCCCCTTCATGCGCACCTGAAGTGCAAGCCCGAAGCACCTATACTACTATATACTAGCCTCCTGGAATGCTGCTGGCCGATGCTACTACAATAATGGATCAAATATGTTTTATTGAACCCATACGAGGGCAGGGTCTAAATGGAGAGCTAAGAAAGAAGGCCCTAAAAAAGAAGCAAAGAAGGAACACAAAGCTGATCTTCCCCACGATAAGTAACAGCTCTTCTTCACTCTCTTCCTGCTTCATGTTTTCTCTGCTCCTATTGAATGTACAATCTCTATAAAAAAAAAATCCTTCCAATTAACGATCTGCTAGAGGATTTAATTCTCTCTATTTTTTGCATATCTGAAACTTGGCTGAATGACAAAGATAATGTGCTCTTAAACCAAATGTCAAATGATAAATATGATATATTTCACTTTCTAAGACCCATACTTAAAGGTGGGGGATTATTAATAATTACTGAAAAAGAACTCAAGCTAGTACCTTACAAGGTAGAGATTAACCCACCCTATGAGGTTGCAATTCTAAAATCTCCACAAATAAACATAGGACTGGTCTACTGTTCCCCAGGCATACTACAAAATGATTGCTCCCAACTAATTGAATTATTCGCTAAGGTATTTCCATCACCAGAATCTACATTAATTGTAGGAGACTTTAATCTTCATGTAGACAACACACCGAGAACCTTAGCCTGTTAAATGTTTTTAGAAGCAATGGAAGCCCTGGGATGGTCACAATTTGTCTCGAAGGCCAATCATAAAGCAGGTCACACTCTAGACCTAATATTTGCTAATACTAGTAATTAAGAACATAAGAACATAAGAAAATGCCATACTGGGTCAGACCAAGGGTCCATCAAGCCCAGCATCCTGTTTCCAACAGTGGCCAATCCAGGCCATAAGAACCTGGCAAGTACCCAAAAACTAAGTCTATTCCATGTAACCATTGCTAATGGCAGTGGCTATTCTCTAAGTGAACTTAATAGCAGGTAATGGACTTCTCCTCCAAGAACTTATCCAATCCTTTTTTAAACACAGCTATACTAACAGCACTAACCACATCCTCTGGCAACAAATTCCAGAGTTTAATTATGCGTTGAGTGAAAAAGAACTTTCTCCGATTAGTTTTAAATGTGCCCCATGCTAAGTTCATGGAGTGTCCCCTAGTCTTTCTACTATCCGAAAGAGTAAATAACCGATTCACATCTACCCGTTCTAGACCTCTCATGATTTTAAACACCTCTATCATATCCCCCCTCAGTCGTCTCTTCTCCAAGCTGAAAAGTGCTAACCTCTTTAGTCTTTCCTCATAGGGGAGTTGTTCCATTCCCCTTATCATTTTGGTAGCCCTTCTCTGTACCTTCTCCATCGCAATTATATCTTTTTTGAGATGCGGCGACCAGAATTGTACACAGTATTCAAGGTGCGGTCTCACCATGGAGCGATACAGAGGCATTATGACATTTTCCGTTTTATTCATCATTCCTTTTCTAATAATTCCCAACATTCTGTTTGCTTTTTTGACTGCCGCAGCACACTGAACCGACGATTTCAATGTGTTATCCACTATGACACCTAGATCTCTTTCTTGGGTTGTAGCACCTAATATGGAACCCAACATTGTGTAATTGCCTAATCAATACCTCGCACATGATATTTCCCTGGTCTCATCATCAATTAATTAAGGTAGAAATAGTCTTCACCAACCATATCCATAATAGTATAGAGAATAAACTTAATTTTACCTTCAGGAAAAAAAATAGAGATGGAAGTACTTGCTGAAGCAATAGAAAATAAGCTCCATGAACTAAATCAAACCAATTCCACATCGGTATTTGATTCCTGGGATAAGACAATCAATGACATAGCTGAAAACCTTAGTCCTGTCCAAACAAAAACTATTAACAAAGAAAGAAATAACTCCTAACATAAGAAGCTCTGGTATAATGATGAATTAAGAAGCATTAAACAGAACCTTAGAACATTAGAGAAACAATAGTGGAAATGCACATCTGCTGAATCCCTAGGAAAATATAAATCTTTCCTTACCTAATACCATACACTAAACAATAAAGCAAAAAAACATTACTATGCCAAACAGATTCTCAGGGTTATATTTAATTCTAAACTGCTCTTTGAGGTTGTTAAACATTTAATTAAAGACCCGGCAACTTCCATCACGAGAAACTACAACTTCACAAAGGCCGCTTGCAATGAATATGCCACCGCACTCTTAGACAAAATCAATGTTGAAACCACAGTTCCCTATCTGTTCTCTAACAAAAACATCTGAAGATTCAAATGGCATGGTTAAGTGGTCCGCATTTGACAGAGTATTGAAACTGGAAATTAGTCAACTCATTACTAAAATTAAGAACATAAGAATATGCCTTACTGGGTCAGACCAAGGGTCCATCAAGCCCAGCATCCTGTTTCCAACAGTGGCCAATCCAAGCCATAAGAACCTGGCAAGTACCCAAAAACTAAGTCTATTTCATGTTACCATTGCTAGTAATAGCAGTGGCTATTTTCTGTCAACTTAATTAATAGCAGGTAATGGACTTCTCCTCCAGGAACTTGTCCAATCCTTTTTTTAAACACAGCTATGCTAACTGAACTAACCATGTCCTCTGACAACAAATTCCAGAGTTTAATTGTGCGTTGAGTGAAGAAGAACTTTCTCCGATTAGTTTTAAATGTGCCACATGCTAACTTCATGGAGTGCCCCCTATTCTTTCTATTATCTGAAAGACTAAATAACCAATTCACATCTACCCATTCTAGACCTCTCATGATTTTAAACACCTCTATCATATCCCCCTCAGCCATCTCTTCTCCAAGCTGAAAAGTCCTAACCTCTTTAGTCTTTCCTCATAGGGGAGCTGTTCCATTCCCCTTATCATTTTGGTCGCCCTTCTCTGTACCTTCTCCATCGCAATTATATCTTTTTTAAGATGCGGCGACCAGAATTGTACACAGTATTCAAGGTGGGGTCTCACCATGGAGCGATACAGAGGCATTATGACATTCCCTTCCTAATAATTCCCAACATTCTGTTTGCTTTTTTGATTGCCGCAGCACACTGAACCGACGATTTCAATGTGTTATCCACTATGACGCCTAGATCTCTTTCTTGGGTGGTAGCACTTAATATGGACCCTAACATTGTGTAACTATAGCATGGGTTATTTTTCCCTCTATGCATCACCTTGCACTTATCCACATTGAATTTCATCTGCCATTTCGATGCCCAATTTTCCAGTCTCACAAGGTCTTCCTGCAATTTATCACAATCTGCTTGCGATTTAACTACTCTGAATAATTTTGTATCATCTCCAAATTTGATTACCTCACTCGTCGTATTTCCTTCCAGATCATTTATAAATATATTGAAAAGTAAGGGTTCCAATACTGAGGTACTCCACTGCCCACTCCCTTCCACTGAGAAAATTGACCATTTAATCCTACTCTCTGTTTCCTGTCTTTTAGCCAGTTTGTAATCCACGAAAGGACATCGCCACCTATACCATGACTTTTTACTTTTCCTAGAAGCCTCTCATGAGGAACTTTATCAAACGCCTTCTGAAAATCCAAGTACACTATATCTACCGGTTCACCTTTATCCACAAGTTTATTAACTCCTTCAAAAAAAATGAAGCAGATTTGTGAGGCAAGACTTGCCTTTGGTAAAGCCATGCTGACTTTGTTCATGTGTCCTGCCATTCACCCATGTGACCCAGTTCTAACCAGTTCCTTGAAACAAGTAAACAGGGTTTTCACTCAGACAATCACAACATTAATTAACCTGTCTCTCTCAGAAGGAACTGTTCCAAATGTGTTAAAACAAGCCGAGATAAACCAATCCTAAAAATATATGACTGGTAGAACTGATGATTGGGACAACTATCATCCAACATCCTACTTGTCTTTTCTTGCAAAAGCTCTGAGAAAGCAGTGTTATCCCAGCTTGTAAATCACCTGGAAGATCAGAATATTCTCTTCCCAAATCAGTTTGGATTTAGGAAACATCTCTCAACTGAGACATTACTCCTCTCATTAATGGACTTAATTTTATGAGGGCTTGATGCAGATGAATCTTATTTTCTTGTGCTAATTGACTTAACACTGTAGACCATAACCTGTTATGCCATCAGATGAGAAACATTGGGATCGACTGCAGGGTTCTCAGATGGTTCTCTTTATTTCTATCTAATAGAACATTCCATGCCAAGATGGGCAACCATATATCTGATACTTTCTACTGTGATACAGGTGTCCCTCAAGGCCTAGCCCTCTCAGGAGCTCTATTCAATATTTACATGCTCCCACTGTGTAAATTATTGATAAATCTAGGAATAACTTTCTTCTTGTATGCTGATGGCATACATTTTTATATCCACTCTCCTGATCATATGAAAATACAGTTTTGATACTCTCTACCTATATGAAAGCAATACAACAAGAACTTTCACAACTTAAGCTAACATTCAACCCTAAAAAGTCTGAAATCATTTGGCTGAATAGAAACTCATCGACAGTTAAACCACCTGCCCTAGACCTGGCTAATTTTCAAATTAATCCCTCAAATCAAGTACGGGATTTAGGTATACAGCTAGATTAGAACCTTACAATGAAATTACACATCAGTAAATTAATCAAGACAAGTTACATCAAGTTGTGAATACTACATCAGTTGAAACCATTATTAACTTTGGCAAACTTCCGTAGTTTATTGCAAACTCTAATCTTCTCAAATGTAGACTACTGTAACTCCTTTCTACTAGGTCTTCCAGCATGTCACTTAAAACCACTACAACTATTACAAAATGCAGCAGCAAGGCTCTTATTTGGATCTATGAAATATGATCACATTACACCCTCGCTGATGTCACTGCATTGGTTACCAGTACAATCCAGAATCTATTATAAAGTATTAATGATAATATTCAACATCATTCATTCCATTAACACCGGCCTGTTAGGAGTGACACTACAACCATACAATCCTCAAAGAACACTAAGGGCCTTATTTTCCAAGGCTCTTGCAGGCTTGCGCTAACAGCTCAAGCCTGCGATAGCTAGCGAAGGTAGTGCATGCCTGCGCTACCTACATCAGAGCGGAGTCGGCCCCGGAAGAGGAGGAGTCGGGGCGTCACTGGGGCCAACTCTGCGAGGACGGTGCGGACAGCGAAAAGGTAACAACCTTTTCACTGCCTATTTTGCGCCCAATAACTACACCTTCTATGGTGTAGTTATTGGGCGCGATGCCGGCAGCGATCGCATCGCGGAGGTGCGATCGCTGCCGGCTAGCACAGAACCGCCCCCCTGTTTCGGCCCCCCACTCGTCATTACCGCAGTTTTCTAAAGTACCGCAGGCCTGCGGTACTTTAGAAAATGAGGCCCTAAGATCTCAAAATAAAGGTCTATTGACTCTTTTTACAATATGGAGCACACATCAGACGCAAATAAGAAATTGTGTGTTTTCCATAGCAGGTCCAATGCTCTGGAATTCTCTGCCTGAGATGTTACATATTTTACTAGACAAAAAGATCTAAATGTGAGCTAAAAACATGGCTTTTTAAAAAGACATATAAATTAACTTAAAAACATTAGAATATACAGAGCCACAAAGACAAGAAGGACAAAAGATAATAATCGAATCATGAAGAATAAATCAAACGAGAAAATGTAAGATTCTCAAAACAACCCACTGACTAAGATGTAAAAACTATCATTTTGTTTTAATTTTCATACTCTTTACCTTAAGTACTAGATCAATTATTCAAATATACAAGACAATTTCACTTGATAGATATTAATGCCTGTCTATGAATACCACCTCTGTATCCAATCATTGTTGTTTGTTGAGTAATAACTATGACTGTCACTTTGTAGAACATTGTGAATTATACATGGAACGACAGTATATAAATGTCTAAAAAAAATAAATAAATACATACATACATCTTATTGCATTGGACGTAAAACAATTTTTTTAGCATGTGCATTAGGAACGCAGTACACAGTTTTAACGTACAACTTATTACATTATCCTACAAGTTATCAAATAAACTTCCACTTCCTGCCTGTTTTCTCCCTATAAGACAAGCTAAAAACTCAGAGTCTGAACCCATATTAGTCTCTCCCCAGCTTAAAAAGCTCTAGTTGGAGGTTTTGTCTCACTAATCTCTTTTTTTCTCTGCACATTCTTCTACAACATATTTTAAAATGATGTCAACTTGACTCTTATCAGCATTCCAAAAATGTCACACTGTGACTCAGACTCTAGCTATCTTTTTTCTTACCCTCCAGCTTGCTGCCTTAATATCAGCAACTCTACCCCATGAAACCCTTGTCTGTCCTTCTCTTTAGCTCTTCACACCGTCCAACAGGTGCCTGAGCATCAATGGTTTTTCGTATACCAGTTCCACCTCTCTCCCATGCTCCTGAGGACTTACTGCGCCATGGCCATGCCACAAGCTGGAAAGAGAAGCAGGGTGGGAGAAAGCTGAGAGTATAAAAAGAAAAAAAGCAATGATGATGGGTTTCGCTGGAGAGTTGAATGCAGTGAGACGGATAAAGACTGGGCTAGGAAGAATTTTATTTATTTATTTTAACACTTTTTTATACCGGCATTCGTAGGACACATCATGTCGGTTTACAGTCAACTGAGAAAGGAAATTACAAAGAACAAGGGAGGGGCTAACTGGGTAATACAAAATACCAAGGAAGAGAGAGTTAACAGCAGAATTACAACTTTTGCATTCAAGTTAGGGTTAAGTATGCAAAGGAACTTATATACAAATTAAACGAGGCATGTACACTTGAGAAATTGACATGTGTGGGCTTATTTACAGTAAGGGGAGGCAAGTGCACATATGTATAGTTAAAAGCTAGAGGGGGGGGAGAAAGTAGGGAGGGAGCAGGGGGAGAGGGGCGGGTGGGGTAAAGTGAAAAAGGGGTACAGTAAGGCACGGGTACTTTGAGGGAGGGGTTACTAGGGGGTGAGAGGGAGGGGTAATAGGGGTATTAGGGGTATTAGGGGTATTAGGGGGTATTAGGGGGCTAGGAGTGTATTAGGAGTGTATTAGGAGTGTATTAGGAGGTATTAGGGGTATTAGGGGGCTAAGAGTGCAAGGGAAGGAAGCAGGAGGGGTGATGGGAAGGAGAGTGGGAGGACAGGGAGGTGGTATAAAGGCTGAGCGTGAGCTAAGGTGGTTCGTAGGACAAAATTAGGATTGAGAGGAGTTGGGGTATGCCTGTCTAAAGAGCCATGTTTTGATTCCTTTTTTGAAGTGGCTCAGGGATGGTTCTAGGCGGAGTTTGACGGGGAGGGAATTCCAGAGGGTGGGGCCCGCAATGGAGAAGGCTCTATCCCTGGTATTGGTAAGGTGCCCAATTTTCAGTGAGGGGATTTGGAGAGTGCCAGCAAGGGAGTTTCTCGTGGGGCGATTAGCTTGACGGAATTTTGGCATATTTTCAAGCCAGGGTGAATTGTTATTATATAGCGTGTTATGGAGGATGGTGAGTGTTTTGTACTGGGAACGGAAGGCGATGGGGAGCCAATGGAGGTCCTGGAGTATGGGAGTGATATGGTCTGTTTTTCTGGTGTTTGTTAAGATTCTTGCCATGGTGTTTTGGAGGATTTGGAGGGGTTTAATGGTGGATGCTGGTAGGCCTAAGAGGAGGGAGTTGCAATAGTCGAGTTTGGATAGTATAGTGGTTTGCATCACAGTACGGAAGTCGTGGGCGTGGAGGAGGGGCTTCAGTTTTTTGAGGATTTGAAGTTTATAGAAGCCCCCTTTTAGAAGTGAATTAATGTGGGATTTGAAGCTTAGTTGATTGTCTAGGGAGACTCCTAGATCTCTGACACTGGGAGGTAGTGTGTGAGTTTGTGAGGCGTTTTGAATCATTTGATGGATTGAATCGATTGGTTGATTTGCTATGATAAGGATTTCAGTTTTAGAGGCATTGAGTGCTAGGTGTAAATTGGAGAGGAGGGAATTGATGGATGTCAGACAAGATTCCCAGTACTGAAGGTTTTCATTGATGGATTTCTGGATGGGAATGAGTATTTGGACGTCGTCTGCATGTAAGAAGAATTTTAGTCCAAGTTTAGAGAGGAGGTGGCATAGTGGGAGTAAGTATATATTGAAAAGGGTGGAGGATAGAGAGGAGCCTTGGGGAACGCCTTGTGTAAGGGGAATGTGAGCGGATTCAATATTATCAAGCTTGACTAAGTACTTTCGGTGGTCGAGGTATGAGGAGAACCAAGCTAGGGCTGTGTTTGAGATTCCTATCTCTGCTAAGCGTGATATTAGGATTTGATGGTTCACGGTATCAAAGGCGGCTGAAATATCAAGAAGGGCAAGTATGTATGATTGGCTGTGGTCCATGCCTTTGAGGATGGTGTCCGTTATAGCAAGTAGAAGTTTTTCGGTACTACGATCTTTACGAAAACCATATTGTGCAGGATGAAGAATATTGTTTTCTTCTAAGAAATCGGTGAGTCTTCTAAGAAATCGGTGAGTCTTCTAAGAAAATCGGTGAGTCGTGTGTTAACCAGAAATCGGTGAGTCGTGTGTCAACCAGAACAGAGAGATAGAGATGGAGAGGAACACTCATTTATGTCCTAGAAACCTTTTTGCTGGTACAAACACACTGAATGTTTTCATATATTTTCTTCAATATTCCCCAGATCTTTATGAAACTTCAGTCTTGTATTTATACATGTTTTATTTTTTCCAGTAGAAGGCATATTGGTGATCTAGTGTCTGTTGTGATATATGAAACGTTGCCTTCCATATGGGCCAATTCAGTAAAATACGCGGGAGAGCTGGCGCTCCGAGGTGAGTGCCCACTCTCCCAACGCACCCTCTTGGGCTCGCGATTCAGTATGCAAATGAGGGCCCGCGCTAATAAGGAGGCGCTAGGGTAACTCGCGCGTCCCTAGCGCCTCCTTATTGGCAGAAGCGGTGGCTGTCAGCATGTTTGACAGCCGACGCTTAATTTTATCGGCGCCGGTTGTCGAACCTGCTGATAGCCACGGGTTCGGAAAACGGACGCCGGCAAAATTGAGCATCTGTTTTCCAACCCGCGGGTTGGAAAACAGATGCAGTTTTTTCTGCTTTTCTGTACACTTTCCCGGTGCCGGCAGAAATTAACGCCTGCCCAAAGGCAGGCGTTAATTTCTGAGAGTAAAATGTGCGGCTTGGCTGCACATTTTACTTTCTGTATCGAGTGGGACTAACTAATAGGCTCATCAACATGCATTTGCATGTTGAGCGCGCTATTAGTTTCGGGGTGTTGGACAAACATTTTCCACAAGCTATTACCCCTTACTGTATAAGGGGTAATAGCGCGTCAAAAATGCGCGTCCAAACGGGGGCTAATGGTGCGCTCGGCCTGATAGGGATTATCATTTATCTATTTATTTATTTATATACTGTCAATCTGGGATTCAAACTTGGCGGTTTACAAGGATGTTGGAATGTAGAGTTTACCAGTAACTATATATTAACTATTAAGAATTTTAAGAAGTTGCTGTAAGTTACCTTATGTCCTTTGTGGAGGAGGGTGACATATATATATATATATATATATATATATATTCATTTATTTTAAAAACTTTATGGTGAATTTTAAAAGCCCAATGCCTACCGAAATTAGGAGATGTGAGAATATGTCAGGCCAGCGAGCGCCAAACATATTTTAAAAGCCGGCCGTATACATGCATACATGCCACTGCATGCACAATTGAACAGTTTCCAAAAAGGGCTGGGGAATGGGCGTGGTCTGGGCAGAGAATGGACATTCCAGGATTTGAACATAAAATGTGCGCATAAATACTTACACGCACTGGTGCATGCCGGGGTCCATGCCACTTACATTTACTTCTATGGATGATGTGCAAGTTAGAAAACAAAAAAAATTAGGAAGACCAAGGATGTTTTAAAAATCAGAGGTAGAGAGGCTATTAAGCTAGAGGGATTTGGAAGTCCTGTCCCTTAACTGGGCAAACTGGGAACGTACTGAGAAAACTGGCAATGGTGACGTGTGTGCCTTTTAAACCCTCTCCACAAGTGGTGGAAGCATCATTTGCTCACACAGGTGTGTGACCATTTAAAATTGAGCGCACATCTGCATGCGGTCAGGCTATTTTATAATTTATTTATTTATTTAGTGCTCTTTTTTTTTTTTATAACATATGCACATATATGTGCATATGTTATAAAACAGTCACATCCCTGGACGAGGGCTGACAAACGTGCGCACATGTGCATCTGTGCACCAGTTTAATAGTTAGCGTCTTTTTTTTTTTTTAACCACTTTCTCAGACTTTAGAGAATGCTCAAAGTGGTTTACAAATAAGCAACTTAATGCCAACATAAAATTACATTCTACAAGGAACAATTAAAAACATTAAAATAACATCATCTGTCCGTCAGGAAATATTGCTCAACTATAGTAACTGGATTCGGAACCCTAGAAAAGATAGAGAGTAATTTTCAAAACCATTTTTGTGGGTAAAAATGTGCTTTACCCCTGGAAATAAGCTTTCAGAAATTGCCAGCCTTATATGCATGTAAAAAGAGCGTGCATGGAACCTAACTTTCAAACCTGTTCATGGTATTGGATTCATGGTTCAGAGTTCTGCTTTGAAAGTACGCGCATATGTTTCAGTATGCACAAACATTTGCAATGCCCTGAAAGCACTTATTTTATAAACACCTGCATGCATATTTTGGGTGAGGAAAAAATATAACATGTATGCATAATAATCCTGATTTATACATGGAGGCAGGTATTTTATAAAGTATACGCGTATGCCGATTTGAAAATACTTGCGCGTGTACGTGAAATCACCAATTCACAAATACCTCTGCCAATTCACCCAGTCTATCTCCGGTTCACCTAAACCATGTAGAACTAAATGTGAACCCCCCACCGGTTCACCCAGGCCTCCTTCCCAAAATTTGTAGATAACAGATAAGTCCGATTTCACGTGCAATAGTCAATTAGCAGGTGTAAAGTTGTACGAATAAGTTTGAAAATTTATATGTGAATATGTCTTATAAAGATTGTAACTTCGTCCTTGCTCAGAACACTCCTAAATTGTTCATTTTTTGGGCCAGCGAAATGTATGCGCAAATCCGAAAATACTTTTGATGTTTATAAAATAGATCACACATTCGAATACATGCTGCTTACATGCATATGTGCTAGTTGTTGCGATCCCCCCTGCTGCTGCGCTGCAGGAGGTCTCTTACCTTCCTCCAGAGGCCGCTCTGAAGCCAGGGCCTCGCCTGCGCATCATCCAGGACTTTCTCCAGGGCCTGAGAGGCCTAGCTGCTCCTGAGGCATGCCTGTGGCTTGCAGCCTCAGTGTTTGGACTTCCTGTTGGGCGACGCCCTTCTCTAGGGGCTGGCCCGCAGCTCTCTACCCTAGTTATAGGACCAGCGATGGGCGGTCCTGGCAAGCTCCTCCCAGGGAGTTGCCTTCTACCTCCAGTATTTAAGGACTTTCTGTTCACTGTGTCTTTGCCTTCGGATCGGGCTCTACAGTAGTCTGTAACCCTGCCGATCAAGGTCCTCCGTGGCTTCGACTCCTGCTTGTCGTCAGCCTGCCTTTACTCCGGTCCGTGACTCCGACTCCTGTTTGTCTTCAGCCTGCCTTGACTCCGGTCCGTGACTCCGACTCCTGTTTGTCTTCAGCCTGCCTTGACTCCGGTCCGTGACTCCGACTCCTGTTTGTCTTCAGCCTGCCTTGACTCCGGTCCGTGACTCCGACTCCTGTTTGTCTTCAGCCTGCCTTGACTCCGGTCCGTGACTCCGACTCCTGCTTGTCTTCAGCCTTTGGATTGGGTTACACAGTTGCCTGTGGCCTCTCCCGATCCAGGTCCTCCGTGACTACGACTCCTGCTTGTCGTCAGCCTGCCTTGACTCCGGTCCGTGACTCCGACTCCTGCTTGTCTTCAGCCTGCCTTGACTCCGGTCCGTGACTCCGACTCCTGCTTGTCTTCAGCCTGCCTTGACTCCGGTCCGTGACTCCGACTCCTGCTTGTCTTCGGCCTGCAGATTGTGCATTACAGTTGTCTGTAACCTTGCCAGTCCAGGTCCTCCATGTTTCCTGCTGCTTGCTGTTCCTGATATCCAGTGTCTCTGCCTTGATGTCGGTCTCTGACCCTGCCTAGATGTTTGTTCCTGTGCCTGCCAGCCGTAAGGGCTTCGGATGTGAGTTTCCCAGCATCGGAGTCCTGTTCGCCTGGGTCTTCCCCGCGCCCTCCTTCTCAGCGTGGTCCGCGACCAGCCTCTCAGGCTGTGTAGGGCGCGTCTGGGACAGGGTGGTCCGCGACTCAGTCCCACGGGTGGGCTGAGTAGGGCGCCCTGATGGACAGTGCAATGTTCCCGTCCAGCCTTGTCTTCAGTGTCTGCTTCAGCCCTTGTCCGGATGTCTACCTGTCTCTGCCTTGACCTGGTTCCTGAGCCTTCTGTCCTGTTGGGCCCTGGAGTGGCCAACAGGAGGGATTCGTCCCACGGGCTCTTGAGCTTCTGCCAGCCGAGGGGGCTTCGGATGTGAGTATCCCAGCATTGGAGTTCCTGCTCGCCTGGGCCTTTCCTGTGTCTCGCTTCAGCCCTTGACCTGATGTCTCCGTCTTGCTTCTGCCCCGTCTGATGTCTTCTGCTAAGGACTCTGTCTGCCCTCGCCTCTGTCCGGCCTGCTGCCCATTGCCGTTCCCTGCGGCAGGTCCGAAAGGGCCGGGAACAGTCGGAGGACCGTTCACTAGTCAACTTCCCCGTGTTGGCTACCATGGGCATGCAGGTCCGGCTGAGGGCTGGACTCCCTGTTTCTGTTCCTGCCTGCCTGGCTCACCATGCCTGCTCAGCTCACCTCCCACGGTGTGGCCTTGGGCTCCTCCTGGGGTCCTGCCGTGGCCCAAGGGCTCACCACCCGCCCGAGACGACCGCGCCCGCGCGCGCTCGTAACAGAATCCGAAGGCCATGAGCTCGGTGAGCTGTGCTCGTGATGGACTTGTCTGATTCCAGGATTTTTTCTTCTGTCTGCTTTTGTTTCTCGACCTGCTGGAGGCGCCAGCTTCTGCTCTTGCTTACGACCTGCTGGAGGCGCCAGCTTCTGCTCTTGCTTACGACCTGCTGGAGGCGCCAGCTTCTGCTCTTGCTTACGACCTGCTGGAGGCGCCAGCTGTTTGGGTTCCCACGACCTGCAGGAGGCGCCTGCGCCCAAACCATCGTTTCCTTGTTCCCAGGATGGAGTTCCACGACCTGCAGGAGGCGCCTGCGCTCCTCCTGATGTTGCTGTAGTTTCTGCCTGCCCTCCCCCCCTCTTGTTCTTGCTCTTGCTTCTGCCGTGGGTGCTTGTTTCTGCTGTGTGCCTGGGTGTGCTTGTTTCTGCTGTGTGCCTGGGTGTGCTCGTCTGTGCTGTGTGCTGCGTGCGTGCTCGTCTGTGCTGTGTGCTGCGTGCGTGCTCGTCTGTGCTGTGTGCGGCGTGCGTGCTTGTTTGTGCTGTGTGCGGCGTGCGTGCTTGTTTGTGCTGTGTGCGGCGTGGGTGCTGTTTGTGCTGTGTGCGGCGTGGGTGCTGTTTGTGCTGTTGGCCCTGGGTTGCTCGTTTGTGCTGTTGGCCCTGGGTTGCTCGTTTGTGCTGTTGGCCCTGGGTTGCTCGTTTGTGCTGTTTTCCTGCTTGTTGTCTGTTGGTCCTGTGTTGCTCGTTTGTGCTGTTTGGTCCTGTGTTGCTCGTTTGTACTGTTGGTCCTGTGTTGCTCGTTTGTGCTGTTGGTCCTGTGTTGCTCGTTTGTGCTGTTGGTCCTGTGTTGCTCGTTTGTGCTGTTTTCCCGCTTGTTGTTTCCTGCTTGTGGGTTCCCGTCCTCCTCGTTCCCACGTTGTTTCCCCTGCTTCCTGTCTCTCGCCCTTCGCTCTTTCTCCCTTCGCTCTCTCGCTTTCCGCTCTTTCCCTCTCTGCTCCTTCGCTCTCTGCTCCCTTGCTCTCCGCTCCTCGCTCTCCGTTCCCTTGCTCCCTCTTTGTTTTTGTGTGTGTCGCTCGCGCGGTCTCCGTTCGCTCTGTCTCTTGTTCCTTCGGTCCCGTGTTCGCGTGGTCCCGTGTTTCCTTGGGTTTGGTTGGTCTCTCGTCGTGTTTGGTTGCTTGCCTGTGGTGTGTGTTTGGTTGCTTGCCTGTGGTGTGTGTTTGGTTGCTTGCTTGTGGTGTGTGTTTGGTTGCTTGCCTGTGGTGTGTCTTTGTTTGGTTGCTTGCCTGTGGTGTGTCTTTGTTTGGTTGCTTGCCTGTGGTGTGTGTTTGTTTGGTTGCTTGCCTGTGCTGTGTGTTTGTTTGGTTGCTTGCTTGCTTGTGGTGTGTGTTTGTTTGGTTGCTTGCTTGCTTGCTTGTGGTGTGTGGTTGTTGCTTGCTTGCTTGCTTGTGGTGTGTGGTTGCTTGCTTGCTTGCTTGCTTGCTTGCTTGCTTGTGGTGTGTGGTTGCTTGCTTGCTTGCTTGCTTGCTTGTGGTGTGTGGTTGCTTGCTTGCTTGCTTGCTTGCTTGTGGTGTGTGGTTGCTTGCTTGCTTGCTTGCTTGCTTGCTTGCTTGCTTGTGGTGTGTGGTTGCTTGCTTGCTTGCTTGTGGTGTGTGGTTGCTTGCTTGCTTGCTTGCTTGCTTGCTTGCTTGTGGTGTGTGGTTGGTGGTTGCTTGCTTGCTTGCTTGCTTGCTTGCTTGTGGTGTGTGGTTGTTGGTTGCTTGCTTGCTTGCTTGCTTGCTTGCTTGTGGTGTGTGGTTGTTGGTTGCTTGCTTGCTTGCTTGCTTGCTTGTGGTGTGTGGTTGTTGGTTGCTTGCTTGCTTGCTTGCTTGCTTGTGGTGTGTGGTTGTTTGCTTTTCTTGCTTGGCTTTTGTTTTTGGTCCCTCTGTGAGGGGGGGGATTCTTTGAGGGGGGGGTACTGTTGCGATCCCCCCTGCTGCTGCGCTGCAGGAGGTCTCTTACCTTCCTCCAGAGGCCGCTCTGAAGCCAGGGCCTCGCCTGCGCATCATCCAGGACTTTCTCCAGGGCCTGAGAGGCCTAGCTGCTCCTGAGGCATGCCTGTGGCTTGCAGCCTCAGTGTTTGGACTTCCTGTTGGGCGACGCCCTTCTCTAGGGGCTGGCCCGCAGCTCTCTACCCTAGTTATAGGACCAGCGATGGGCGGTCCTGGCAAGCTCCTCCCAGGGAGTTGCCTTCTACCTCCAGTATTTAAGGACTTTCTGTTCACTGTGTCTTTGCCTTCGGATCGGGCTCTACAGTAGTCTGTAACCCTGCCGATCAAGGTCCTCCGTGGCTTCGACTCCTGCTTGTCGTCAGCCTGCCTTGACTCCGGTCCGTGACTCCGACTCCTGTTTGTCTTCAGCCTGCCTTGACTCCGGTCCGTGACTCCGACTCCTGTTTGTCTTCAGCCTGCCTTGACTCCGGTCCGTGACTCCGACTCCTGTTTGTCTTCAGCCTGCCTTGACTCCGGTCCGTGACTCCGACTCCTGCTTGTCTTCAGCCTGCCTTGACTCCGGTCCGTGACTCCGACTCCTGCTTGTCTTCAGCCTGCCTTGACTCCGGTCCGTGACTCCGACTCCTGCTTGTCTTCGGCCTGCAGATTGTGCATTACAGTTGTCTGTAACCTTGCCAGTCCAGGTCCTCCATGTTTCCTGCTGCTTGCTGTTCCTGATATCCAGTGTCTCTGCCTTGATGTCGGTCTCTGACCCTGCCTAGATGTTTGTTCCTGTGCCTGCCAGCCGTAAGGGCTTCGGATGTGAGTTTCCCAGCATCGGAGTCCTGTTCGCCTGGGTCTTCCCCGCGCCCTCCTTCTCAGCGTGGTCCGCGACCAGCCTCTCAGGCTGTGTAGGGCGCGTCTGGGACAGGGTGGTCCGCGACTCAGTCCCACGGGTGGGCTGAGTAGGGCGCCCTGATGGACAGTGCAATGTTCCCGTCCAGCCTTGTCTTCAGTGTCTGCTTCAGCCCTTGTCCGGATGTCTACCTGTCTCTGCCTTGACCTGGTTCCTGAGCCTTCTGTCCTGTTGGGCCCTGGAGTGGCCAACAGGAGGGATTCGTCCCACGGGCTCTTGAGCTTCTGCCAGCCGAGGGGGCTTCGGATGTGAGTATCCCAGCATCGGAGTTCCTGCTCGCCTGGGCCTTTCCTGTGTCTCGCTTCAGCCCTTGACCTGATGTCTCCGTCTTGCTTCTGCCCCGTCTGATGTCTTCTGCTAAGGACTCTGTCTGCCCTCGCCTCTGTCCGGCCTGCTGCCCATTGCCGTTCCCTGCGGCAGGTCCGAAAGGGCCGGGAACAGTCGGAGGACCGTTCACTAGTCAACTTCCCCGTGTTGGCTACCATGGGCATGCAGGTCCGGCTGAGGGCTGGACTCCCTGTTTCTGTTCCTGCCTGCCTGGCTCACCATGCCTGCTCAGCTCACCTCCCACGGTGTGGCCTTGGGCTCCTCCTGGGGTCCTGCCGTGGCCCAAGGGCTCACCACCCGCCCGAGACGACCGCGCCCGCGCGCGCTCGTAACACTAGTTTTCTGCATGGAACCCATTTGAAAATAGGGCCTCTATGCATGCACTTTTACCTACATTTTAAAGAGGTGCCCCAGGGGCAGGGTTGGGGAGTGGTGCAATTTTTCTTGGTAAGGCTACATGTACAAATTAGTAGGTGTAATTTGGTTGGGTACTTTTCTGGGATAATTTTCAAAGGGAAAGTAGTCTTGTATTTTCTCCTTGAAAATTGGTAGAAAGTTGAAGGATGAAAACTTTGCACTAGGGTGCGCAACTTTGAAATTCCCCTCTGTGGGGTAGATTTTCAAAGAGTTGCGCGCGTAAGATACGCGCGCAACCCCTGAAAACCTACCCCTGCCTCCCCCTACGCGCGCCAGACCTACCTTGCATAGGCTCGGCGGCGCACACAAGCCCCGGACGTGCGTAAGTCCTGGGGCTTGAAAAAATGGGCGTTCTGGGGGCGGGGCCGTGGGCGGGGAGCCGGCCTGGGGGCATTCCGGGGGCAGGATCGAGGCCTCTGGAACAGCCACCGGGCCAGGGGATGGAGAGTCGGTGCGCGCAAGTTACGCCTGCCTGGAGGACTTGAACCCACAACCATTAAACTAAGGTCTCTTCACCTTAGGCATTGCACCACATGCCAAGACAATGACGCACAGACAAGAACTTTTTTATATCGGGGGATCAATCAGGGCGCGCTGCAGAGCTAAGGCCCGCCCTTGGCCCTACAAGAGGCCAAGCGGTCCGCGTGCACACGCATAGGGGCATGGCCAACATCACTGAGGACGCCGAGCCTCAGTGTGAGGCCTGGAATGCAGTGGAAGGCCCAGCGACTGCCGCCACGGGAAGCCGGGGCCTAGAGGTGCTGGCAACTACCACTAGGGAGGCCGACCCAGAACCTGCCATGGGACCTTGAAGGTGAGCAGGCCATGCGCGGGATGGCTGCGAACGGGATGCGTAACAAATCCCTCATTCCACAGCACAGACCAGCCTATATTTTCTGTTCTAAGGGAAACAAGGCCCTCTTTAAGACAATTGTACATTCCCTTTTTTGCTTTGTACGAACATTGGAATTCATAATCAAAAAACATGTAACCTGCCAGAGTTTAATAACTGTTTACATAATTTTGACACCTTCAGTGTTAATATACCAGATGTGCTGAAATCACAGGTAATGAACATCAGATTCAAAATGAGAGCATAAAACCTTGATTTGAGGGGCCCATGTACTGAAGAGCATTAAGGCTAATGTGGACTGGAGTTTCAAATGTTGGTTTGCATTGATGACATTAAGGGAGAGTTAACATGAACTAATGTAATAAAAATATTGATGAACCATGGCACGCAAATGAATGCAAAGCAGCTTATCCATGTTAAAACAGTATTAACAAATGGCATTAAGCAAAGCAGTTAACATTAGCATTAATGTTACCCCCAGCCCCTACAACGAGGTGTAGTTAAGTTTTTGTGTTATTTGATGTGGGCCACATGTCCCTTAACCTCCTTTCTAAACTCCAATAACAAGCCCCTGTAGGTCGATCCCTGCACCACCACCATTGTCCCCATACTGAAAAGGCAGAGCCCCCTTCCTCCCCCCTCACCTAAAAAATATCCCCTTTCCTTATCCTAGCCAGGATCTCCCCTGCCTATCCCATCCACAGCTCTGCAATAGTCAAAGGCATTACTGCTTTCTGTTGTGCTGGCTCTGCCATGGAAAATGGTGCTCTCTGACCTCACACAGCCCTTTGCACGCGGAAGAAGTAGAGGGAGGTGATATTTGGTGTAAAACACTGGATTTAATGTCCATGAGTAATCAGGCATTTAATGCATGAGTAAACTAAACTAGACAAGGGGAAGCCGACAGTCACTCAGCAGTGCATGGTTCGGAGAAATGTATCCTTGAAGGATACTAATGAAACAGGAGAGTTAGGGCACCCCAACAGAGAGGTTCCATTAAAAGCAAACATAGTCCATATGCCTGTATGTAAAAAATCACCAAAGCTAATGATTTCCGAATTATCCCAAACAACTGAAAAGCAGGTTGTTAAAACAAACAGAAAACACACTTTGAATGTCTGTATGCCAATGCCAGAAGTCTAAGAAGTAAGATGGGAGAGTTAGAGTGTATAGCAGTAAATGATGAGATTGACATAATTAGCATCACAGAGACCTGGTGGATGGAGGATAACCAATGGGACAGTGCTATATCAGGGTACAAATTATATTGCAATGATAGGAAGGATCAACTTGATGGGGGTGTAGCACGTTATGTCTGGAAGGATATAGAGTCCAACAGGATAAGGATCATACAAGAGACTAAATGCTCAGTGGAATCTATAGGGGTAGAAATCCCATGTGTGTTGGGTAAGAGTATAGTGATAGGAGTATACTACCGTTCACTTGGACAAAATGGTCAGACAGATGATGAAATGCTAAGAGAAATCAGGGAAGCAAACCATTTTGGCAGTGCAATAATAATGGGAGATTTCAATTACCCCAATATTGACTGGGTAAAAGTAACATCAGGACTTGCTAGAGACATAAATTTCCTGGATGAAATAAATTACTGCTTCATGGAGTTCAGGAACCAACAAGAGAGGGAGCTATTTTAGATTTAATTCTTAGTGGAACGCAGGATTTGGTGAGAGAGGTAACTGTGGTGGGGCCACTTGGCAACAGTGATCGTAACATGATCAAATTTAAACTAATAACTGGAAGGGGGACAATAAGTAAATCTACAGCTCTAACACTAAATTTTCAAAAGAGAAACTTTAATAAAATGAGGAAAATAGTTAGAAAAAACTGAAAGGTGCAGCTGCAAAGGTTAAAAGTGTTCAATAAGCTTGGACATTGTTTAAAAATACAATCCTAGAGGCGCAGTCCATATGTATTCCACGCATGAGGTTCTTTATCTACATTATTGCTAATTTCTTGCATTGTCTGTTTCTTTTTTTATACTTCCTGTTTTCTGCCCCTTTGTATAAATTTCTTTATAGGGGGATGCAAGATATTGGATTTTGTCAAATATATACTTGGTTAGGTTTATAATTATTGTATACATACTGCATTCTCATTTTCTGTAAGTAAGTTATTTGACTTGCTGTAATGGTTAAAATGAATGAAAATAAAATGAAAAAAAAAAAAGAAATATCTTCGGGAGGTTTTGAAAATTGTTGAGTCAGCTATGCTACCTCTTTCAAAGATCTTTTATTTGCCACGAGCGAGGAGTCCAATGGATCAGAGAGAGGCCCCCGCCTCAGAGAGCCCGGGAAGGGAACTACCATTAGACATTTCGGCAATATTAGAGACATCAGATACAGAACAAGCACTACCTGCAACTCTAATAGTGACCCTGGCTTTAGAGCCAGACAAGGAGTGGTTGCTTAAGATATGTCTAAGAAAGAAAAATGTTGTATTTTTAGGCTGTAGAGTAAGAGTTTTCCCTGACGTCTCTAGAGATACTCAAAGAAGGAGGAAAGCCTTCCTTCTTCTGAGACCGCAAGTACTGTCAGTAGGGGGGGCTTTTTTCCTTAAATTTCCATGAAAATGCATAGTAAAGTATGCTAACAATACGTATATATTCTTTGAGCCCCCCAACTGACTCAATTTCTTATAGGGAAAACTCCAACAATGCCTGACGTAAACAGTAATATTAGTTCTCTGAAGCTACCGTGGAATAGCTTTGTAAGTAAAAAAAGGATTTTTCTTGAGGTTTTGTTTTCCACTCTCCTTATTCTGTGGACTTAACACTAAGGGCCAGATTTTAAAACTTATGCACAGGCATAGATTTGTGTGTGCAACTCAGCTAAATTTTGTCAATTTATTTATTTATTTATTTATTTATTTATTTATTTAACAGTTTTATATACCGACCTTCATAGTAAATAACCATATCGGATCGGCTGACAATTAACAAGAATAAAAAACTGGGGTAACTATTCAAGTAAACGAAAGATAAACAGTAAGTAGGAATGAGTCAAAAGTTACAATCAACAGGGAAGAGAACTTGGAAGCTTGCAACAAGCTGGAAAGAAGATAAGGCAGGAAATAAATATGAAGTGATGCCATAGGGCGTACGGGTTAAAGCTTAATGGTGCTTTAACCTGGGAGAGTCAGAGTCAATTGAGTTCAATTGAGTGAACTGGGAGCGAACTGGGAAGCAGGGCTATTGCATAGTCATGCGTATCTAATAAAATCCCCCTCACTTACGCGGTAGAGCCGGCATTTATAGTAAGGGGGACAAATCTTGTGAGGAATAGCAACCAAGGTGCTATTTCATGGACCATCACATAGAGTGCCTTGGTATAAGGGATGCACAGAGGCAAAATTTTCGTTTTGTATTGTTTATTCACTTTGTAGGCCACATTCATTTGTTTTATTCATTTCAAATGAATTTTTTTTGTTTTCTATTAAAATCAATGGATGAAGCAATGCAGCCTGTTTTGAGCTTCAGAATAGACATCATCAGAAGGAGAAGGAGAACTCCAAGGCACCAAGACTACGGCAACATGGCACCAAAAGTGGTTTGAATGGCCTAAGGCCCTATAAAGGGGGGAAAGGGTACCAGCAGTGGCAGGAATAATCAAAGACACTGTCAGAGGAGTAAAGTAGCAGTGAGAGAGGCAAAATCACCACAAGGCTTCAAAAGAGGGCGGCAGTCACAGCATAAACTCACAAAGGCAGCATGAGAGTGAAAAAATGACCTAAGGCACCATGAAGAGGGAAGGAAGCACTAAAGGAGGCATAACAAATGTAGCATCAAGGGTGAGTAGTAGAAAGACCTCCAAGTTAGTACATCAGAGTGGCATCAAGGCAGAGTAGCAGACAGACTCACAAGGTGTAGCATCAGTGGCATAGATGGCAGCAAGGTAGAGTGTCAACAAGACCCCCAAGGTATAGTATAAGGGGTATAGCAGCAAGGCAGAATGGTATAAATACTCCTAAGGTGTAGAATCTGGTATATGGCAGCAAGACTCCAACACTGTAGAGTTTGGGGTATTTGTAAGGCAGAATGTCAGCAGCACCACCAATGTGTAGCATTAGTAGCAGGGCAACTGGGGAGAGTGGCAGCAAGACACCTAATCCTCTTCTACTGCCATTCTCTCCTCTCCCCTTTGCTTGCAGTGGCATGATGAAATTAAAAGTGGCTACTGGAGTTTTTGATGGCACAATATATTTTATTGATATTGTACTCTTCAACTGTACCCTGCAATACTGATTGAGTTTGTTTCTGTTACCCACAGTCAAGTTGCTAGAGGAAGAGTGCGCTGTGAAAACAGCAGTAAAGATACCGAAAAGACATTTGCCAATGTCAGAGATTCCTCTCTCTCTTTTTAAGAACCTTTTCTTTGTAATAGAGATTCTGAAAAGACGTGCTTATGCCCAGACTTTTCAATGGAGGATATCAGCATCACTTTATCTAGATACCAGCTATAGGGTAGTGAAAAAAAAAAAAAAAAGATACCTTTGTTGGTTCTCTATCCTTCCTACTTGCCTACTCCTGCCTCAGCTCCAGCCTGGCTGCTACCTCACACAGGTTGGTTGGTTGTTATAGTTACCAGTCTCACAGTAGCATGTTTCAATGGGCCATAGACTTGAATGGGAAAATACAAATTTTCATTTAAATTTGTGGACACCCTCCATTCATGTTGGGAGCCATGAATGAAACAAAAAAGGACTCATAAGTTGCATTTTACCTATTTGTTACAAATAAATGAACATCCTTAATTGACATTAAAACACTGTGCCCTTGATTTTAATCATGACTCCAAATACCCAAATATTTTTAAATTTTCTCAGATGCGTATAAAATATCTTATCTCATGGATTTTCTCCCATAACTTGATATAGATCCATGTTTGAAGGACATTGCTTGACTCAGGGGAAAAAGTTCTTTAGAATTCTCACATGGTATCCATTTCCTTCTTTTACGCTTTAAAAATCACAATTAGGCCAATACAGAACAGTGTGCTCGGCCGAACGCACCGTTAGCCCCCGTTTGGACACGCGTTTTTGACGCGCTATTATTACCCCTTATACAGTAAGGGGTAATAGCGTGTGGAAAACGCGCAGCCAACCCCCCCCCCCCCGAAACTAATAGTGCTCATCACATGCAAATGCATGTTGATGAGCCTATTAGATATTCACCCGCAATACAGAAAGCAAAATGTGCTGCCAAGCCACACATTTTACTTTCAGAAATTAACTCCTGCCAAAGGAAGGAGTTAATTTCAGATGGCACTGGGCACAGCGTATTAAGTTGGAGGCCCCCCCCCCCCCCCAAAATAAAAATCTTCTTAAAAAAAAAAATCTGCCTGCGGCCCACGGGTTGGAAAACGGATGCTCAATTTTGCTGGCGTCCATGTTCCGAACCCGTGGCTGTCAGCAGGTTCGAAAACCGACGTCGGTAAAATTAAGCGTTGGCTGTCAGACCAACTGACAGCCGCCCTTTCCGCCAATAAGAAGGTGCTAGGGACGCACTAGTGTCCCTAGCACCTCCTTATTAGCGCGGGCCCTAATTTAAATACTGAATCGCGCGCCCATGAGAGGTGCCTGGTCGCGCGTTGGGAGAGCGGGCGCTCGCCTCGGAACGCCGGCTCTCCCGCACAGTTTACTCTATGGGCCTGAATGACAGAAAATCAGTAATAGGAGAAACTCACTGGAAGTATATGAATTTATCACCTTTACACTAAATTTGTGTGTATCCTTTTGCCATGCTAAAGCTGAATTTCTATTGCAGATCACCTGTTGTTTTTGAGCAATAGTGTTATTACTGGAAAAAAGATTTTGTGTTTCTGTAGTTGAAAAATAAATTACAATGTCCTCTAGGCAAACTTAACCTAGGCATGCTTGTTTTTATATTAGAATATTGTTCTTTTTCCTTGAAATAAGATCTTCTGTACAGGGCATGATACCTTCTCTTCTGTCTGATAGCATGCCTTTATTATAGAGGTAAATTCAGGGAGTACATTCCCTTTTGGGGGTAAAATAAGGAGATAACTGGTTTCAGATTATATAATGATCTCCTGTACAGAGCAATTATTTTATGGCTACATTCCACAAGCCATATTTGCAATGCTACAGTTACCTAATTCTTTCATAAGTGGGGTCTGGCTCCCTTACACATTATGATGCATCATCTGTGGATTATGAGTGACATCACAAAGCATGACAGAAGGTCCTGGGTTTAGGTGCAAAACAAAATTAGTTCTCAAGCACATGAATTCCAAATTGATCTTTGTATTGCCTAGGGTTTTTCGTCTTCAAAATCAGTTATCAATTTGATATAATTTTGTTGACTTAAGAATGATATATTTAGAGCTGAAGGCAAACATACAGCTTGCATTAATAAATTGTTTTCAGATGGTTTAAAGGGAAGAAGGATAGCTGTAAAACATGTATTCCATGGTCTTTCCATCACTGCTAACTCTGGCCTATTTGTAGAGATGGCATTCATCAATGTGGCAGGAAATATTAAACAAAGGATAGACAGTTATTAGTTCTCTTCACGCAGAAATCCTCATACCTTACATTCATAAGCCATGGGAAAAATTCACTTGGCATTTTCTTTCTGGCAACTGTACTGCTGTTCATAATTTGATGGAAAATTGATTAATCACACAGTTAACTCAATGCAAGATCTTCTGCACCGTAATAAATTATGGCCATTAATCAATAAGTACAAAGTAATTCCAGGAGTCTGGAGACATGCTGATTTCTAATAGGAAAACTTGCGCTTAGGCCTTCCTGCCAGTGACCACTTCATCTGAGGTATTTTGCACCTGCCTCAATCCAATTAGATGACATAATTAATGAACCTCAATGCACTTGATAATTTGTTATACAAAAGAAAGAATGTTTTGGCACATCCATTAAACTCTGATGCACAACACTTTGCAAAGAAAGAAAGAGAAGGTAAAATCGGAGCTTGATCTGGAAAGTATCTGAAGGCTTAGCTATGAATCTGAAAGGCCTTATTTATTATAGGGTGCGAGCATAAAGATCCAATTGCACTTAAGAAAAAAAAAATCTTCTTTTTTCCTATAAATGAATGTAAAGTAACTGTCTACAAAAAAAAACCCCAAAAAAAAAAACTTTTCATGCCATCTTGTTTCCTTTGAGACAAATTAAATGGTATGATTAGAGTTAGTATTCAGGCTGTATTGTTTCCCAGGCAATCTAATCAATGTTTTCCCGGTTAAGTATCAGTTACAGTTTTTACATATTGCCTTCATCCTGCACCTGTTCTATGCCGCTAACAAATAGGCACTCCAAAGATTTTTAGTGCGAGAAAGGCACAGAAGATAAAAAAAAAAAAGAGAACTGGCCTGCTGCTAATTCTGTCACTTGGAGATGCCACAAGCAGATTCTATGTTGAGACTGCAGAAAACAATTAGCGGAGAGGATTAGAGGACTAAAGGGGCCTCTGCTCGCCGTACCTGGAAAATACTTTGCCCATGTAATGCCTTCCAAACTGTCAGTGCACTTGAACTTCAGTGCCAGTGATTAATGAAAAGCTGCAGGGCACAGCTAGCAGCTAAAGTCTCAATTATGAAAAAGCAGTAACTTGTTTAATGTGCTGATGCTTTTGTACTTAAAGTGACAGCTGTGAAGAATGGCAATATTTCCAATCATGCTTTAATAATTTATCATTCATTTATTGGCGTGTCCAACACACTTTACTCCCACTGTTTTTTTTTTTTTCTCCTCCTCCTCTCAGGCCCATAGCATTTTGACTTAGAAGGATAAAGTCTCTTGCAAATCTCCAAGACAGAACATCCCTTTCGGTAAGTAGCTTTCCTTTCCTAGTCCAAACGACCTAATATTTCACTCTGATTTCAAACAATCTGATATATGATGAAGATGACAGCATGCGATACTGTACATACTTTTTAATTGTACAATGCAGATATTAGGTTTCGGTAAAAAAATAAAAGAAGTTCCGATAAAGAAATTCATTTTCATATAAGCTTTTATAATTATACAGTTGATCAAACTGAACCTTGTTGATACCAAGCTTAGGCATATTGATAGAGCAGTAGTGAATTAGGGCTAGAAATGAATGCAGTTCATGGCCTCACCACCTAATATACAGGTCTATCCATTACCGAGCGGTAGGAAGAGCTGCGTTAGTGCCCGGCGCACCCGCGGTTGCCGCACGCACAGTGCAGCTCACCTACCTTTGGGAGGTCCTAAGGTTGGAAGATTGCTGGGTAAGGAGTTGGTCCTAAGGCTGGAGGCTTACTGGGGGAGGGGAGATCCTGAGGCTTGCTGGGTAAGGAAGGGGGATCCTAAGACTGGAGGCTTGTTGGGAAAGAGGGTCCTATGGTTGGAGGCTTGCTGGGGAAGAGGGGGAGGTTGGAGGCTGGAGGATGCCGTGGCTGCAGGCTGGCTGGTGCAGGCTCATCTGAGTCTGCAGGCTGATTGCTGGCAGGCAGAGGGTAGGTGTGGAGGCTGGCTGTGGGAGGTTGAGGCTGACTGGCTGTGGGAGGGGGGTGAGGGTTGGAGGCTGGCTGGCCGCTGTGCACAGGGGAAAGTGAGAGAGTCAGGGGAAATTGGTGCTGGGAAAATTGATCCTGCTGGGTGCTGGAAGAAGCAAAGTTCAACAAGGGGGAGGGGGAAAAGGCAGGAGGTGCTATGCTGGGGCTAAATAGCCCCTGTTCAGGTGAGTGATAAGGCTGAGTTCTATAATAACAAAACACCCCCCATTCTCCACAAGAACAATGACAGGAGTTTAGCAGATCCAGCATAACACCCTTCACAAGAATGACAATGAGGACTTGGCTTAAGCATAAGAGGAAATGTAGTTTTGTTTCTAGGATTCCAGTTTTGTTTTGCATACAGTCTGGCTTCTTCAAGCTTCCATATCAGTTTTTGTGTGTACATTTGTAATTTGTGGTCACCTGCTCTATACAGGGCCAGATTGTAGGGAAATATTAGCCCAGTGGATTTTTTCAAAACAGGCCCACAGGTTATGTCAGGCACCCTTGTACGGTTTCTGTGCAGATGTGATAGGCAAAGCCATCCACTTGGGTTATTAATATATTGCAATAAAAATATCTTATTTCAAGTAGTAGGCATAATTAATAATACATACAAATTTATTGGAACAATATGAGCAGGGTAGGATTATAAGAAAATATCAGCCTGGGGGATTTCTTCAATACAGGCCCATGGATTATGTGTCTTACACCCTTGTGCACTTTCTGTGCAGCACGTGCTTCAACAGCTTCCAAAAGCATGTCAAGCCAACACGAGAGATACATCATGTGACATGGAATCAGTAATTTCACATTTTCCCTTAATAACTAAGAAGTAGAACACGCCCTAGACCAGGGATCATCAAACTGAACTGCAGTCTCCCTTCTATCCATTAAACTGGTTGGCCTCCCGCCCAACAAATTTGGTTAGCATACTAAATAACAGCAGAAAGGACCCAAGAAATCTATCTTTGCAGGGTACCTCTTTTCTTCATTTCCATCTTTTAGCTACTAGAGATCCTCTGTGTTTATCCCACACCTTTTTGAACTTCATTACAGTTCTTGTCTTCACTACTGCTTTGTAGAGGGCATTCTACCCTTTCCATGATGAAGTTTTTCCTGACATTATTCCTGAGTGCTCTTGGAGTTTCATTTCATGACCCCTAGTTCTACAGCTTTTTTTATATTTCTTTATATTATACCTTTATATTTCTTTGTATTATACCTTTCAGGAATTTAAAGGTCTGTATTGAATATCCCCTATCTCTTCTCTCTTCAAGGGTATACAGAGCCTCACTAGTTTGGTTTCCTCTCTCTGGACCACTTCCATCCTGTCTATCCCTTTTGAGATACGGTCTCTATCATGTTTACATATATAATCCTGGATTCTTGCCTGGTGTTAAAGTCTCTTGCCAATAAATTAGCTCTTGAAGCAGTTGCCGAGCAATGAGGCAATCACCCTGCAACTAGTAGCTCAGATACAGACACACGTTCTGCTGTTTTGCTGCTGCTCATGTGCTCACTTAGAGGTAAATTTTAAGAGCCACGCACAGGTGTACATGTGTGTGTGTTTGCTGGCTCGCGCATATGGGCACAACGATTTTAAAACATATGCATGTATTTGCGCGTATGAGCATACATGTTTTAAAATCAGCTATTCACGTATACATGTGTGCATGATTTCATTTTGATGCGTGCATGCACACACAAATGCTGCCTTGCTCGTGTGAGGGGGATTTTACTAGACATGCACCGATGCTAGAGCCTATTTTCCCAGTTCATTCTCAGGTCGCCCAGTTAACCAGTTGTCCTTCCTAACCCCCCCTCCCCCCTATTACTTTGCCTACCTTTTACCCTGTAAGGCCAGACCCCCTAAACCTCACTAAGTAGCCTATATTTTATTATTTTATTACTTACACGCTGTTCATAGCAGAAGTAAAATTACACAGTAGGGGACATCAAGTAGATATGTGCAGGAATCATGTCTGGGCCCCAGCTCACCCATGCCCCTGCCATGCCCCACTCAGACCATGCCCACACCCTACCCCTTTTTCCTGAAAAGTTTTTGTGGACTAAACGCATCTCCCGTTTTTGGTGCACATAAGGCCTTTAAAATCAACCAGTTAGTGATTGCCCCCTGCATCATTATCTAAAGTTCTGGCTTGCTGTCAGCCCCATCCTGAAGTGCCCCTTTTTTTCCCTTTCTCTCCCTTCTTAGCACCACTATTCTCCAGAAGACTCCAGAGCCAGCTGCCCCTTCTAGAGGTCAGCCCAGCCACCTCAGACAGAAGCCTTACTACCAATGCATAGGCAGCTCCTCCTAGATCACCCTCGCCCTTTCTGTGATGGTAGCTTGCCTCTGCTTCTCCTGTCCCCCTCACCCTCTAGTGTAGCCCTTTTCCATTGACTGTATGCTACACAAAGTTTGCTGCTTTTACAGTTATGGTTCTCCAGAGCTTGCAGTTCTAGGATAACAGGGTCCCAGTAGGCTTTTAGCTGCCTGTTGTTGTGAGAGGAGGTGTCCCTTGCAGTAGGAAGGGGTAGGTTGCAAGGCTTTGATAGTTTTTAGTTTTTGTTTTTTTTTCTTTGCCTGTGGCTTGAGGATGAGGAGGGGGCACACAGCAGAGGAGCAGAAGGAATGGAGCTGGCAGTGAGGCCTACTGCCCACTTGCTGCTGGGAAAGGCAGAACTGAAGTTGTTGAGGGAAGATGCTGAAAGGGAGGAGGGTGTCTGAGAGAGCAATGGGAGGAGAGCTATGGAGCCATCACTGCAGGAACAGTCAGTGACAAAAGCTTCAAAGGAGGCTACCACTATGGGCAAAACGCAGCTGGGGAACTGGTGTTGGTCATAGCAGTCCCACAAGCATGGGGGCCTAACCACTAACCAAGCACTAACCAAGAGATTGACTGGAATGGCTCACCAGGGCATGCCCAAAGTCCTTATAGGCCAATCCACCCCTACATGAGAAACAATATGAAGATAAAATTGTTTTCTTTACAGAGGAACACTATTGCTTCTACTATTGCCCAAGTACTAACAATTTTGCCTGCACCTCAAGATCATGGTTCATCCAGTAGTCATTTGCTTTACAGTGCTAGAAGAGACCTAATACTGCTTTATGCTGCTGTAACAGAGAGGTGCCAGCTCCATCCATCTCCCTGTGCTTCCAAACCAATTGGGTAATAAAACTAGCATTGTTCCTCCTCCCTTTTAGAAACTGTCAAATCATTCAGATATCAAGATTGGTAGACAGGCCTTCCAGCAGAGATGTGAGTGAGTTTCTGAAACACTACAGTTGTGAGTGTAATAATCTGGATAAAAGTTGCAGTGATCTTGATTATATTTCCTTATGCACATTTTCTTATGTGTGTCCTCCAAAATCAGATGCTGTCTGCCAGCACTCCCCTCAGCCATGGCATGCCCCAGGGCTGTCCTGGTGACTCCATAGCCAGTTGGGTTTTCAGGATATCTCCAATGAATGTGCATGAGATAAATATGCATATACTGGACCTCCAATGTGTGCATATGTATCTCATGCATATTTACGGGAGATATGGTGAAAACCTTCTTGACGATGGGGTCATCAGGACAGGTTTGGGAAGCCCTGCCACCAACCCCTTCTACAGATTTCATGTTCAATTCTATTCAGCCATTGATTAAGCTAAACAAATAACTAGACCACATTTCATCTAATGATCATCTACCAAAAAAATTGCCTTTTCTTCTGGGTTTTAAGTTCATCTTCTGTAAACCTTGTGTCTATGTTGTCTTCTGATGGGTTTACTGTTTTCTTTACTACGAACATATGAGACATGGGGGACATCTTTCCGCCGTAATCTCTTCCAGCTGTTTCATCTGTAGCTCTTATATTTCTGCAAACACCAAACCGACAAAAAGGGTGCAAATGTTTTTGTTGCTATAGAGGTTGTCTGGTATCTAATGAGAGAGGCAAGTGCCACCTATAAGGCTATGTCTTCACTCCTCCAAAATCAGATGCTGTCTGCCAGCACTCCCCTCAGCCATGGCATGCCCCAGGGCTGTCCTGGGGACTCCATAGCCAGTTGGGCTTTCAGGATATCTCCAGTGAATAAGAATGAAAGAAATATGCATAGACTGCCTTATAGGTGGCACTTGCCTCTCTCATTAGATACTGGACCAACTCAATAGCAACAAAAACGTTTGCACCCTTGTTGTTGATTTGGGGCTTACATAGTATTCTTAGGGTGTTTTCAGATTAGAGGCTTCCTTTGCATCATTTACTTTTATATTTCTGCCTTATGTACAATCCTTCTGCTTTCTGAGGTGGTGTCTTCTCTTATTATTCCATTTTAAGCCTTACACATCTCCTATCTTTCCTATCTCCCAAGCTTTCATTTCTTCTTTCCTTTCATTCCTCATTCACTTAATAAACTTGTTTCTTCATTATGCATGTCCCTTTTCCTTTTAAGCAAATCAGGATTTTCTTTTACGAAGCTGTCCTTTTGTTTAAATATTTAAAATATTTCTCAGCCTCCTATATCGGCCAACACCATGCTAGGCGAATTCCAGTTCTAAACACACTTCTGTTCCTGAGCCTCTCTTTTACATTTTTTTTAATACTCTCATACAGCCTGCATATTTTGCATTTTCCACTATGATCTTACTATCCCTGTTCTTACTACTTTGCAAGCTAGTATTCCTTCATTTAATCCTGCTGAATTTGTCCTGCTATAAGTGACTAAGTGAAGCAGAGTGAGCTAGTCTCACGCTGTGTATATAACGGGTGGCAAGTGAGCGAGGGATATGAGTTGAGATAGGAAGGTAGGAAAAGGAAGGAGGGGGTAGGGAGGAATAGGGAACCAATGGGAAGCTAGAATTTGAAATACATAACAGGGATTGGGCGAGGGAGTTCTTTATTGTAGGGAAGCTGTTTTCCCGCCTCAGTTGGCGAGGAAACGGCTCAGTTAGCAGGCAAGAGGTTTTTTTGCTTGGGATTAGCTGTGGGCTTGTCATATTTAGTATTCCTTTATAACTGTATTTTATCATATTGAATTGTAAGTTAATTTCTTTTGGGAGTCCTGATACTTTTCTATTTGTTAGGAGCAGGGAGACCTTTGTATTTGCCCTAATATGTCAAGGAGAGTGAGGGAGCGCGGCCGTGGGTACCTCGGTCACTCGGCCGCGTCCCGAGCTGCTTTTTCTCCCTATGCCCCGCGTGCTGTGCCTGCTGCTGAGCCTTCTCCTGGCCAGCTCTCCCGGGAGGGTTTCCCTGGTCACGGGGCTAAGCGCGCGGCTTTTGTTCCTTACTCAGCGCCCCCAGCGCCTAATAATAATTTCGCCCCTTCCCCTAGCATTTCGCCACCGGGTAACATGCCGGCGGATTCGGAGGAGAGTGGCCCCGAGTCCGCCGAGGTTGAAACTGTTCCTGCTACCTCGCCGGTGGTTCGCCGCGCCGACGTATGGGGAGATATGGCAGAGGTGTCACTCAACACTTCTGCTCGCGATTTCAGTTTCCTGTCAGAGGGCGCCAGTCCTCCTGCGAGCGGCCATATATCTGTGAAAGACACAGTGTTAGCGGGTTCCACTGGTGGGTGGGCAAACGTGAGCAGAGGGAGGGGGGTAGTAAAACAGTTCGTGGTGGGGTAGGGGCTCGTGGTAAGGTTAAGAAGCGTTCAGGTGCACCTGGGAGAGGGGTGGTCCGGGGGGCGGGTGGTTCAGTTAGAGGAAGGTTTGAACTCGTTCAAGATATTGCTAGTGGCACGGGGGGTATAAAAAATCAAGCATCGGGAGCAGGAAAGAAAGTATCTGAGGCAGAGGCCGCAGGTTTTCAATCGATGTTAGTCCCTTCAGGTTCTCAATTCAGGGACAAGGGGAATGTTTTCCACGGTAAAAGTGTTGTCAAGAGGAGACAGGGTTTTCAGGGAGATCTTTCCAAAGGGTGGCAAGACAGTTTGGGTAAGGACTGGGAAGATGAGGGTGAAAGCGAATGGATTCAGGACATAGAGCCGGGGGAAGGTTTTACCTCGGGGGAAGGGGAGTGTTTTGGTGGGTGGCCAACATGGAGAGAGAGGAATAATTTGTCACGGGTAAAGGTGCCTAGTTCGGGACCTGCAGGGCTTGCAGTAAGTGCAGGTAAGAAGGGGAGGTTAACAGGAATGAGTGTAGGTGTTAAAAAGAGCAGTGAGTTAGAAGGTAAATTGGACATGTCACTAGGGGGCAGTAGAGAGAAGGAGGTATATTTTCTTTTGGGTCAATACAGTAAGGCCGCGTTAGAAAGAGGGCGGCAGTGCCGGGCGCACCCTCATTTGCCCCACGCACTGTTTGATCACATACCGCTCGATACTCTATTTAAATTGCTTGCAAATGCAAGCCGCGTCTGCAAAGCGTTAGGCGAAGCGTTAGGCCCACGCAACCCATTTTACTGTATAGGCGCTTAATACAGCAACTATACAGTATCCTGGGTGCGCTGGTACCTGCCATTTGAAATGACAGGCACCAGGAAGTGGATCCCAACTTTAACCCATGAAAACCTAAAAACCGAAAATCCCCTCCTCCCGAAGCGGCTCGACATGTGCCAACTTACCTTTTGTTGCTTTTCAGCCCCTTCCCTTCTCTGCCGCCCTCCGGAGGGGGGAGCCAGCGGCGAAAACGGCTCACAGCGGTCCCCCCTGCGCAGGTCCCGGTTCTCCTGGCTCGGCCCTCAAATTGTGAAGTCAGGTGAGAGCCGACTGTTCTGTGCCCTCTCCAGTCACGGCGCGAGTGAAGCGAAGCGTACTTTCATTGGCCTGAGCGCCCGTCAATTTGGGCGCTCCAGCCAATGAAAGCACATAGATGGGCGCACGTGATGTCACGGTGTGCGTCACGCCCATCTATGTGCTTTCATTGGCTGGAGCGCCCAAATTGACGGGCGCTCCAGCCAATGAAAGCACATAGACGGGCGTGCTTTCATTGGCTGAGCGCCCGTCAATTTGGGCGCTCCAGCCAATGAAAGCACATAGACGGGCACGCATGATGTCATGGCATGCGTCACGCAAGCCCGTCTATGTGCTTTCATTGGCTGGAGCGCCCAAATTGACGGGCGCTCAAGCCAATGAAAGTACGCTTCGATACCTTGCAGCCCCTGTCAGGGGCACTGCCCTGGGGAAGGAGATTCACTCAGTACTCGCGCCTCTCAACCCCAGCAGGGTTCTCCGGGGGAAGGGGGGAGGATTTTTCCTCCAGGGCACTGGAGGCGCTAGAACTCCGGTTCCTCCCAAAAGACACTGCACATGGTCGCGAGGGAACGCTGCAAGCCACTTTCGCCGCCGACTGCCCCTCCGGATGACGGCAGAGAAGGGAAGGAGCTAAAAGCAACAAAAATTAAGAAAACAACAAAAAGTAATGTCGAGTCGCTTCGGGAGGAGGGGATTTTAGGTTTTTAGAGGTTTCCTTTTGGGGGAAAGTTTGCCATCTACCATTACCCCTGCCTCTAACGCAGGGGTAAGAGTAGGCAGTAAGTTAGCAGGTTAAACATGCGGCAAAACGGCAGGGTAAAATAGCGATAGTCGGGGCGCGCGTTACTGTATGGGAGGGAATAGCTAATTCGATCGTTTACATTTAATATACATGCCGCGTGCGGAAGGGGTTACCTGGGGATTTAAAGAGGCGGTAAGGATGGGTTAAAGGGGATAGTGTATCGCAGGAAGGGCTAACGCGGCCGGAAAGTGAGTAGAAAACGGGTTAGGAGCGGGGTAACCGCGGCCCCACTTTACTGTATCGGCCTGTTTCAGAGCCTGAGGAGGAGGTTCTGCCAGGAACATCAAGGCAAGAAGCTTGGAGAGAGAGGGATTTTGCACAAGAGGAGGCGGGTCGGGAAGGTGGCAGCGGTGAGAGGTCCAGATGGAAGGATGAATCCAGTCAAGTGAGGGATGTTCCTGTTGGTCCAGGTGAGAAAGAAAATGTGATGAAGTATAAGAAAAGGAAACCTAAAAGGAAAAGGGAACAACTTTCATCTAGTTCTTCATCTAGTACCTCAGAATCTTCTGATGGCTCACTGGATGTGGGTCCCAAGTACAAAGTAATATTAGAAGAGGGGCCACGGCATGAGGCAGGTCAGTCAGCGTGTGCCACTTTAGCAGAACTTTGGGAAGGGGTTCCGAGGAAACTTCGGAGGCGCATACGCAAGAGAAAATATATGAATATCTTTAGATTGTTAGAGGGGAGGAGGAGAGTTAAGAGGAGTGACAAGAAGAAGCATAATAAGTCGGGGGGGTCCTAAGGCAGCGAAGAATATAGTAAATTGGGTGAGAGGCTTTCTTCGCCTTGCTAGTGTGGTGGGGCATTATGATTCTTCGTAATATGGGGGCTTTGCTGTCTTATGCCGACAGTATACTAGGAGCGTACCGGGATTATGAGGGTTGGGCTTGGCTTAACTACGATGAAAAATTCCGGGACAAGATGGAAGGCAGCAGAGTCATGTCTTGGGGATCACAGGATATTAACTTGTGGTTAACCCAGATGACTTTTAAGGGGTCGAAGGGAAGTAAAGCTGTAGGTTTTGGAAACAGTGGCTTAGGAGGCGGAGTGGGGTCTGGGGGGAGTAGTGGGACTGTGCATTCCTTTCGAGCTGGAAGTCAAGTTCTTAAAGGCAGTCCGGGAAGTAAGGCAACAGCGGGGGGGAATGATGTGTGCTGGCAGTTCAATAAAGTGGCGTGCTTATTCCCAGACTGCAAGTTCCGACATGCATGCTCTACATGTGGAGGAGCACATTCAGCCCTTAAATGCGGACAGGGAGCTAGTGGAACTCAAGGAAAAGGGGGAAAAGTTTAAAGAGTTGTGTTGTAAAGCGGATTCCCCTGTTTCCTTGAATGAATTGGGCTATTGGTTAGAGAATTATCCTAATCGGGAGGATGCAAAATTGTTATATGAAGGGTTCAAGGAGGGTTTTGTTATACCTTATGTGGGGCCGGGTAAAGAGGTTAGGGGTAGGAATGCTAGGTCTGACCATAATCATGCAGTTATAGTTAGGGAAAAAATTTTAGCAGAAGTCAAGCTTGGGAGAGTGGCAGGGCCGTTTGACTTGCAGCCATATGTAAATATGCATTTGTCTCCAGTTGCAGTGATTCCAAAGAAGGAGCAGGGTAAGTTTCGCTTTATCTTAAACTTATCGCACCCGAGAGGTAGGTCAGTAAATGATTATATACCCAGGGAGTTTTGTTCTGTACGTTATGCCTCCTTTGATGAGGCTGTTAGTTTAGTTTAAATTGCAGGCAGGGGAGCATTGTTAGCGAAAGCTGACATCGAATCTGCTTTTAGGCTACTGCCTATCCATCCAAGTTGTTTTTCTTTGTTGGGTTTCTGTTTTGAAGGACAGTACTATATAGATAAGTGTTTGCCGATGGGTTGTGTGGTGTCGTGTGCTTTTTTCGAAGCTTTCAGTTCATTTTTGCAGTGGGCGGTAGAACAAAGTACAGGATGCGGTGGGATATTGCATTACCTGTACGATTTTTTGTTTGTGGGCCCGGCTCAGTCTACTTTATGTCAACAGCAGTTAGAGGGATTTTTGCAGGTAGCATCCACGTTGGGAGTGCCAGTAGCTAATAACAAAACTGAGGGCCCTATATCTAGGCTAACATTTTTAGGTATTGAGCTAGATTCGTCAGCATTGGAATCGCGTTTACCGGAAGAGAAGGTTGGGAGACTGAAAGAATTGGTAAGGAGCATACGCAGGGCAGCTAAGGTTACGTTAAGACAGATGCAGTCTGTCATAGGTGCACTTAATTTTGCATGCAGGGTGATTCCAATGGGCAGGGCCTTTATTAGGAGGTTGTCGAGTACCACAGTAGGTGTGCGGGCCAGTCATCATTATATTAGAGTGACTCTAATATAATGAGTAAAAGAGGAGTTAGGTCTGTGGGAGGCTTTTCTGGACTCATTTAATGGGGAGTGTATTATGCAGAGTGCAGAGATATCTAATTGCAATTTGGAGCTATTCACGGATGCAGCGGGTGGGTTTGGTTTTGGCATATACTTTCAAGGAGGTTGGTGCGCGGAAAGGTGGCCAGAGGAATGGAAAGAAGAAGGGTTAATTAAAAACATTACTTTTTTGGAGTTATTCCCAATAGTAGTGGCATTGTGTATCTGGGGGAGACAGTTGGCAAACAAGAAAGTCTTGTTTTGGAGTGATAATTTGGGGGTAGTGCAGGTTATTAACAGACAGTCAGCGAAATGTCCTAGAGTGTTCGAGTTGTTGAGGGAATTAGTTTTCCTGTGTTTGAAGCTGAAAGTAACTATTAGAGCGAGACATGTGCCAGGGGAACAGAATGTAATAGCGGATGCACTTTCTCGTTTCAAGTGGCAGGAATTCAGAGAACTAGCGCCGGGAGCAAATTTGACAGGGGAACAGTTTCCAGAACACCTATGGAGTATGGGAAGGTCACAGCATGGACGCTGATTAGGAAGTCTTTGGCTCCAGCAACTTGGAATTCATACCTAAGGGGTTTTCGAGTAGTAACTCAGTATTTGGAAGAGAGGGATGGAAGGGAGGTCCGGTGGAGGATGAATGGATGGTTCAATTCATATTGAGGGCAAAAAATATGGGATATTCATTGACAGCAGTACGTACACACCTGGCTGGTTTTTCATTTTTTCAAAAGTTGAAGGACTGGGGAAATCCGATTATGAGTTTTTTAGTAAAAAGGGTTCTGGGAGGGTGGAAAAGGGAAAAGGGATTTGCACCGGACAGGAGGCTTCCCATACGTTATGAGGACCTCCTGGTGATAGTGAGAGGTTTACAAAAGGTATGCTGGTCCCGATATGAAGTATTGCGGTTTCGGACAGCGTTTGTTCTAGCATTTTTTGGGGCAATGCGAGTGACGGAACTTGTTGCTTCCTCCAGAGGGAATGCAGCCGGGAAGGGTCTAATGTTAAGGATTGTGACGATTTGCAACTGTGCTGTGACGATTTGCATTCATCGTTCCAAAGTAGATCAGCACGGCAAGGGACAATTTGTAACGCTTGTGCCAGCGGTAGACAGGTTGGTGTGTCCTGTGCGAAATGTTCAGCATTTTGTGGATGTGAGACCTGGGATGGGGGGTTTATTTTTAGTGCATCAAGATGGGTCGCCATTGATGGTTTATCAGTTTGTCCAAGTATTGAAAAGAGTGATAATGTTATTGGGATGGAGTGTGCAGCATTATACCTCACATTCGTTTCGAATCGGAACAGCAACAACAGCGGCGGAGAGTGGTTTCTCTAGTAAGGCAATACAATCGATAGGGCTTTGGAAGTCGAATGCCTTCTTGTCTTATGTGAGACAAGATCGATAAAAAAAAAAAGAGGGAAAAATACAAGGGGAGTAAGTGTTGAGTGGGGTTGCGGAGGGGAGGCAACTTTGGTAAGGTAGTAATTGTGGTGTCTTTCTTACAGAATGGAGAATACCTCGGGGTGAGCAAGAATGTGTCTGGGTCGTGGGCCATTCTTTCATACATTGGGCGCAACATAGAGCAGAACAGAGGCCGTATGGAACAAATCTTGAACTGGAGGCGATGAACTGGTGTGTCAAATGGCTTAGTCGTCGGGGGATGAAGTGGGACAGACTATTATCCTTTCTGCAGAAATGTGTTTTGGTCAACGATATGCCACAAATCCTGTTAATCCACTTGGGGGGTAATGATATTGGTGAATGGTCGTGTAAGGATATGGTGGCTAAAATCCGGAAGGACTTTAGCACATTGATGAATGGGATGCCTGCTACTCGGTTGGGGTGGTCAGACATTATTGTGAGGTTAAAATTCTTGGCGGCACCAATTTGGTATAAAGGTGTTAAAAAGATGAACAAGCAAATTGGTAAGTGGTTGGTGAGGCAGGGTGGGTTTTGGGTGCGACACGAGTTGGCTTGGGAGGTTATTCCAGGCTACTTTAGGTCAGATGGGGTTCATCTCTCCGATGTGGGTATTGATTTGTTTAATAATGCATTACAGGAAGGGTTGGATCAGGTGATCACAAGCAATGAGGGCTGCAGTGGGGGGGAACAATGACAACGGGTGTTGTTATTGTTCTATGGCGGTAAACCCGAGTCAGAATGTTGTTGATTTTATTGTATTGTTAAAAGATTGAAAGGAGGGGGGGGGGGAATCTTGTGTAGCGCGGGGGGGGGGGGGCTGCTGCACGAGATGGCCAAAGAGCAAGAGGGGGGCCAATGCTCAGAGGCAATGTTCAGGAGGAGCTCCACCACTGGAAGAGGTGGGGGGCATAGTTGAATATGTTACAAAAGGGGGGGGAATGTCTAGTATTGTATTAAATGTTTGGCGGGCTCGGGTCTAGTAAATAAACTGCGGCCTTTATTTTACCAAACAAAAGAGGTCTGTGAATTTATTGGGGTAGTGACAAATGGGAATGGGGGGGGGAGGGGGAGCTGAAGAAAAAGGGGCAAGCGAGTCTTGCATCTCCCAGTTATTGAGTCCTAGCTAGTCAAAATTCAGTTATTGCTTTCATTTCAGTTCTGGTTCTTTGTGCAACTTCTGACATAGTTTCCAGTTCTATCATGTTCTCTGAATTATACAAATTTGGCTTCACAGATTCAATTTCCTGGAGGTCATTCTCTTTTAATAACTATTTTGCCTTTGGTGCCCCACAGAAGTCTCTTCTTGGATCTGCTGTTTTCTTCCTGTATACTAAGGGGTCTATTTTTAAACTTCCTGAGAATTTGACTTTGGTGGCTATATATTAACTGGTTAAATTTAGGAACATTTCAGCCAGAATCTAGCTGGCTAGGTTCTGGCTGAAAATTACCTAGAGTTAACTGAAGGCCGAATTTACTAAGGCTTTTCTCCTACTCTGTGTCAATGGGAAAACTGCTTCATAAATGAGGCCCTTATGTAGCTAAATTACTATTAAGTGGTTTAGTGATATTTTGGCAGTCTAAAACCTCTTGAACTGGCCATGCCCTGCCCTTCCTCCTCCCCCCCACATACTACCCGAAGTCCAGACTTTAAAATTCAGCATTTTCTGGACTTGCTGCTGCTGTCCCTCCCAATCCTGATCCTTGAAATTGAAGTGAAGCTCCTCTCCATCTGGCTGTCCCATGCTGAAACAGCACCCACTCCCCCACCCGCCTATCTATGATCTCCTCCCCTAAGAACATAAGAACATAAGAAAATGCCATACTCCTCCCCTAAGAACATAAGAACATAAGAAAATGCCATACTGGGTCAGACCAAGGGTCCATCAAGCCCAGCATCCTGTTTCCAACAGTGGCCAATCCAGGCCATAAGAACCTGGCAAGTACCCAAAAACTAAGTCTATTCCATGTAACCATTGCTAATGGCAGTGGCTATTCTTTAAGTGAACTTAATAGCAGGTAATGGACTTCTCCTCCAAGAACTTGTCCAATCCTTTTTTAAACACAGCTATACTAACTGCACGAACCACATTCTCTGGCAACAAATTCCAGAGTTTAATTGTGCGTTGAGTAAAAAAGAACTTTCTCTGATTAGTTTTAAATGTGCCCCATGCTAACTTCATGGAGTGTCCCCTAGTCTTTCTACTATCCGAAAAAGTAAATAACCAATTCACATCTACCCGTTCTAGACCTCTCATGATTTTAAACACCTCTATCATATCCCCCCTCAGTCGTCTCTTCTCCAAGCTGAAAAGTCCTAACCTCTTTAGTCTTTCCTCATAGGGGAGTTGTTCCATTCCCCTTATCATTTTGGTAGCCCTTCTCTGTACCTTCTCCATCGCAATTATATCTTTTTTTAGATGCGGCGACCAGAATTGTACACAGTATTCAAGGTGCGGTCTCACCATGGAGCGATACAGAGGCATTATGACATTTTCCGTTTTATTCATCATTCCTTTTCTAATAATTCCCAACATTCTGTTTGCTTTTTTGACTGCCGCAGCACACTGAACCGACGATTTCAATGTGTTATCCACTATGACACCTAGATCTCTTTCTTGGGTTGTAGCACCTAATATGGAACCCAACATCGTGTAATTATAGCATGGGTTATTTTTCCCTATATGCATCACCTTGCACTTATCCACATTAAATTTCATCTGCCATTTGGATGCCCAATTTTCCAGTCTCACAAGGTCTTCCTGCAATTTATCACAATCTGCTTGTGATTTAACTACTCTGAACAATTTTGTGTCATCTGCAAATTTGATTATCTCACTTGTCGTATTTCTTTCCAGATCATTTATAAATATATTGAACAGTAATGGTCCCAATACAGATCCCTGAGGCACTCCACTGTCCACTCTCTTCCACTGAGAAAATTGCCCATTTAATCCTACTCTCTGTTTCCTGTCTTTTAGCCAGTTTGCAATCCACGAAAGGACATCGCCACCTATCCCATGACTTTTTACTTTTCCTGGAAGCCTCTCATGAGGAACTTTGTCAAATGCCTTCTGAAAATCCAAGTATACTATATCTACCGGTTCACCTTTATCCACATGTTTATTAACTCCTTCAAAAAAGTGAAGCAGAGGAGGGAGAGAGGCGGTTCAGGAGAGAAAAAACTTGCCGTTCCAGCTGAGAAACCCGGGGCGTGCTGTCCGCATTGCCCGACGGTGATCCTTGCCAGCTGAGCCTCCAGTGACGTCAGAGGGCGGACCCGGAGAGAAACAGGAAGCCCTATAAAACCGGGACTTGTGCGGCGAACCCTGAGGGAGAGAGGCGGTTCAGGAGAGAAAAAACTTGCCGTTCCAGCTGAGAAACCCGGGGCGTGCTGTCCGCATTGCCCGACGGTGATCCTTGCCAGCTGAGCCTCCAGTGACGTCAGAGGGCGGACCCGGAGAGAAAACAGGAAGCCCTATAAAACCGGGACTTGTGCGGCGAACCCTGAGGGAGAGAGGCGGTTCAGGAGAGAAAAAACTTGCCGTTCCAGCTGAGAAACCCGGGGCGTGCTGTCCGCATTGCCCGACGGTGATCCTTGCCAGCTGAGCCTCCAGTGACGTCAGAGGGCGGACCCGGAGAGAAACAGGAAGCCCTATAAAACCGGGACTTGTGCGGCGCGTAGCAGTCGCCGGCGCGTCGCCAAAGCCGCGCGCGCATATAGGCTTTGCCTGGCTTCGCCTGGTCTCGCCTGATTTCGCCTGAGTGTTGCTCACAGAGTATAACGAACTTGAGGTATTTCTTTGTTGTTATTTTTACTCTTTTTTTACCTGCCTTTACAATCCATCTTGCGTGATATCGAATTAACAATACTTAGTCAAGGTGAGAGTGATTTAGTGATCTGTTGTAATTGTTGATTGATGCCTCCAAAAGGAAGGGACGGGTGAGAGTATTTCCTTCTCTCCCCTTACCCTCACCAATCCAATCTGAAATTACTCAATTCTTGACTACTTCTGCATTCGGAAGGGTAGGGACCGAAGAGCCTGGTGTGCTGGAGAGTCGGGGAGGACTCTCCATGCCGACAGAGGAGGCCTCCCTTAGTCCTCATGTAGGACTACCACCCGCAAAGAGAAATGGGGAAGGGAATATAGGAGATTCTCTAGATCAAAATGCTTCTCCTTCTAGCCTGGAAGCGGGAGTATCTTCAACCCGCGATAAAGGCTTAGAGGTTCAAGAAGTATTGGGTGTACAAGGAGCAGAAGGAGGGATATCTCCAACATATCCCCCTAGTTATGAAAAACAAATAAATATCGGGACTCCCTCTATCCCCTTAGTAAGACCCGCAGTAGTTACCCTAGAAAATCTTTGGGAGATAATGGCCGGAGTATTAGAAAAGATTAAAGGGTTAGAAGATAAAGTGGACGGGTTAGCTGCTGGAAATCAAAAAGAATTATATTTGGTTAATAAGCAAATTAAAGATTCATCTGAAAGACTAAAAGTACTTGAAAAGAATGAAAAGAAACACCAAGAATTCCACCTGGAGGTAGTTAAAGATGGCAATAACGTAGCACGTAGACTTGAAAACTTAGAAAATAATGCTAAGCGATTAAATTTGAGATTCTTAAATTTTCCTAGAATAATAGGTGAAAGTCCATTGATTTCATTGAAAAAGTTTCTAATAGATAAACTTGGTGTTGAAGATCACTCTTTTACATAATGAATTGTTATTTTCTTCCTAAACCTAAAAATCAAGCTTTACAAGAACCAGAACAAATGTTTCAAGGTAACCTAACAAATTTCTTACAAGATTCTAATGCACAAATCATTGATTGGGGTACACTGATGGCAATGTTCTCTTCTGTTAATGATATCAGCTTAATTATGAAGAAATATTTTAATAAATATCCTATACAGTATCAAGAAAAAATAATTAAAATATTTCCAGACCTATCCGCTACCACCCAAGTAAGGCGGAAAGCTTTCTTAGAACTCCGCCAAGAGGTTATAGCAATCGGTTTTTCCTTCACCCTAAAGTTCCCATGTAAATGTTTGATTAAGAAATCAGATGAAATTTATATTTTCTTTACTCCTGACCATTTAAAAATTTTTTTAGAACAGAAGAAACTAACTACCTCATCTCCTTTGCCATAGGTTTAAAAAAGAAATAAATTATGCAATTAGTATTGTTTGTATATGTAAAATTTATATTTCCTGATATGCTCTCCAATTTCTGATATCATGCAATCCCTCATTGTTGTTTTGAAATGGAATTGAGTGGTAACAATAAGACAAATTTTTTGTTAAGATTGTTTCTCTTTTCCCTGTGAGGAGTTTAAATTTATTGTAAAACCACTCTGTTTTTGGGATCTCTTATAAATTTATGTTATGTGATTTATTGGAAAAATTTATAAATAAATAATTAAAAAAAAAAAAATAAAGTGAAGCAGATTTGTGAGGCAAGACTTGCCCTGGGTAAAGCCATGCTGACTTTGTTCCATTAAACCATGTCTTTCTATATGTTCTGTGATTTTGATGTTTAGAACACTTTCCACTATTTTTCCTGGCACTGAAGTCAGGCTAACCGGTCTGTAGTTTCCCGGATCGCCCCTGGAGCCCTTTTTAAATATTGGGGTTACATTTGCTATCCTCCAGTCTTCAGGTACAATGGATGATTTTAATGATAAGTTACAAATTTTTACTAATAGGTCTGAAATTTCAATTTTTTAGTTCCTTCAGAACTCTGGGGTGTATACCATCCGGTCCAGGTGATTTACTACTCTTCAGTTTGTCAATCAGGCCTACCACATCTTCTAGGTTCACCGTGATTTGATTCAGTCCATCTGAATCATTACCCATGAAAACCTTCTCCATTACGGTTACCTCCCCAACATCCTCTTCAGTAAACACCGAAGCAAAGAAATCATTTAATCTTTCCGCGATGGCCTTATCTTCTCTAAGTGCCCCTTTAACCCCTCGATCATCTAACGGTCCAACTGACTCCCTCACAGGCTTTCTGCTTCGGATATATTTAAAAAAGTTTTTACTGTGAGTTTTTGCCTCTACATCCAACTTCTTTTCAAATTCTCTCTTAGCTTGTCTTATCAATGTCTTACATTTAACTTGCCAATGTTTATGCTTTATCCTATTTTCTTCTGTTGGATCCTTCTTCCAATTTTTGAATGAAGATCTTTTGGCTAAAATAGCTTCTTTCACCTCCCCTTTTAACCATGCCGGTAATCGTTTTGCCTTCTTTCCACCTTTCTTAATGTGTGGAATACATCTGGACTGTGCTTCTAGAATGGTATTTTTTAACAATGACCATGCCTCTTGGACATTTTTTACTTTTGTAGCTGCTCCTTTCAGTTTTTTTCTAACAATTTTTCTCATTTTATCAAAGTTTCCCTTTTGAAAGTTTAGCACGAGAGCCTTGGATTTGCACACTGTTCCTTTTCCAGTCATTAAATCAAATTTGATCATATTATGATCACTATTGCCAAGCGGCCCCACCACTGTTACCTCTCTCACCAAGTCCTGTGCTCCTTTCTGTCTTCAATGCCCCAGTCTCACTGGCTGCAGTAGAAACCCTCCCACTGACCCTCAATCTTTCTTCTTTGACAACCTGGCTGCAGTAGAGCCCTTCTGCGCAAATGTCTTCCCCCCCGCATAACCCTTCTCCATGGACCGCTAAGAATTTGAGCAACTAAATTCAGCTTGTCACCCGGGGCAGACTTTGCAATCCTTTGCTTGAGCTGGCTAAGATCTTACTTAGCTGGATAATTGACTGAACGTTTATCCCTTTACTGTCTAATATTCTAGTTCTGCAAAAATCCTCAGCTGTGCAAATAGCCAAACACCTGTAGATATCTGAAAAAGTAGTATTAGACACCACAGAAAATCCAGTTTTCTCCAGGGCCTAGACAACTTTCGGAATTCTGCACCACTACTTCTAAATCCTCTTTGGAATTTGTTAGCTCATAGTTTTTTGGAGGGTAAATACACAATAAAATGTTCATGCACAGGATAGCACATTTATTTCTCCTATAAATGAGCTGCCCATTATGAAGACCTGAGGATTGGGCAGCCCACCAGACCAATGTCTCATTCCCTCTACATTTTTATTTTATTTATTTATTTAAAGCTTTTCTATACCGGCATTCATGATGCAATCATATCATGCCGGTTTACAGATAACAGGGGGTGCAATAACCGAGAACTATTAACCAGTACCGAGGAAGAAAAAAGTTACAATATAACAAGGTAGTTGAAACTGGGGGAGGAAGAAGACAAGGAATAGACAAGAATTATATAAACTTTACAGAGCTAGATTATTTACATTGTGCAGTAATGTCTCTTTAAGGATACTGTTTACATAGTGCAGTAGGGTATCTCAATTGTGCATTAAGGTCTCTCAGTGGATGTTGCTGTAGGGTCTCTCCCTGTCGTAGGATCCCTTCCCTGGCTATTAGACTCTGGAAAGGCTTGTTTAAATAGCCAGGTCTTAAGCCTTTTTCTAAATGTTAATAGGCAAGGTTCAAGTCTGAGATCTGGTGGTAAGGAGTTCCAAAGAGCGGGGCCCGCAGTAGAAAAGGCCCGGTCTCTGAATGTTATATGGTGTATAGTTTTAGTTGGGGGAACAGTTAGCGAACCTTTGTATGCTTCTCTGATGGGTCTGGATGATGTGTGTAGTCTGAGGTTGAGAGGGGCTTGGGAGTGGATTGATTTATGGTTGATGGTGAAGGACTTGTGTAGGATTCTGTAGTGTATTGGCAGCCAGTGTAGATTAATTAGAATGGGAGAGATGTGGTCTCTTCTTCTGGAATTAGATAGGATTCTGGCTGCCACATTCTGGAGCATCTGAAGTGGTTTGATAGATGCGGACGGGAGATCTAGCAAGATAGAGTTGCAGTAATCTATCTTGGAGAATATTACGGATTGTAGGACTGTTCTGAAGTTGTGAAGGTGTAGGAGTGGTTTCATTCTTTTGATTACCTGTAGCTTGTAGAAGCAGTTCTTGGTTGTATTGTTAATAAATGACTTTAGATTCAAGTGTTTGTCTATTACTACCCCTAAGTCTCTTGCTTGTGTAACCATTGTGTTAGTTGGGGCCATTTGTGGGGAGTTGCTGTTGTCGGGGGTGATGAGGAGGAGTTCCGTTTTGGCCGAGTTTAGAATCAGGTTTAGGTTTGCGAGGAGTCCGTTGATTTCTTGGTGGCAGTTTTCCCAGTATTTGATAGTTTTTGTGATGGATTCTTTGATGGGTATCAGAATTTGAACGTCGTCAGCGTATAAGAAATGTTTTAGTTGTAGGTTAGTTAACAGTTGGCATAGAGGTAGAAGATATATATTGAATAGTGTTGGGGAGAGAGAGAGGAGCCTTGAGGAACTCCTTGTGAGGAGTTGTAGCGTGGTGATTCTTTATTATTGATTTTGACTTTGTAGCCTCTGTTACAAAGGAATGTTTGGAAATTCATAGGTCTTTGAAAATGAATGAATATTCAAACTTTCAAAGTGATGTATAGTATGTTAAAAAAGACATAATCTTGCACTATTTGCTCTGTGTATGTTTCAAAATATTTTAGAATCAGAGAAACATGGAGGAGTCAAGATGGTGGCTTGCTAGCCTGTAGCGTTCCTCGTTTCAACTAACATTTTGCCTTCACTATGGCCTCAAAGAAGAAAGGGAAACCCAGGCAATACACCTCCCTACCTGAGGTTTCTCCCGGCCAGCAACCGCTCATTTCAATCTTGAGCCGATCGTTGGTGATTGGGGACATAAGGTCCATTGAAGAGCTCTGTGAGGGAGTGCAGCCACCTCTGGATGTATGTTTCAGTCCCCTGGAGCATTCCCCTTCACCTCAGCTGGGCACTCCTGATGTTGCAACATCTGAGCCATCACAGGATAGAGATGCGACTGGCTCTTTGACAGGCGAGGAGAGGGGTCCACAGCCGGTGGAGTTTGGCTCAGCTTGGAAACCAACTTCGTTGGATGGAATCGAGATAAGCCGTCTACAGACGTCTCTACATCAGATGTTGTGGTTGGTAAATCTTCTTCTGCTTCTCTCTGGATTCGCTCTTGTCAGTCTTGGTGAGAGTGAACTCTGCAATCAGTGGCTGTGCCTCTGATATTGGTCTCCGGGAAGTTCACTCACAAAGGCTCCAAGGGATTGTGGATAGGGAAAAATGAGTTCAAGAAATTCAAAAGGTGCATACTGTTTTGATTCAAGATAATAACTCTATTCAGAGGAAAATAGAACAGTTGGATTTTTTTCCTAAACTTCCTGGGACTCCTATCAGAGACATGTTGAAAAAATATTTCACATAATTTCTTGGTTTGTCTGCTGAAGCTTGTCCACCGATTAGTAGAACTTTTTTCTACCTATACATGAGAAGAGAACAGCTGTCCTGTTCCACTTGAAGCACCACTGGCAGTATCTGCTATACTAGAGAGTAGGGATGTGCACTGATTTTTTTGTGTGTCGTTTTTGTTTCATGTTATGTTTGATTTTGTTTTAAAATGGTTCTGAGGGGGTGTTTATTTCGGGTTTCCCTAATTTCAGAGTTAGTGCGCACTAACCAGCATAGTTTTCTGGAGGTTCTTTCTCATGGGGACATATGAGCCAGCATTCTCAGTGGCTGGGCCCATTACCCTGGAACTCTCTACCTGAAAGCTTCTGTGCTATAATTTGTACCCATATATTCAGAAAAAAGCTAAAGGTCTTCCTATTCAAGCCCTACTAGCTCAAGGATTTTGATTGTGCAGGCTTTGTTTAGGTAGGAATGCTCATACTCTAGTTTATGTTCTGTTTGTTTATGTTGTATATGGCTTTATTATGGGCATTTTATGCGACTCACCTTGAATTGTTTAAAGGTGGGAGATAAATCTTTTAAATAAATAAAAGAGAGACAGAAACACTTTTGATTGCTATCACTATTTTATGCAAGTCAAAATAGCAAATAACTAAATAGCATTGATTATTTCACTGTTTCTGTATGGAACCATCTGCTGTGTCACATTTCTTACCATTATAGAAGCATTACTGGGCATAGTATTCCACTTATCTTAGGTAAATTTCAAAAGGATTTACAGATATAAAATGGGGGTCTTACTTCCGTAAATGGGTTTTTGAAAATTGCTACTTTTATGAAGATAATTCCTTTGAAAATTCACTCCATAAGTCTAACGGCCAAATTTTAAATCCCCTGTGCGCGTTAAAATGGGGGTTACACACGTGGCCGGGCCTTGCGCTCCTCTCGTGCATTTTCAAAGGGGCACAGCCCTGAAGTAAGTTGAAAAACAAGGAAAACATAAAGGTGACATTTAGGGTTTGGGGAAGGGGATGGGAAGTTAGAGTAGGGGGTAGGGAACTGGGAAGGCCGGGATGCATCACCGCGCGAAATTTGCATATGTGTACCCCCCCCCCCTTGCCCATGCCGCCTGCACATATGCGCGCGGATTACAAAATCTGGCACGCATGTGCGCGCGGCCCAATGATTTTATAACATACGTGTGCCGGCATGCACGTGCTATAAAATCGGGGCGTCTGTGTGTACCTGCCGGGAAGCGAACGCACATGGACGCGAGCGCGCTTCTTTAAAAATCTACCCCTAAATTTTCAAAAGGTTTGACAAACACGGAAACAGGCTTTTGAAAATTTCTACAATGCATGCTACTTTTATGTGCCTAACTCCTTTGAAAATTCATTCCATTATGAATAAGGGAGCAGCAGTGCAAATAAATGACAGCCTAGTTTGACCTCCCACCAATTAAGGGATATGGTTTAACTGAATTACAACAACAAAATGAATTATGGGCACATTTTGACCTGGATAAAAAAACCTCGTCTATGTTCATTTTCCTCCAGTTGTAGCTGCTTAACCTTCAGATATTCGTGGCATCGCCACTGTTATGGCAAGATTTTATTTCTTGGTTTGTATTTATTTTTAAACCACAAATAGCTTTCATTGAAGGGGGGTTCACATGGAAAGGAAATCCACTTTGGTTTATTGAGTTACAAAAGTCGTACCACATCCTGGTTTAGACAAAATGTCTGATAAATTGACTAAATTCACAAGACGTGTGTGGGACGAAACAGAAAACTGTGTATACCAATATCTTTCTCTCAGTGATCACAAGGCCAGTAGACATTTGTACCTCAAACTGACCCACAGAACTTGCCTACTTGCCTACTTAATGGATTGCAGATGCTTCATTTGATTTTCATACCTTGTGTAGCAATGTCTAGATACAATTTAGGCATAAAATAATACTGCTGTGTTCTACTGTAGCAAGTAGTTAACTAGATTTCTGCATTTTCAGGGACCTGTTAACAGTTAATCTGCTGCTGACCACCTGCAGAGATGGACTGGAAGAGCTGTCTTTTGATCTCTCTCGTGAAATGACCTTTAGGGGTAAAAAAAAAAAAAAAAAAGGACCAAGAAAAATAGACATGGATGAAGCTTAAAAGGTTTGCTGGGGTACAAATGTGCTATTTGGCTTAATTTATTCCAGAAAAGTCTAAAAATGTGTAAAGAAGGGTAACATCTGTATTTCAGGTCAAAGGGGCTCATCATTCATTAATGTAATTTAGCTAATCTTTGCAAGTCACTCACTTGCAGACCAGTCCTTAGTTTACAGTCTAACGCTGACTAGAATTCTTGTTAAAATTGCTATAAAAAATATTGCTTATTTTATTGAGAAAAGTAGAGTGCAATACTGTTTTTTGAATAGATCTAATCCAGATTCCCATGCCTCCACCTGCATCATGTGTATTGTGAAATTTTGCAGTTTGATGATATTTCAGGTGTAAAAGATCAAGTTTTGACCTTTCTCCTCACTGCCTCCCTCCCCCCCCTAAAAAAAAACAAAAACAAAACCAGTTTTAAACATCGCACAAAACTTGGGAGCCTTTGTGAAGTTAGATGATATTTTTATGGTCTAATGTCAAACTTTGACATTTTACCCCCTTAAATGTCATGATACTGTGTGAATCCGTTTTACCCAAGCAAAACCAGGTCAATCTGAAACTTGCCCCCAGTGTCTTAGAAATGTTGCCAGGCTGAGAGCACTCTGGCATCACCCATCTCTATGGCATTCAAAATGTTTGATTCTTTAATACTCTACAATCTGGAACAGAAACAAGTTTTATTTTTCACCTGATTTTTCGTCAATTAACCTGAACATGTCAGAAGATAAGCAGGGTTTAGGCCTGGCTAGTACCTGGATGGAGATGCATAGGACATGGGCTACAGACAGCGAGAGTAAACAAATGCAGTGTCCTGCTAGGAATATCCCAGTCATTTGATGGGCTGCGATTTCCAAAGCCTGTGAAAAACTCCCCAACTCACTGAGTCCAAGAATGTGGCAATCTGGGCCGTAAGGGCAGCCACTTGGGTCACTATTGTGTACAATAATAAATGAAAGTGTGATGACTGTGTATTTCTCCCCACAGAGGTTGTTGTATCTTTAAAACTGACTGGCCCAGAGAGCAATCCTAACTTGGTAATCAAAGCCAGGCCCTCCAAGTGGCAGTGTGCAGCACTGTCATTAAGCCACCAAGTCAGCCAAAGGCTCATTTTAATGTTTTAGGCACATCATTTGTATTTAATAATCATTGTATTAATTTTAGATTTTAAAGATACATAATTTGATTATGACTCAGCTCAAATGCCCTACTCTGCAGTCAACTTGGTGCATCAGATCTTGAACAAGTTTCCTCACTTTATCCTATAGTGTAGGCATTACGCTCACCTTCACCAGAATAAAGTTAATAATTGGAAATATACAGAGGTAGATCTTCAAAACATACGCGCGCGTACTTTTGTTCGCGCCACCGGAGCGAACAAAAGTACACCAGATTTTATAAGATACTCGCGTGTCTTAGAAAATCCGGGGTCAGCGCGCGCAAGGCTGCACAAAATCGGCAGCCTGCAGCCGATTTTGTGCAGCCTATCTACCCCACCCCCCAGCCCTACCTAAATCCCTCCCCCCTACCTTTGTTGGGCAAGTTACGCCTGCTTGAAGCAGGCGTAACTTGCGAGCACCGCCCCGGCATCCCCCGGCACAGGCTGCAGTGCCGGGGGACTCGGGACCGCCCTCCCGGCCCGCCCCCGAACCGTCGCCACGCCCCCGGACCCTCCCCAGACCGCCCCCTGCCCCCAGATACGCCCCCTCCCGCCCCTTTTACGAAGCCCCGGGACTTACGCACGTCCGGGGGCTTTGCGCGCGCCGGCGGCCTATGCAAAAATAGGCGCGCTGGCGTGCAAGTGCCCTGCGCGCGTAAATCCGGGAGGATTTACGTGCACAGGGATTTTAAAATCTACCCCATAGTGAACGAATATTTTCCAAAAGCAGACAAAAAATACAGCAAATAGAATCGAATAGAAAAATTTATAATGAAGTAGACATCCATATAAAATACTTGAAATGTCCTTCTTGCTGACTCTGTCCAGCACTGGAACAACTCCAGGGAAAAGAATATGAATTTCACCTATAGAAAAAAGATAGTTACAATGCAAGGAACACATTACAATTGCTATATCCTTCTAAAAGACTCACATAAAGATTAACTTAAATCCATAGTATTAGGCTTATTTACACAGCGCTTACTAGTGTGTTTCTGAATGAGATACATAAATATAGATCTTCTTTCTTTCCTCTAGAATTTAGGTACCAGGTTACCTGCATAAATAAGTGTGCATCCTAATATGTTGCCTTTCAAAACACCAAATATGACACTCTTTTATTAAACACATGTAAGTAATAGAAAACTTCACATTAGCTCATTATACATACATAAGTAGTTTCCCTTTGACAAAGAAAGTGGATAATAAAATGAAAGAATAGAAAATATGCCAATAGGTCTGCTGACGCTCCAGATGTGGAAAACAGAATTCTGGCACCCAGACACTCCAAAGGACCTAAAAGAAATAAATCCATTAAACTCAGCATCAGAAGGGATGCTGAAGAAAAGCACATTAAACCTCAGTTCATTGTACTTGAGCTTAGGCCCAAAGATGCCTTGTTACTCAAAAACATTATTCTCCTAGCCAGGACATATAGGGGCAGATTTTAATACCTACGTGCAGGCATAGATTTATGCGCAGAACCTGGCGCGCACAAATCTACGCCCGATTTTATAACATACGCGCGCAGCATGTTATAACATGTTACTATTGAGCAGCAGAATCTTCAACCTCACTACACCAGCAATATCTATTGGCATTTGACTAGAGTTCCAGCAGCTTCTAAGACTCCTTTTGTAATATGCTTGTGAACCCTCCATTAACTCCCCCTCTTGTTATATTCCTCTTGCATTTCTTCCTTCCTTCCTTCTCCTCCTCCCGCCTTAGAACTAACTCTGTATATCAGAGAAGAGGATGGTCCTCTCTGTTCTATTTCACCCATATTCTTTATTTAAATATGTAATATGCTAACAGCTTGGTATGTATTACCCTAGACCCCAGTTTGTTGTAACCCCTGTTCTATGTAATGGTTTTACAAAATGTTGTTCCATTGTAAACTGAAGTGATGTTTCGCTGTAAACCGATGTGATATGTATTTTTACATGAAGATCGGTAGCGCCAGGTTGCGCGCACAAATCTACGCTCGCGTGTAGGTTCGAAAATCTGGCCCCATGTTTTTAGCTCACATTTAAATCTCTTTATATCTGGTATCAAACGGAACATCTCAGGTAGTAAGCTCCAAAACTTTGGGCTCGCTATAGAATAGAAAATACATGGTGACTTACTTGGATCAGATATGCAAACTGTATTGTTGGAACAGTCAGTTGTCCTTTATTTTGGGATCTTAGTGATTGCTGAGGTGTGTATAGTTGTAATTTCACACCAATCAGACCATTATCACTGGAATGAATTATTCTGAATATTAGTGTTAATACTTTGTAATAGATTTGGGATTGTACTGGTAGCCAGTGCAATGAAATCAGTGTGGGTGTAATGTGATCACATTTCTTAGTTCCTAAAAAGAGTCAAGCTGAGGTGTTTTCTAATAATTGTAAAGGTTTTAAAAGTTATGTGGGAAGACCCAGTAATAGAGAGTTACAGTAGTCTAGGTTTGAGAAAATAAGAGTTTGCAATACGATTCAAAAATCCTTGAAAGTTAATAAAGGTTTCAGTCATTGTAATATATGCATCGTGGTGTAACCTGTATTCACTAATTTATTGGATTTTTCCTAGTATGATTTTCATCTAACTGGATACCTAAATTACATACTTAATTTGATGGGGTATTTTGAAAAGTCTCCAAATCCAGAACTAATGGTTTAACCATAGAAAATGTTCTACTTAACCAAATTATTTCAGTCTTATTATTTTTTATTTATTTATTTATTTATTTATTTATTTATTTATTTATTATTTTTATTATACCGAGTTTCATGATAAGAATCACATCAACCCGGTTTACAATTAACATGTGTGTGGAGGCAGGGAGTAACATAGTGATAAACATTTCCCAATTCAACATTAAATATAGTGTGAAACTTAAAAAATATTAAAACAATAATTAGGACGTGAGAAAGTTACAAAAAACAGGGAATAATAACTAGGACCAGAAAGGGGGAGGGAATTAAAAAAGAGAATATTTACATTTCAGCCAACTGTTTCCAAATTAATAAATATGTATAATGTTATAAGCAAAAGATGTGTTGATGGGATGAAGTGTGGAGAATTTAATCCAGTTCTGGGAAAGCTTTTTTAAAAAGCCAAGTTTTTAGTCTTTTCCTGAAAGTAAGAATGCATGGTTCTTGTCTTAAGTCCGGTGGGATAGAGTTCCAAAGGGTTGGACCTGCTGATGAGAGAGCTCTAGAACTGTAGGATTTATGTTGGAAGGTTTTAGCATGTGGAACCTGAAGTGATTCTTTGTAGTGTTCCCTGATGGGTCTGGCGGATGTGTGTTTTTTAAAAGGGATTTGTAGGTCGAGTTGAGTGTATTGGTGGATGTTCTTGTAGATCATCATGAAGGTTTTATAAATGATTCTGAAGTGGATCGGTAACCAATGAAGGTCTTTGAGGATGGGAGAGATGTGTTCGATTTTCCTGGAGTTTGTAAGGATTCTGGCTGCTGTGTTCTGGACCATCTGCAGAGGCTTGGTGTAGGAAGCTGGGAGGCCTAGTAGTAGAGAATTGCAATAATCTAATTTGGAGAAGATTATTGCTTGCAGGATTGATCTAAAGTCATGTGCGTGGAAGAGAGGTTTTATTCTTTTCAGAATATGTAATTTGTGGAAGCAGTCTTTGGTAGTTCGGTTAATGAATGTTTTGAGGTTGAGACGGTTATCTAAGATGGCTCCTAGATCTCTTACATGGGTGGTTTGAAGGAGGGTTGGTGGCTTTGAAAGAGTGTTGTTTTCAGGAGCTATTAGGAGATATTCCGTTTTCGACGCATTAAGGACTAAGTTTAGGCTGTTTAGGAGGTGTTTGATTTCTAATAAGCAGCTGTCCCAATATTCCATTGATTTCGAGATTGATTCTTTTATAGGGATCACAATTTGTACGTCGTCAGCGAAGAGGAAGTGTTTCAGGCTTAATTTTGTGAGTAGTTGACAAAGTGGTAAATGTATTAGGGTTTAATGTTAGTTTAAGTTGAGACAGAACTTCTTGAATAGCTTTCATGTAGGCTGATAGTGTTGACACTCACTGTATGTTCACTTGAGGTCCACCACCTTCGCACCAGGTAGGCATGTTACCAGGAAATCCTCTTGCCCACCAGTCACCCAGCTGTCTACATTCCTAATAATTGAATCACCAACTATGACAGTCGACCTAATCCTTCCCTCCTGGGCAGTAGCCCTGGGAGCATCCTTGGTGTGAGAGGACAATGCACCACCTGGAGAGCAGGTCCTTTCTACAGGATCATTTCCTGATGTACCGGGTTGATGTTCTATGATCATGAGACCTTCTTCCTCCAAGGCAGCACCAGGGCTGCCAGATTGGAATTGGGACTTGGTTGCTATGTCCCTGAATGTCATCTATATACCTCTCAGTCTGCCTCAGCTCCTCCAGGTCTGCCACTCTAGCCTCCAGAGATCAGATTCGTTCTCTGAGAGACAGGAGCTTTTTGCATCAGAAGTGCAGATATATTTTCTCACTGGTGGGTAAAAATCATATGTAACACTCGATGCATAAGACTGGGAGGCCTCCCTCTTGCTACTGGACTGCTGCTTTCATCTTAAATTTGTTCCATTCCTAGTTAAGTTTTAGGGCCTCGTTTTCTAAAGTATCGCAGGCTTGCGATACTTTAGAAAATTGTGCTACTCTGGGGCGGGGGGCGGGCGGGGGGGAGCGGTCCTGCGCTAGCCGGCAGCGATCGCACCGCCGCGGTGCGATTGCTGCCGGCATCGCGCCCAATAACTACACCATAGAAGGTGTAGTTATTGGGCGCAAAATAGCGAGCGAAAAGGGCCTTACCTTTCCGCTCTGCACGCCATCCTCGCGGAGTCGGCCTCGGTGATGCCCTCAACTCCACCTCTTCCGGGGCCGACTCCGCTCCGATTTCAGTAGCGCAGGCCTGCGCTACTTTCGCTAGCTTTGGAAAATGAGGCCCTTAGGTTGCTATCGAGTAGGAATGCGTACAATTAGGGTCCTTTAAATGTATTAGCGTATTCACTATATATCTGGTAGTGACCTACAAGGGAATGATCAAACATGATAAGGTGTGGGGAATTTCTGAGTTTAAGAACATAAGAGATTACCATACTGGGTCAGACCAAGGGTACATCAAGCCCAGCATCCTGTTTCCAACAGTGGCCAATCCAGGCTACAAGTACCTGGCAAGTCCTCAAACACTAAGTAGATCCCGTGCTACTGATGACAGTAATAGCAGAGGCTATTCTCTAAGACAACTTGATCAATAGCAGTTAACAACATGCCATACTGGATCAGATCAAGGGTCCATCAAGCCCAGCATCCTGTTTCCAGCAGTGGCCAATCCAGGCCATAAGAACCAGGCAAGTACCCAAAATCTAAGTTTATTCCATGTTACTGTTGCTAGTAATAGCAGTGGCTATTTTCTAAGTCAACTTAATTAATAGCAGGTAATGGACTTCTCCAAGAACTTATCCAATCCTTTTTTAAACATAGCTACACTAACTGCACTAACCACATCCTCTGGCAACAAATTCCAGAGTTTAATTGTGCGTTGAGTAAAAAAGAACTTTCTCCGATTAGTTTTAAATGTGCTACCTGCTAACCTCATGGAGTGCCCCCTTGTCTTTCTATTATCCGAAAGAGTAAATAACCAATTCACATTTACCCATTCTAGACCTTTCATGATTTTAAACACCTCTATTATATCCCCGACCAGCCGTCTCTTCTCCAAGCTGAAAAGTCCTAACCTCTTTAGTCTTTCCTCATAGGGGAGAGGTTCCATTCCTTTTATCATTTTGGTCGTCCTTCTCTGTACCTTCTCCATCGCAACTATATCTTTTTTGAGATGTGGCAACTAGAATTGTACACAGTATACAAGATGTGGTCTCACCATGGAATGATACAGAGGTATTATGACATTTTCCATGTTATTCATCATTTCCTTTCTAATAATTCCCAACATTCTGTTTGCCGCAGCACACTGAACCAATGATTTTGTTTAAATTTGTTTATTAAAAATAAATAGGCAGAATATTAAATGACATATACAGCCTAGATAAAAAGTAAAACATATCTTAAGCTTACATAATGGAGATACATTGCTGTACATTGCATGAAGCCTATTTTCTGTTAATTCCAAGGATAAGCAAAGGGGGAGGAAGAAGAAAAGTAGCAAGAAGAAGTGAAACAGTAGAGAGAGAAATAGGCAGGGAAAGGTAGGTAAAGACACAGGAAGAGAAAAGAGAAGAGCATGAAGAGAAAGAATCAGCAAGTAATTGGCATTGTAAGACATGAACGCCACAACATGCGAAACCATAAACACCATTCATTCTATTGACTCTAGGATATGTAATCGTTGAGAGGTTTTCACACCCTACCAGCTGGACAAGCGATTGTATTTTATAGCCACCGACTGTTCATATTTACTGTAAATACAAACTGTGTTCCACCACAGGTGTTCCGAAAGCAAGTCACTGTGTTTCCAGTTAGACAATATATTATGGACTGCTACTGTTAATAGGAAATCTAGTAACTTACAAGCAGGGATGGAGAGATTAAGTGATGGGTCAGCCCCTTTCAATATAACTAATTAAAACAAAACACTCAAACTTCTGATTGTTGCCTGCCTTTCTGGCTACCTATTTAAAACAAAAGTCAAACTTCTGTTTGTTGCCTGCCTTTCTGACTGCCTAGTTAAAACAAAACACATGAACACACTAAATAATATACCCCAATAGTTTACTTCTCCCCAATACTTTTAAGTTTTAAAAATTTCCCCAAGCAGTACTTACTGATTCTTTCCAGCCACAAGCAAGGTGATCCTCTCCTCTCGGTGCTCCCACTGGATTGTATGTTTAATCATTTTTTCAATGTTACTGTTCAGTATCAGAAGTTGCCATTAAATCTTCACAGCAAACCTAGGCCTGGATTTTCTAAAATGGTATGGCTTTCTGAATCCCATGGTAATGGGGGGCGAAGCGGGGGGCGGGCCTGTGAAAACCGACAGCGATCGCTCCACCGCGGTGTTTTCGCTGCCAGCTTTCGCACCCAATAGTGCCACTTTGAAAGGTGGTGCTATTAGTCACGCTACTGGTGGTGATAACAGGTCTTACCTTATCACCGCCAGCGAAGTTACCGCCACATCCGCCCCGACGCCACCCTGACTCTTCCTCTTCCGGTCTAGACTCCGTCCCTTTTCACGTGCGATATCGAGAGAAAATGACCCCCTTAAACGTGGCAGACTATGATCCTGGAGCTCTACTTGGCTACTTAGTTTTTGTCGGACTGGTATTATGTGCAACTGGACTATGTGCAACTGGTATTAAGGGAGCTGACCAGCGACTAGAGACTAATGCAGAAGTATTGTTAAGCCCTAACTTCATGACACCTCTTTCTACCACCGTTTTTGCCGCAACATCATATTTGGGAACCTCAGGTATGGTGGGATTCAGCCAGATTGGAAGTGCAGAAGGTTGGGTGATGCCAAAAGAACAAACAGACAACTCTTCTGTAGTTGGAGCAGGTAGCATTCAGAACAGGAAGGCGTGATTTTGGGGGAAGATGGTGGTCATATCTACCCTGTGGTGCATGCCATGTATGGGTCCCAGCAGTCCTTGTTTGAGATCAGAGGTTCGAAACCCTATACTGCTGGTAGTAAGGCCCTCCATTCCGAAACTCTCCCCCATTACACTGGATAGTACTTGTACAGCATTGATTGAGTTTACTCTTAACTGTCACCATTAACAATATTCCAGGCCAGACCCAGTCTCAGCAGGAACAGTTAAGAACATAAGAACATGCCATGCTGGGTCAGACCAAGGGTCCATCAAGCCCAGTATCCTGTTTTCAACAGTGGCCAATCCAGGCAATAAGAACCTGGCAAGTACCCAAAAACTAAGTCTATTCTATGTTACTGTTGCTAGTAAAAGCAGTGGCTATTTTCTAAGTCAACTTAATTAATAGCAGGTAATGGACTTCTCCTCCAAGAACTTATCCAATCCTTTTTTAAACACACTATACTAACTACACTAACACATCCTCTGGCAACAAATTCCAGAGTTTAATTGTGCATTGAGTAAAAAAGAACTTTCTCCGATTAGTTTTAAATGTGCCACACGGTAACTTCATGGAGTGCCCCCTAGTCTTTCTATTATCTGAAAGAGTAAATAACCGATTCACATCTACCCGTTGTAGACCTCTCATGATTTTAAACACCTCTATCATATCTCCCCTCAGCCATCTCTTCTCCAAGCTGAAAAGTCCTAACCTCTTTAGTCTTTCCTCACAGGGGAGCTGTTCCATTCCCCTTATCATTTTGGTCGCCCTTCTCTGTACCTTCTCCATTGCAATTATACCTTTTTTGAGATGCGGCGACCAGAATTGTACACAGTATTCAAGGTGCGGTCTCACCATGGAGCGATACAGAGGCATTATGACATTTTCCATTTTATTCTCCATTCCCTTTCTAATAATTCCTAACATTCTGTTTGCTTTTTTGACTGCCGCAGCACACTGAACCGACGATTTCAATGTGTTATCCACTATGACGCCTAGATCTCTTTCTTGGGTGGCAGCACCTAATATGGAACCTAACATTGTGTAACTATAGTATGGGTTATTTTTCCTTATATGCATCACCTTGCACTTATCCACATTAAATTTCATCTGCCATTTGGATGCCCAATTTTCCAGTCTCAGAAGGTCTTCCTACAATTTATCACAATCTGCTTCGGATTTAACTACTCTGAACAATTTTGTATCATCTGCAAATTTGATTACCTCACTCGTCGTATTTCTTTCCAGATCATTTATAAATATATTAAAAGTAAGGGTCCCAATATAGATCCCTGTGGCACTCCACTGCCCACTCCCTTCCACTGAGAAAATTGTCCATTTAATCCTACTCTGTTTCCAGTCTTTTAGCCAGTTTGTAATCCATGAAAGGACATCGCCACCTATCCCATGACTTTTTACTTTTCCTAGAAGCCTCTCATGAGGAACTTTGTCAAATGCCTTCTGAAAATCCAAGTACACTGCATCTACCGGTTCACCTTTATCTATATGTTTATTAACTCTTTCAAAAAAGTGAAGCAGATTTGTGAGTCAAGACTTGCCTTGGGTAAAGCCATGCTGATTTTGTTCCATTAAACCATGTCTTTCTATATGTTCTGTGATTTTGATACTTAGAACACTTTCTACTATTTTTCCTGGCACTGAAGTCAGGCTAACTGGTCTGTAGTTTCCCAGATTGCCCCTGGAGCCCTTTTAAAATATCGGGGTTACATTAGCCACCTTCTAGTCTTCAGGTCCAATGGATGATTTTAATGATAGGTTATACATTTTTACTAATAGGTCTGAAATTTCATTTTTGAGTTCTTTCAGAACCCTGGGGTGTATACCATCCAGTCCAGGTAATTTACTACTCTTCAGTTTGTCAATCAGACCTACCTCTTCTTCTACGTTCACTGTGATTTGGTTCAGTCCATCTGAATCATTACCCATGAAAACCTTCTCCGCTATGGGTATCTCCCCAACATCCTCTTCAGTGAACACCAAAGCAAAGAAATCATTTAATCTTTCCGCGATGGCCTTATCTTTTCTAAGTGCCCCTTTAACCCATCGATCATCTAACGGTCCAACTGACTCCCTCACAGGCTTTCTGCTTCGGATATATTTTAAAAAGTTTTTACTGTGAGTTATTGCCTCTATGGCCAACTTCTTTTCAAAATCTGTCTTAGCATTTCTTATCAATGTCTTACATTTAACTTGCCTACGCTTATGCATTATCCTATTTTCTTCTGTTGGATCCTTCTTCCAATTTTTGAATGAAGATCTTTTGGTTAAAATAGCTTCTTTCACCTCCCCTTTTAACCATGCGCGTAATCGTTTTGCCTTCCTTCCACTTTTCTTAATGTGTGGAATACATCTGGACTGTCTTTCTAGGATGATATTTTTTAACAAAGACCATGCCTCTTGCACACTTTTTACCTTTGTAGCTGCTCCTTTCAGTTTTTTTCTAACTATTTTTCTCATTTTATCAAAGTTTCCCTTTTGAAAGTTTAGCACAAGAGCCGTTGATTTGCTTACTGTCCTCCTTCCAGCCATTAATTCAAATTTGATCATATTATGATCACTATTGTCAAGCGGCCCCACCACCATTACCTCTCTCACCAAATCCTGTGCTCCACTGAGAATTAGATCTAAAATTGCTCCCTCTCTTGTCGGTTCCTGAACCAATTGCTCCATAAAACTGTCATTTATTCCATCCAGGAACTTTATCTCTCTAAATGGACTTCTCCTCCAAGAACTTTTCCAAACCCTTTTTATACTCAGCTACACTAACTGCATTAACAAAATCCTCTGGCAACAAATTCCTGAGCTTAATTGCGCATTGAGTGAAAAAGAAGTTTCTCCAATTAGTTTTAAATGTGCTACTTGCTAACTTCATGGAATGTTCCCAATCCTTCTGTTATCTGAAAAATAACCAATTCACATTTACCTGTTCTAGACCTCTCTTGATTTTAAAGATTTCTATCATATCCCCCCCCCCCCCCCCCCCACCAGCCATCTCTTCTCCAAGCTGAACAGCCCTAACCTCTTTAGCCTTTCCTCATAGGGGAGCTGTTCCATCCATTTTATCATTTTGATTGCCCTTTTCTGTACCTTCTCCATCGCAACTATATCTTTTTTTAGATGTGGTGACCAGAATTGTACACAGTACTCATGGAGTGATTCAGAGGCATTATGACATATTCCATTTTATTCACCGTTCCTTTTCTAATAATTCCTAACATTCTGTTTGCTTTTTTGACTGCTGCAGCTCACTGAGCTGACAATTTTAAAGTATTATCCACTATGATGCCTAGATCTTTTTCCTGGGCGGTAGCTCCTAATATGGAACCTAACATTGTGTAACTACAGCATGGATTATTTTTCCCTATATGCAACACCTTGCACTTGTCCACATTAACTTTCATTTGCCATTTGGATGCCCAATCTTCCAGTCTCACAAGGTCCTGTGATTTAACTACATTGAATAATTTTTGAAACTTGTTTTTATTGAATTTTTAGGAACGTATAACAAAACATACAATAAATCTCGATTGTACAGTTATGAACACAGGATTGACCTCTCGATCAGATGACAGCTTAATCCACATTCAGTCCACTTGTAGTAGAGATATCCTGTCACCCCCCGTGGAAATAAAAATTCGGTACAATCCGCAAGACAGAAGTTAGGGTAGCTCCGCCCTATAGTCAAAATTCAGGAGAGAATCCCCAGTACGGACTAATCAGCTAGGCAAGGCAAACCCCACTCCCTCGTAGTTCCTAGTGAGAACCTACAAACTCGTCCTCTCCTAACAGAACCACAGAACAATGAAGTAATAGAAACAATGGAGCAATAGAACAGTAGAACAACCGGTAAACTGTTCCCCTTATCCCCCTCCCTACCTCCCCCCCTTCCCTCCCTCCCTCCCGTGAGAAACTGTGTGAGTGCGGTATGAAGTGAGAGTGATATTGGCCTATACATAAAGACCATGAGGATATGCATGGCAATAGTGAGAAAGATAGGCAAGTGGCTAGAGTTACTAGAGTTAGGAACTACTTCCCCTATAGCTCAGGAGTCGAGAACCAGTAAATATACGTCAGGACCTCAAACCCCCCTCACGCGAGTGTGGAGGGCTGTAAATATGTCTCTAGAGGATTCCAAACATTTCCCAGAAGTTTCATTTTTATAGCTGAAGCCTCCTGCATACAGAGATATTCTAAGGTAAACAATTTAATCAGACTCCGAAACCACAGTTCATGTTGTGGAGCTTCATCCGATGTCCAACATGCCAGGATGGCCTTCTTGCCCGTCAAACTCACTCTACGAATAAACTGCAGCCCTGATTTTCCCAAACCCGGTATGAGGTTCCTGTCTACTCCAAATAACCAGAGAAGTGGGTCCACAGGGAGACTCAACGATAACAGAGAACTACATGTTGCAATAAGCTCCCTCCAAAAAAACAGGATTACATTACAGGTCCAGAATTGATGGACATAAGTTCCGGTCTCCAGTTTACATTTCGGGCAAACTGACGAGTCCGTGATATGAGCCATAAAAGCCCTATCAGAGGCTACATAATATCGTCGTAAAAATTTAAATTGAATCTCCCTGTATAAGACACTCCCTGACCAGTCATGCAACTTCTCATAACATTTCACAAATTCCTGGTAAGTGAGCGTGAACTCAGACCACTTGGACCACTGCCTCCAGCCCTGAGATGTAGTGTCTATTTGAAAATGCAGTAATAAAGATTGAGTGAAAGCTGCAACCGTGGTCTTTTGTGGTTTATGTATTGGGAGAACCTTGTGAACCCCCTCAAATGAAATAGATCCCTCGGTTAGCAGCTTGTGCCCCTGACAAAAACCTCGGAGTTGCCGGTAAGCAAAATGATCTAGGGGGGATAAACTATAAAGTTGTTGCAGTTCAGGGAAGGAGTAGAGTTGGTTCTTTTCCATAGAGATGCATTGATATAACCATATTAATCCCTTTTCCTTCCATTTGTGGAACGAGGAGGGAGTCATTGCCGGTAGAAACAAGGGATTACCGCAAATCGGTAAAAATAGAGTAAGCCTCGAGGGTAGTTTCGCTTGCGTGCATAGGTAAGCCCAAGCCTGGCGGCAGGCCCTTAAAAGAGGCTGTGTCCCTAATTCACTGGGTAAGTGCGTTCTAGGGATTTGAAGCAACGGGTTTAAAGTTTGCTGGTTCCACCATGAGCAGAGAATTTGGAGGGGAGTATAATGTGATGTATCTCCTAACATGTCTTTTACATGGCGCAATAGGCAGGCTAAGTTGTATCGACGCAGATTAGGACAGCCCAGGCCCCCTTTGTGTAGGGGTTGCGTGAGAATAGTAAACGAAAGCCGAGACTTGCGCCCATTCCAGATAAACTTCCGGAATAAAGCATTGATCCCCTTACCCTCCTTACCCGTTAACCAAAGTGGGGACATCTGCAGGACATAAAGCCATCTAGGTAGGATCATCATTTTGATCAGCTGGATACGTCCGGATAATGATAAAGGAAGTCCCTGCCATTTCTTTAGTAGTAAGGACGTCTTTTCTATAAGTGGGTCTATATTTAATCTGTGAAAATCTCGCACATCTGAAGAAATCCGTATACCTAGGTATTTCATGGTAGCAGTCACCCATTTGAGGGGGAAAGGGCCCCTCCAATTTGGCTTAACCCGACTCCCAACATCTAGGGCTTCAGATTTGTCCTTATTGATCCGTAGCCCAGCAAATTCACCATAATGCTCTAAAACATTCAACAGAGGAAGTAGAGACTGTTGTGGATTTGTGAGATAGATTAATATGTCGTCTGCAAATGCAGCGATCGAGAACATCTGTGGGTCCTTCCCATAACCGCGGATGAGTGGTGAGGAAGCAATTTTTCGTAGGAGGGGGTCAATAGCCAGAATGTACAAAAGTGGGGATAGGGGGCATCCCTGTCGTACACCTCTCTGAATGAGCACCTCCCCTGATTTGGAACCATTAGCCGTAATGTGAGATTTGGGTTGGGCATACAACATATGAAGATAGGCCAAGAAATTCCCCTCAAAACCATATCTCTGCAAAACTGAGAAAAGATACGGCCAGGAGACACGATCAAAGGCCTTTTCTGAATCGAGGCCTATCACCAAAGCTGGTGAACCCTGAGCTAAGGAGGATGCCATTGCAGTCAGCAGTTTAATGATATGCGTACAAGCTGGCCGATTTTTAACGAACCCAACCTGATGAACAGAAATGAGATGTGGCAGCAACAGGTTTAGTCTGTTGGCTAGAATCTTCGCCAACAACTTTAGATCACAGTTTAACAGTGATATTGGGCGATAAGAGGCCGGAAGGAGCGGGTCTTTACCAGGCTTGGGGAGAACAGTAATATAAGCAGTGTTAAAGCGACTAGGGAAACCCCCTCTAGTGATAGCGTCATTGTAAAAATCTGTCAGATGGTCAACTAGTTGATTTTGTAAGATCTTATAAAAATCAAAAGAGAAGCCATCTGGGCCCGGCGCCTTTCCCCTTTTACTCGTGGAAATGGCAGTAATGACTTCCAAAGGTATAATGGGTCTATTAATGAATGATATTTGAGCCCTGGTGAGACTGGGTAATGAAAGACCCTCAAAGAAAGAATCCTCTTCCCTTGCCCCCCCCGTCACATCATCAGTATAGAGCTGTTCATAGAATTGGCGGAACACTTCACAGATATCTGAGCGGGTTGTGACTTTAATGCCTGAGCTCAACCTCATGGCTGGTATAAAGGTTTTCCCCTGTGAGCCCTTACAAGATTGGCTAATTGTTTCCCCGCCTTATTTCCGTAGCGGAAGAAATTCCGCTCCGCAACTTGGAACGCCCTCTGGGCCCTCTGGTGTAGGACAGTATTCAGATCTCTCAAAACTGCAAAGTATTCCCTTTGGGCTGTTGAGGTAGGGTGGAGAACCAAGTCCCGCTTTAGAATACCCAATTTGGCTTCCAAATCCAGAATTTGCTTACTGAGATTCCTTGAGCGTGCCGCCACAAATGAAATGATCTCACCTCTTAGAACGGCTTTCGCCGTTTCCCAAAATAACTCTGGGTTCGAAGTGTGTTGACCATTATTATGGGCAAACTCCGTCCATTTTTGTTGCAAAAAAGTTTTAAAAGACAAATCAGAGCTAAGAAAACCTGGGAATCTCCATATCCTCTCCCCCCTATCACAAACATGAAAACATACATCCACCCAAATCATTGCATGGTCAGACGCCCCCTGCGGCCCAATCACCGCATCCACTACCAGATGAAGCCCCTCTTTAGGTACTAGTATATAATCGATACGTGAGAGTGAAGCATGAGCCCTAGATATGTGTGTATAGTCTTTCTCCGTCGGATGAAGCGTGCGCCAGGCATCCAAGAGAGAAAACTCCGAACAAAGAAAAGGAACTCCCTTCCCCCGTCTACTTGGGATCACCGATCCTTGGGGAGTCCTATCGATACTCGGATCAGCTGGTAAGTTAAAGTCTCCAGCCAGAAACACGTATCCCTTCGCATGTTCAACCAGCTGATCCAAAATATAGATGAAAAAGGAGTGGGAATAGGCATTTGGCGCGTACATACTGCACACCGACACTTCTTGACCATTGAGAAAACCCGTCACTAAAAGGAATCTGCCGTCTGCATCTTTCACTATATTAGTGGCTGTGAAGGAAGCAGTTTTATTAACCAATATGGCTACACCGCCTTTTTTCCCCAGCGCAGGAGTATAGAAACATTCTCCCACCCAATCCCGTTTAAGTTTGCCACTCTCAATGGCCGTGAGGTGAGTCTCCTGGATACAGGCAATTGTAGGTTTGTGAGATTTAAGTTGGTGGAGGATTTTATATCTTTTGACTGGGGAGCCCAGTCCATTTACGTTCCAAGAAATTATTCTGGTGTTATCCATCATCAGCCTGGGGTGTCTGACATGAATCAGGGTAAATAAACCACACTACTGCGCCAGTATACTGGAATCTCCCCTCCCACCCTCGTGCCCAAAAAATATGTGAATTCCCCACAACCCTATAGCCAAATGAGAAAAAGTCTGAAAAAAACCAACTCTGAGCCATGCTACGCGAACATACATGTCTCCCCGTCTCCCATTCTCTTCACCCATACACATCGGTAAAAAGCTTGTACAAAGAAACCACATTAACCTCACACAGGATCCCCCCATCCCCCCTCTACCCCTCCCTGTCCCAACCCGCTCCCCTTTGCTTCTCCATCCCACAACCCCATAAAAACCCAGAAAACCAAAACAACACTCCATATTCTTCAGATATATATCCCCTTGAAAATGGGGAAGAGATCACTTCTGCATGTGTTCAGGTGCCCCTTTCCTACCCCCCTCCCTAACTATAACATAATTAGAAAAGTATAAAATTGTACGCTAGAAAAACATTAATAGAAAAAAGAACAAAAGGAAGGAAAGCCCTTTACACAGCGGTTTCCCTGGAAAACACTGAAAACCGTTACTAATGCCTCAAGGGTTCCTTCAAGATGGCGCTTAGCAGCGTAGGCATCATGAGAAAGTAAACTTGTAAAATTAGCTGCCCTATAATATTGCCCCAATAGCGCACAATACAAGAAATGTCAAAGTAAAAAGAAAAAGAAAAAGAAAACGAGTGGGCAAGAAAGCGAAGGGGGACAAAACAGACTTTTGCAGCCCTAAACTCTACGGGTCCCGTTCAACTGGTCCAAAAGTCCAATAGTGCTGCATGCCTCAGTCATCTTGTCCTCGCATTCAGATAAATCCAAGCTGTATATACAGGAACAATTGTTGGTGAAGGCTGCTGCTTTGTTGTCATCTCCTCTTCAGAACTCAGCTTACCTCGCCACGATGAAAAAAAAATTAAACCTGGCAGCTCGTTTTCAAACCTCCAAAATGGCCGCTGAACTCCTTTGCGACTCTATCGCAGATTTGATGTCAAAAATTTCTGAGCTTCCTCCGGTGACTCGAAGAAGGAGATCTTGTTCTCGTGCCAAATTTTTAATCGGGCAGGGAACTGCAACGTGAATCTGATCTGTTTTTCAAATAGGGTGGAGCAAATAGGGGAGAAACCCCTTCTGAGACCAGATACTTTCGCTGAATAGTCTTGGAATAAGCGAATCTTAGCGCCTTCATAAGCCAAGTCTGGTACTTTACGATATGCTTGCAGCAAAAGCTGTTTGTGGGCAAAGTTAAGTACTTTTAATATTACCATCCGCGGTCTGCTATCCCCATCTTTGCGCTGGCCCAGCCTATGCGCTCTTTCTACTCGAAAGGCTGAGACGAGCTCCGGGAGATGAAGGGCCTCTGGGAGCCAGCTCTCCAAGAAATTACTCAAATTACTTTCTACCAGAGATTCCGGCAAACCCATGACTCGAATATTAGATCTTCTTGCTCTATTTTCTAGATCTTCAAGTTTAGAGGAATGCGCTTCCACAAGTTTTTCCAACGTAGCGATTTTGCCCGTGAGCGCAAGTGTGTCGTCCTCTACGAGATTCACCCTTCCCTCCAGGCGGTCAAAACGGGGGTTTATTTCATCCAGGGCGGCTCGCACATCCGCGATCTGTGTAGAAATGGCCCCGAGTCTAGAATCTAAAGCCTCCGTCAGAATCGCCTTGAAATTTTCCGTGAGATCTGGTTCGAGACCCCTTGCCGCTGTGGTCGACGGAGCCGCCGCCATTTTAGGATCCCCCACACTTGCCTTGTCCTTATCTCGTCTCCCCGAGCGTATCGGCATTCCCGCTGGTGAGCGCTGCATATAATTAGTTATAGACATAGAGAAAGTCAGCGAACAGGATAATGCTGATTGGGAGGGGTTTTTGTGCCGATTTAATTGCAGATTATACTCAAAACGGATCGAGGCACCCGGAGCTCTCCTGCACACAACCGCCTCCGCTCACCACATCACGTGATCTCCTCACATTGAATAATTTTATATCATCTGCAGATCTGATAACCTCACTCATCATATTCCTTTCCATATCATTTATAACTATATTGAAAAGCACTGGTCCAAGTACAGATTCCTGAGGCACTCCACTGCCCACCCCTCCACACTGAGTAATTTGTCCATTTAATCCTACTCTCTGTTTCCTTTCTTTTAACCAGTTTCTAATCCATGATAGGACATCACCTCCTATTCCATGACTTTTTATTTTTTTAGAAGCCTCTCATGAGGAACTTTGTCAAATGCCATCTGAAAATCCAAATACACTACTTCTACTGGCCTACCGTTATCCACATGTTTATTAACCCCTTCAAAAAAAGTGAAGCAGATTTGTGAGGCAAGAGTTGCCTTGGTCAAATCTATGCTGACTGTGTTCCATTAAACAATGTCTTTCTATGTGCTTTGTGATTTTGATCTTTAGAATAGTTTCCATTATTTTTCATGGCAGACTTATTTTTAATTTTTTAATTTTTTTAAGTATGAAAGTGATACATACCCATAAATTAAAGAATGAGCTGGGGTGGGTGGGAAAGGGATGGATAGGTTGGGAAATATATAAACCCACAAACTTCTGTTTGTTGCCTGCCTTTCTGACTATTTAAACAAAATACGCAAACTTCTGTTTGTTGCCCTCCTTTCTGACTACCTATTTAAAACAAACCACACAAACTTCTGATTGTTGCCTGCCTTTCTGGCTACCTAGTTAAAACAAAACACATGAACACACTAAATAATATACCCCAATAGTTTTCTTCTCCCCAATACTTTTAAGTTTTAAAAATTTCCCCAAGCAGTACTTACTGATTCTTTCCAGCCACCAGCAAGGTGATCCTCTCCTCTCAGTGCTCCCACTGGTTGTTTGTTTTATCATTTTTTCAATGTTACTGTTCAATATTTTGAATTTTTGTTCTTTTTATAGGTTAAATGGAAAACACAATAATCATATTATTTTTCTTGCTTTTATTAGTATTATAAACAGAAAATTTCCATAATTATATTGTTTTGGTAATTCTTATTTTATTAATCTTTTCAGAGTCCTCAACTGCAAACATCTCTCCTTGAGACTTCTTATTTTCTTGCTTCCTGGGGTGAGTAGGTCCACGCCCGGGCCTACTCACCCCAGGAATCCAGCTGCCAGCTCTGGTTCATCCTCGATCACAGCGGTGGGTAGCCACCCCCAAGCGCCTGCAGCCACCCCTGCCACTTCTAACTTATTCGCGGTTCCTCCTTGCACCCAGCGGGCCACGGAGTGACGCCGCCATCCTGTTTCCTTCGGGCCATGGCTTAGGCACGCGCGCAGAATGGGGCCGTGGTGGGAAAGTAATCCGCTGCCCCGGATGATGATAACATTGAGCCTCTGTATAAAAGGCAGGGCCCAGCCACTTGCTCCCTGCCTTGGCAACAGGTCTCCACAATTCCTTGTGTGCTCTTTGTCGTTACTGGTTCCTGGCTCCTGTCTTCATTCCTGTCTCCTGTTGCTGTCGTTGCTCCTGGTTCCTGTTCCTGCTTGTTCCCTCGTCTGCTCCTCGTACGCTTGGATTGATTCTCTGGTATTGACCCCTGCTTCGCCTGGACTACTCTTGGACTGATTCTTTGGTATTGACCCCTGCCTCGTCTGGACTATGTTTGATCTGATCTCCTGGCTCTGACCTCAGATCCGCTTCTGGTACTTTGCCTCCTGCCGCCTGTCCTGACTCCAGCTTGCCTTGGACTCCTCTCTTGTATCCTACAGACCTGGCCTCTCAAGCTTTGGCCTATCTTTGCCTGGATGCCCCCTGTCTTCCAGTTTGCGTCCGGGTATCTGGAACCCTGTCTCATCCGGACCATCCTTGGCCCTCCAATACCTCTGCTGATTTCTGGCGTACCCTTGTCTACATCAACTGGGAGTTGTCACATGGAGGCCCGCCTAAGTCCAGCCGGCCCTGGCACCCAAGGGCTCAACTTAAGGGGAACATTGGCTGATATTGGCGAAGCGCCAGTTGGCCTCCATCTCTTAGCATGCTCTGCCTCCCAATGGTGGGGACCCGTAGGGCTTGCCCTGTGGGTAGTGCCAACCCCACCTCGGGCCAATGGTCTACCATCAGCGCAACACTGGGGAGCAGGTCTTCTACTTCAGGGATCTGGCACCTCTAGTTGAAACAAATCAAAAGTCCAGCAATTATAGGGACCCTCCAATAATCATTCTCCAGGTAAGTGATACCTCTCAGCACCTGTGGGAATCCTCCCCCATAAAACAAATCACAAAACTGAGAGAGAAAAACAAAAAAAAAAGTCAGTTTTATTTTTTTTTCTTCTGGAGATATAACCTAAAATCCTTGCAAAAAAACCAAATAAATAGCAACAGTTCATCAGAAAAATTCAGTTCTTTAACTGTAGTAATTGCAGCAAGTTCTATGGTAAATATCATGCTTGATCATTGATGCAATGGCAGGAACATTCCTAGTGTTGGGGTGGCTGTGAGGTCTACAATTGAATTCCTTTGTCTCTACTGCAGATTTGTGAATGCTGAAGCATACAAACCAACACTCACATTGCTTTTTTAAAGTTGTCTTTATCAGTGGATATTCCTTAGGGAAAGATCTGTCATCATGCATCCACGCCTCCCATTTTACTTCCATCATGCCTATCACAGCCACTCAGCCAGGGTACATAGGGATAATGATTTTTTCCAGATATCCTAGTCCAATTGCTTCACCGTTCTTTCCTTTCTGGACTAATTGATGAGCTTGGTATACCCTGAGCATTCCAGATCAATATGTGGATCTCTCATCAGTCCAATGGGAAATGGAAGTTAAACTGAACTCTGGATCTTCTTCTGGATTCTTCCTGTGAGCAACCCAAATAATCTTCCCCTCCAAGATGCACCAGCTTCACTGGGTGAAAACTCTGGATGGCAATATGCCAACTGGAAGAAATACCAGAAGTGAAAATCTCCTCCATTAAACTCCCTAAGGCTAGGTCAAAATAGTCCTGCATGGTCCTCGGCTCTGGGAGTCCTTTCTGTCAGTCTGAGCATATGGCTTTAAAGTTGCTGCCGGCAATGGAGACAGTTTCAGTATTTGCAGTGTTTCATGCATTCCGAGCATCCATGTTCACAGCTCAGGTGAGCCTGGAAACTATTGGATTGGAATGGTTAGATGGAGCAAGAGCATGCTCATGCAACCTCTGCTTCACATGACTGTAGCCCTGTCCCTGAAATTGAGAACCCTAACTCTCTGGAGTTACACTATCAGGTGGATGGATAGGCTTTAGTCTCATGGTTCATGGTTGGCTTAGAGTTCAACAAAGGCAGTTTATTCTGCCCACTCAAAACTGGTACATCCCCCATGGTTCCCAGCTCCTCCTCCCCTACAGTCTTGCTAGGTTAATCATCTCGACCCTGGGTACAATTGGGGGGGGGGGCATTGTGGGCCCATTCCCTGTTACTGTCCCCACTGACTTTGCTTCCATGGCTGCCACTATTCCTGTGCTGTGGCCCGCCACCCCTACTGCTTTCTCTGGATAAGGTAGGATATCTTGGCCCCATATCAACTCCTGGTGGAGTGCTGGCTAAGGCCTCTGGTACAGTGTTATGGTTTATGGTTTATTAAGGTTTTTTAAATCGTCATATCAGTCAAACCATCATAACGGTGTACAAAATTAAAACAGAGGAAACACAATCGATAATAATAAAAGCACATAGCTAAAATTACAAAGCAAAAATAATTAAAGTATAGCTGTTAAAATAGTTTAAAAGCATAAAAGTCATAAAATACAACAATAAAACAGCAATAAACAATCTACTAAAAGAAAGTGGAAGCACAGAATTTATGAATAGGATAAAACATAAGATAAAATTCTGCTATTTGTTACTCATTATCAACGTAGGCACACATAAAAAGCCATGTTTTTAAATTGGCTTTAAATTTCTTCGTGTCAGATTGTAGTCCTAATTGGGGGTAAGGGTATTCCAAAATTTGGGTCCTGTGATGGAGATTGCTTACTTCACATCGCCTTGCTGTTTTTATTGTGGGTATTGATAATAAACCTTTGTTGGCTGATCTCTAGCTTGGGAAGGTTTCCTAATGTGGAATGACAGCACAAGTCCCTGGCTTGTACAGTGACTCTAGAAAATAAGCCTACTGGCCCGAGATCCTGCACTTAGTGGCCTCCATGGCACACAGTATTCTCAATGCTCACATCCGCCTCAATGGAGACCCAAACTTGGTCACACAGGTGGTAAGTCATTTTGACTTTGAACCGGGATGACTTTGATTCCAGGATGCTCTCACTCTCTCCACGCTTCACTTGGTTGAGCTCTTCCTCAGTCAATCACATGGACCAACAGCAGGGTGAAAAACAGTAGTCTGTTCAAAAGATCTAGAGCTGGCCACTGTTTTTCCACCCTGCAGCTGTGCAATTCATTCTCACCTCAGCCTCCTTTACAAGAGTATCCTGGGTGTGATCTGTTTGTTTAAAGACCAGATTTCATCTTTCATCCTTTCCCAACATGTGGCATATGTTGTGGTCCATTTCCAGTGCAAACCCCTTCTCCCCAGGGATGCAAACTCCCACTTTGTTTTTGCCTTCTTCAAAGAAGCCTGTCACTGGGAATGGAGACCACGCTGAAAAACGGAAACTTTCACAAAAGCAGTTGTCTTAAGGCAAAAAAATGTGGGAAATACTGTTTTGGAATACCAATTTTTGATTTTGATCCCCTTTAGCTGTTTCCTGTACGGACCAACAATTGGTGACCCCTCTTTCACAAGTGGCCATGCTTCTGAGACTGAATAGCATTTCACAACTCAGTGCAGTATCTGAAAAACCAGACTCTGCTTTGGGGGAAAGGAGATCACTCTCAGTGGCCCAGGGGATCACACTCAGTCAGACCAAAAAGAAAGTCCAAACAACAAGTGCTGTGTCCCAAAACAAAAGCAAAGTTTAATGAATCCAAAAATAAGCAATAGTACAAAGGCAGAAGACAGTTCAGAAATACAAAATTTCAACTTCTTGCATAAGTTCAGTAGAAGGGTAAAATTTGGAGTTAGCAGCTTGCTATTAGCAGAGACTCTTTAGTGGTTAGGGCTATTCACAGTGTGTAAACAAAATTCTCTCTCTCACAAGCACACACATATGGTCGGATCATTCTCTTATCACTACTAATTTCTCCACAAATAAAACCAGCCTGACTCACGAACCTCAATCCTCTTTCCGATATAGAAAAAACTGCTCCACGGAAGACCTCAGCGCGCAACTAATCCCTCAACTCTCCAACATAGATCTCACCAACCCTAATACAGCCCTCCGGTCATGGAACAAAATTACGGAAACCATAGCCAACAAGCTCTGCCCATTACAACAAAAAAATCTAACACAAACTCGCAAAAAAAACAACCCTGGTTTACTGATGAGCTAAGAAAACTGAAACTTGCATTAAGAAAGAAAGAAAGTAATTGGCGTAAAGCTCCCTCCACGAGCACCCTTGGCGCCTACAAACAGGCTCTCCACCAGTACAAAACCGCTACTTCTAAGTCCAAAAAGGACTACTATGCAAATAAGATCCATGATCTAGTCTTCGACGCCAAAGCTCTATTCTCCTTTGTTTCAAACCTCACAAAACCCACTACACCAGCCATCCCTTTTAGTCAAGCACAATCAAAAGCAGAAGAACTGGCCCAGTATTTCCATGACAAAATCAGCAAGCTCGTAACGCAGCTACCCTACACCCCATCGCCTCACTTGACCTCCTCACCAAGTGCAAACAACAAAGCCTCGCATCTGGATCAATTCGAACTCACATCAGCCAAAGAGATCCAATCTATGTTGAACAAAATGAGACCCTCCTCTCACCCTGCTGACCATATTCCCACCAAATCTCTCCTGTCCATCCCAGAAATCATATCACAAAAGCTAGCAGACATCATTAATTGCTCTCTATCACAAGGCCTCTACCCAGATGACCTCAAGATGGCAGCCATTAAACCGCTTCTAAAAAAGCCAAACGCGGATCCCAGTGACTTGAACAACTTCAGACCAATCGCCAATCTACCATTCTTAGCCAAGATAATGGAAAAACTAGTCAACTCGCAAATTTCAGACTACCTCGAAGACAACAAACTCCTCTACCCCTCATAATACGGGTTTCGCAAAGCATCCAGCACAGAATCCCTCCTGGTATCACTAACGGACCACCTGATCCTGGGCCTTGACAAAGGCCATTCATTCCTACTGATCCTGTTGGACCTTTCAGCCGCCTTCGACACGGTCAACCACACCAGCCTCATAAAACAACTCTCATCCATTGGAATTGCAGGTACCGCCCTAGCCTGGTTCAAAACTTTCCTTAACAACAGAGGTTACAAAGTGAAAATACACAATAAGGAATCCTCCCGTTTCAGTGCCCCCATAGGAGTACCACAGGGATCCTCCTTATCACCTACCTTGTTCAACATGTACTTACGCCCACTGTGCCACCTTCGAACGGATCTCAATCTCAAACACCTTATATATGCAGACGATGTTAAGATAGTGATTCCCCTTAAAGAATCACTAGTCAAAACACTTGAATACTGGGAATCTTGCCAATCAAAAATTAATGACCTCCTTTCCAGCCTAAATCTCATCCTAAACACCTCCAAAACCGAACTAATTCTCATTACTCCTGAAAACAACAATCACCACACTCTCACATCAAACATCCCTCTATCTTCTCAAGTCAGAGACCTAGGAACCATTATTGACAACAATCTGAACCAGAAAGCTTTTATAAACTGCACCACCAAGGACTGCTTTTATAAACTACAAGCATTGAAAAGAATTAAGCCTCTATTCCACTTTCAAGACTTCAGAACCATACTTCAAGCAATAATCTTCGCAAAATTAGATTATTGTAACGCTATACTTCTGGGCCTTCCATCCTCATACACCAAACCTCTACAGATGGTACAAAACACTGCGGCTAGAATCCTCACAAATTCCAAAAGAAGAGACCACATCTCACCCACCTTAAAAAATCTTCACTGGCTCCCCATCCAAGCCAGAATCATCTACAAATCCATCACCATCATCTACAAGTCAATCCATCACCTTACATCCCTGGACCTTCAATATCCGCTCAGCCTTCATACCTCTAAGACCAATCAGAGAAGTCCACCGAGGATCCCTCCAGGTACCGAACACAAAATCCACCCGACACACAACGGCAAGAGATCGGGCATTCTCGACAGCCGGACCCTCACTTTGGAACTCAATCCCCACAAATCTGCGCCTAGAACCCTGCCTACCAACTTTCCGCAAAAGATTGAAGACCTGGCTTTTCAAACAAGCCTTCCTGGACAACTCATAACCTCCTCCAATTCCTGTAACAATGTTACCATTTGGTACTGTAAATAATCATTAAGTTATTTATTTTATCCCCATACAGTTCTTTTTACTCCTCCCTCTTTTTTCCTCTCTCCAAGTTATTCTACCCCTGTTTTTTGTAACTGCTTCCCCCTTGCACTAGTTTAGTTCTACTGTTCGTTGCACCCCTTGTTTCTATGTAAACCGGCATGATGAGACCTGTTCATGAATGCCAGTATATAAAAAATCTAAATAAATTAAAAAAAAAAATATGCACACACACACATACACTGTATGCTTCAGTACTGCATGTTAATCCATTTTGCACAAACAAAAACACTGTTACAGAAAAGATACAGGCAAGTCAGCACTTCTCTTCTTTCTCTGCCAGTCAAGTAGTTCACACTGTGCAAAGACAAAAAAAATCACTATCATTGCTGTTTGTTTTTTCACTGGCACTGCCCTTTGCCCTGCTCCAGTGAGCAGATAAAATCCAGACTCACCTCTGTCTCTCACTCTGTCTGAACATTACAATGTAGCTGCGGTAGTAAATATTTAAAAAAAAAAAAAAAAAAAAAGCCCTTTACTAATATCAAACTTCATTTATCTCTTTCTTTAAAAAAAAATCTTTTCTTTGACTCTAAGAGATCTTCTGAAAAGAAAAGCTTATGATCAGGCATCATTCGATCCAGATTCTAGCTATAGGCTAGATTAAAAAAAAAAATGTTTCAACTTGATTGGTACTCCATCCTGTCTAGTTGTCTATTTCGCCTGCCTCAGCTCCATCCTGGCTGCTACCTCACACAGGCATTTATTGATTGCTATAGTTGACCAGTTTTATGGGAAACAAACAAATGAAATGAAAATGTTTGTTTAAATTTGTGAGCACCCTCTGTTTGTTTTGGGTGCTATGAATGAAACAAAAAATGGTCAAATGAATGCAATAGTGGGTACTGAAACATATTTTATTTTATTTATTTATTTGAAAGAATTTCCATTCTGCCAATCCGTAGTTCTTACACAAAACATACATAATCAAGGAACTACAAAAATACATATAATAACAGAAAATAGACATAGCCTTTTCAACAGACACTCAAGCGGATCATTGGGATGGAAAGGAAGTGTGTTCCGGTATATGTGTTTGAGAGAGAGAGAGAGAGTATGTGTGTGTGTGTGTTGGGGGGGGGGGGGGGGAAGAGAGTTCACTTTCCAGACAGTGTTATGTGATAGTTTGTAAACTGTGCATCTCCCACTTTACAATTTATAAAATGATGTCTCCTACTTATGCATGTATGTGCTGAGTTGTGCACACAATTTAACATTACTTTATTTCATTTTGTGCCATTTATAAAGGTGTATTTATTTTATTCTTTAAATTTTGTTTCTGTCATGACCATCGGCTGCGGCCGCCCGCGGCCAACCCAACTCACGTCATGTGCTGCCCTGCTCTCCTTTCCAGGAGGACTCGTGGCTGTGGCTAGCTGCTCCCGACGCATGCCGTCCATCTCCCGGGACTTCTCATGGTGGCTGGGCCGCTGCCGACCTCCAAGAATTATTTGTTTGAAGTAGGCTAAGTGTTTTCTAAGGTTTCGTTTGACCTCTTTTATCTTTACGTTATACCAGGGATTTGTTTTTTTGGTTCTTTGATGCGTATATATATATTATGGGGTTAATTTCATTTGCTAGTTTGTTGGTTGTTTTCATCCATGTTTTTGTTGCTGATTCGCAGTCTTTATAATTAAATTCTGTTAGTTTTTCTTCTAATTTGGTTTTTAGTGTTTCAATGTTATATTTGTTTAACTTGGGGTTCAAGAAATGTAATGGTGGATTTGATGAGGAAATGATCTGACCATGGAATTTGTGTATAATCTGTTTTTGTTTGTTCTAGGTAGCTGTGGTTGATAAATGTCAGGTTGAGGGAGTGACCTGCTTTGTGCGTGGGCTTGTTTGTAATTAGATTGAATCCTAGTGCTGTCATTACATCAATTAGTGTTTGGCAGGTGTTTGATAATGGGTAAATGTCCATGTGAAGATTAAAATCTCCTAGTATGATGGTGGGTTTTGATGTATTTATGTGTATTGTTAGGAATTCGATCAGAGGTGAGATGTTTAGCTCAAGGAGGCTTGGTGGACAGTAAATCAGGCATATTTGCATATTGATAGTATCAAAAATTGCAATTTCATGGTTCTTTGGAGGTGTTGTTGGTAGTAGTTTGCATCTGAATTTTTTATCAATTAGAATTATTTGTTTGTAGTAGGCTAAGGGGCAGATTTTTAAAATTATGTGCGGGGGTATATTTGTGCGCGCTACCGCGTGCATGTTATAAAATCCAGGGTCAGTGCGCACAAGGGGGTGCACACATGTGCACCTTGCGCGTGCCGAGCCCTAGGGGAGGTCCATGGCTTTCCCCATTCCCTCCAAGGCCGCTGCGATTTCGGAGTGGCCTTGGAGGGAACTTTTTTTTGTTCCCCCCCACCTTTCCCTCCCTTCCCTCCCTTCCCCATCTAACCCACCCCCAGCCCTACCTAAATCCCCCCCCTACCTTATTTTGTTGTTATGCCTGCCTCTGGCAGGTGTAACTTGCACGCGCCGGCTGTCTGCCAGCGCGGCAGGCCGTGTCGGGGCACTCGGCCATGCCCCCGGACATGCCCCGAACCGCCGTCATGCCCCTGGACACGCCCCGAACCGTGGCCCTGCCCACTGCCCCACCCACGGCCTGCCCATTTCTGCAAGCCCCGGGGTATATGCGCGTCCTGGGGCTTGTGCGCGCCGCCGAGCCTATGCAAAATAGGCTCGGCGCGCACGGGGGGGGGGGGGGAGTGTTTAAAGGTTACACGTGTAACTTACGCACGTAACCCTTTAAAAATCCGCCCCTAAGTGTTTCTAAATTTTATTTGCTCTGGGAATTGAAAAGACATCGTAATTTCTATGCGCTATTTGCTTTTTTAGGACTGTGTCTGATTTTTTTAACCATGATTCGGTGATTGCAATGAAATTCGGTTTGTTGTCATATAGTAGATCCGTGATTATTGGGAATTTCTTAGTTATGGACTGAGCATTTTCTAGTAGGGATGTGATTTTTCTGACGATTGAAAATATCAGAAGATATTTTCAAACTTGTCAGAATTCAGGGGGGGCCCCCAAACCCGATAGGACAACCCCCCAAATTTTTTCATTGGGTTCTCATTGCTTTGGGGGGGCGGGAAGAAAGGGCATTTAAAAATAAACCCCAAACCCACCCCGACCATTTAAATTTAATTCTTTCGCATCCCCCACCCGACCCCCCCCCCAAAAAAAATTTTTTTTAAGTACTTGGTGGTCCAGTGGAGGTCCCGGGAGCGATCTCCTGCTCTCTGGCCGTCGGCTGCCACTAATCAAAATGGCGCCGATGGCCTTTTGCCGGCCCCTGTCACATGGTAGGAGCACTGGATGGCCAATGGCACGGATACCCTGTCACATGCTAAGGGCAAAGGGCCATCAGCGCCATTTTGATTAGTGGCAGCCGACGGCCAGAGAGCAGGAGATCGCTCCTGGGACCCCCGCTGGACCACCAGGTACTTTAAAAATTTTGGGGGGGGGGGTCATCAGGAGGGTGGGGGATGCAAAAGAATTAAATTTAAAGGGTTGGGGTGTTGTTGTTTTTTTCGGCATAACACAGCCGATTAAAACGGGTAAGAATCACGGGAATGAAGATTTCCTGCTGTTTTTACCCGAACTCGATACCGAAAATGAGTCTGGTACCGATTCACATCCCTATTTACTAGTAGGAAAGTTATCATTAATAAATTATTTAGCATTGCATTGTTTGTGCTTTTGGTTCTTTTTATTTGTATAAGGTTATTTGGGTTTGTTTACTTTTTTTTTTTCTTGCAGTGTAACTATCTCTGGATTTCTTTATGTATTTTTCTCCGTACTTACCTTTGTTCAGGCAGACTTTGATTGTTTGAGTTACTGGCTCTTCCCTTTTATTATCCATTTTCAGTATTGTGCAGATTAGCTGTGTGGTTCGTTCGTCTTTGTTCTCGGGATCTCAGGGTGTTCTCAGGGTGTACGAAGGGGGCGTAGCAATTTTCAAAAGTCATTTACCTGTGTTAAGCAGGGCCGGTAGAAGCATTAGGCAGGATAGGCATTGGCCTAGGGCACCAGAAGTGGGCAGTGCAGTCAATGTAGTCAGTTATGGAGGCAGTTTTGAAAGGACAGATGAGAGGAGAAGCAGCACGAGAAGGCACGGAGCTGAAGGGTGTTTTCTGTTTTTGAGAATGTATTCCTTTGAGGAGCTGGGGCCTCTTGTCATATGGAGAGAGTGAGAAAGAGAGAGATCATGTGATAATGTGACATCATCCGTGCCTAGGGCAGCTAGATACCCTTTCACAGGCATTATTGACCTATTGACAATTCAATGGCATGTATTGTAGCAATTTTCAAAAGCTCAAACAGATAAACTGAACAAAATTCAGCAGCCAGAATTATTTCTGGGCTCTCCAATAGAGAACATATTACTCCAATTTTTTGCAATATCACAGGTTGCCAATAAGTTAGTGAATCAAGTTTAGGGTTTTACTTTTTGTTTTTTAAGGGGATAAACAGACTTTAAGTGGATGCGTGCCCATTGCGCAAATGCCGCTTCTTCCGTCTACGTGGGGGAAGTTGAAAACATACGTGCGCCAATGCTATTACCAGTTTTACCAGTTCATTCCCAGTTTGCCCAGGTAAGGTATAGGACTTCTAAACTCCCCTAGTTTAATAGCCTCCCTTCTCCCCTGTTAGCCCTGACCTTTAAAACCTCACCAATCTGTCTATTTACGCATCTTTATTTTATAACTTGTACATCATCCATAGCAGAAGTAAAGTTTTGCGGCGGGGGACATAAGTATTTACGTGCCGATTTTGATGTGAAATCCGGAAATGCCCGTGCCCCGCCCATATCATGGCACATGCCCACCCCTTTTTTTGGAACTTTTCATTTGTGCAAGTAGCAGCAAGTATGCGCCTATTCGGGTGGCTTTTAAAATTTGCATGGCATGTGAGGACCCGATTTGTGTGTGGATCTCCCAGTTTTGGCACGTTGGGCTTTTACAATTCACCTTTTATATTATAGACCCTCTGGGGATAAAGAAATACTTATAGAATGTAATCTGCTTTGAAGTAGCTGAAAAGCAGAATGTAAATAAGATTTTATTTTTTACCAAACTTTATTCATAAGATGTTTCAACCAACTTTTAAGTCTTTTAGATCAACAAAAACACATTGGGGTAGATTTTCAAAGCAGTGTGCGGGCATACATGTGCGCACGCTACCCAGCGCGCGCACATGTACGACCAATTTTATAACTTGTGCGCGCTGGCTCACGCAAGTTATAAAATCAGGGGTCGGTGCACGTGAGGGGGTGCACAATTGTGCACCTTGCGTGCACCGAGCCACGCTGCCTTCCCCCGTTCCCTCCCCTTAACCTAACCTTCCCACTCCTTCCCCTAACCTTTCCCCCCCAGCCCTACTCTAACCCCCCCAAAATTGTTATCTAATCTTTTGCGCCTTCCTGAGGCAGGCACAGATTGCGCGCGCCGGCAGCCTGCCGGCACGCAATCCTCCAACACAGCAGCAATGGCCACTGTGTCGGAGGCCTCTGGCTCCGGACCACCTCTTCCTGCCCACGCCCCACCCCGGACCGCCCCTTTTTGCAATCCCTGAGACTTACACGCGTCCCAGGGCTTTACGCGCATCACCGGGCCTTTTTAAAATAGGCCTGGTGCGCATAAACACCCACCCCCCACCCCCCACGTGTGTAACTTTCTGGGACCTTAGAGGTGCTTCCTTTCTGTCCTATAAAGGATCTCACAACCTTCAAAGTTTTCTTTTTGTCCTGGGACCAACAAAAGAACAAATATTTGAATCTATAAATGTTGGCACTATATGCATAAAAAATATATAATATTAGCTTGATAACAATTCATGGAAAAGAAGAAATTTGGTCAGGTAAACCTTGGGGAGTGTAGAAAGCCAATGGTTATATGGAAAACCCGAGGGTAGCTTTCAGGCCAAGTACTTGCAGATCTGCAAGCTAATTTTCAAGGAGAATTCCCTGAGGTGATTCCCTTTGAAAATCCAGGGTTAGCGGGGAACCATGGTTATTTTTTAACCTGCAGACTTTGCACGTGCTTTACACATGGGGGATTTCATTGCCCCGAACTCTCCCTAAGCAAGATCAGACTCCCTTCAACAAGGCAGGACCTCCAACATGGAACAATAAGCCACATATAAAAGCCCATACCCTCCTCTTCAAGCCCTATCCCCAATCCCTAATGTCCCACAACCCCAAGTTTATTTCAGACCACCCTTTCTTCCTCATCCCTCTCTTTTGCCTCCAGAAAGAAAGATTACAGCAGATCCTAATATTCACCAATAGGAGGAACATGAGAGCCCCATGTGGCACAGGAAGTCAGACATTTTGAAATTCAGCAACAGCTGGGCAGGCAGAAATCATGTTCTGCATCTTGTTAGACAAGATTGGGACTTGGCAGGAAGTTGGGGGGAAAGAGTCAGAGGGAACAATTAAGACATGCAGCTCCTTTTAATTTGTGTGGGGGAGGAGAGCGAGAGGGGATCAAGAAATGCAGCTCTTTGATCTTTGGAGAGGTAGGAGAATGGAATCGCTCCTAACAGGCGACTTCACTTTGAGCTGGTTTGCACAATTGTCTATGGAAAAACTGCTGCTCAGTATAATCAGATCTTATACCACAGATATATACTAATAAGTACATTTTCAAAGGGGTTATGCAAAGACACTTAGCATCTATGCATGTGAATAGCCTGTTTTTGCATATATGCTTTTCTATTAACATCAGACATATATGAGTATTTTTGGGTTCACATGTACTTTTACTTACACATTAAAAGATATTCTGAGGCAGGCCCATGATGTACTTGCAAAAGTACAAAAGATTTACTCAAATACATCAGGCAACTTATTTGTGTAATTTTACACTTACTAATTATCTAGCACAATTGATATTCAACGTCTGTTTTCTGCTATTTTTGGGTGGAAGATCTGGGTAAAAAGGTGAAGTACAAGGAAGGTCTCTGTGAACTAGAGATGGACTGGGTGAACTGGCAGAAGTAGCGAAAAATTGAAGGTTTCAAGTATGTGCATATATTTTAAAATATGTCAGGGTTTTATGTGTGCGTATAATATTTGTTTGCACATAAAAGTATGTGCATATGTTTCTAAAATAGGTAAAGTGTGTGCTTTCAATGCATTGCAAATACGCAGGCGTAATTTCAGAGCTGAACTTCATTTTATAAAATAGTATAGCAACCCACTGCATAATTTATAAAATACTAGGAAAAATCTCTGAGCATCCATTTTCGTGCGTGAATCCAGTAATGCAAATAGTTTTTGAAAATTATTCTCCCTGATTCTATGCAAACTAGGAATCAAAAATGTTATTTCTTAAAATAGTTTGCAACCTTTGGGGAATCCATTCTTAAAGCACAATATATTAAATAGTAGGGATGAGCATTCATTTTAAAACAAAATAGACATTGCCACTGACATTGTCTATTTCATTTCATTTCATTGGAACCATGAAATGAAAGAAAAAAATGATGACATTTTGTTTTGTTTTGTGTTAGTGCGCACTAACTAGACTTAGGGGTAAATTTTCAAAAGTATTGCAGATGTCCATGTACACGTGGTTCCCAGTGCACGCACATGGATGTGCCAATTTTATAACATGCTCACATTTGTTGCGCGCATGTTATAAAATCTGATACCCGCTCGCACACGCGTGTCCGATTTTATATTGGCGTGTGCGGGTGCCCACTTGCATGCAAGGGGGGAGATTTTCTTTAAAAGCCCATGGCGACACACTTGAGGCTTCCCAGATCCCTCCCAGTCCGCTCCAATAAAGGAGCGGACTGGGAGGGAACTTCCTTAACCCCCTAACAACCCTTTCTCCCTTTTCCCCTCTCTGCCCCAACCCTACCTAATGAATCTAATTTTTTTGTTTTTAAACTTACTTGCTCTCAGGAGCTGAAGTAAGTTCCTCACACTGGCCGGTGGCCGGCGTGCGCTTCACTGGCCAAACCCCTCCCCCACCCCTTTTCAAAAACCCAACACTTACACATGTACCGGAGATATGGACATGGCCGAGTTGCTCTGAAAATGCGCTTGGCACGAGCGGCCTGGCCACGCCCATATCTCCCGCTATTTGCCAGCATGACGGACATTTAAAAACACCCTCTTACTGCATACTAGGGATGTGCGAAGCCCGAACCTATTGGTTCAGGCTTCATTTTCGGCCCGCTGCAGGAAATTTCGTATTTCCCGTGGTTCGGGCCTTTAAAATTCGGGGAGACCCAAATTTCGCTTTAGTGCGCACTAACTCCCGTTAGTGCATGCTAACACTCTTTTATTAGTACGCACTAACGGGAGTAGCGTGCGCTAATGGGGAATTAGCGCGCAGTAACCCTGTTAGTGCGCACTAAACCCGAAAACACATTTTTCCTGAAAATCGGGAAAAATTCCTTCAGGTTTCGGGCTGTCTGAAACAGGACGAATTAGGCAATTTGATTGAAATTGCGTAATTCATCCTGGATGAATGCACATCCCTACTGCATTTAGTGTGCAATAAGTCCAATTAGTACGCACTTACCACAAAATTAGGGAAAAAAATGAACCATTCTAAAAACAAAACCAAGCAAAAAAAACAAACCATAAAACGAAAATGACACAAAAAACTTCCCACTGCATACCCCTATTAAATATGTTTATTTAGCCTTCTGTAACTTGTTTTAATATATTTATTAAGGTAGTTTGTGTATATCAGTACTAGGAGTGTACATCCATTTTTAAACAAAATGAAAAATGAGATGAAACATTCATGTTTCATTTACATTCATTTAAAATTGAAATATAACAATAAAATCCTAAGATATGGAGCAATGCCTCCACCCTTCTCTCTCTAAGTCCCCACCTCTGATCATGCTTACCCTTTGCGTAAGTGTTTCTAATGTACAAAGGATCAGGGGTGATCCCCAGTCATTCCTGTCCTGCTAGTTCTTGGTACAAAAATCGTGCCAACTGGCTCTCAGGCTGGCACAATTATTTTTTACAGCCATAATCATACACGGGCCTGAAGACAGTCCTAAGATTGGCATCATTTTGTTGTATGGCCGTATGTGTGCAACAAAATAGTGCCAGCTTCAGCACCAGCCGGCACCATTTTTGTACCAGGAGGCGGCAGGGCAGGAATTGCTCCTGCCCCTTTCTACATTGAAAACCTCTACAGAAGGGCGTGGGCATTTTGAGACTTTAACCAGAAATTTGCACATAAATACTTAGGCGATCTGGCACTCACAGAGGTCCCCTGCCGCGTAACTTTACTTCTGTTAGGGGCGCCCTGTAAGTCAAAAAAAATAACGAGCCATTTCAGAGGGGTTTAAAGGGCTCTGGGGTAACTACGGATGTTCAGGCTATCAAACCGGGGGAGGGGGGGGGGATGATAGTTGTAGGACCTATCTGTTAACTGGGTGAACTGGGACAGAATTGGTAAAGCTGGTAAGTGCATTGGCATGCATCCCTTTTAAAATCCCCCTACTTATGCGGTAGAAGTGGGATTTGCATGCCTAGGCCTGCGCCCATTTAAAATTCTGCGCACATGTGCATGCAGCCAGGCTATTTCAAACATGCGCACATTTTCGCACATATGTTATAAAATAGCCGCATCCATGGGCACAGACCGACGGACTCGTGCACCCATGCGCCTGTTTAAAAATTACCATCTTAATGTATACAGAAATAAGACTAGTGAAGTTTGAAGTTTCATGTAGTCCTAAATGCCATCTTTTACATTTCTATGCCCTCAAAGTGTACTGAAAATTATACAGACATGAAAAAAAAAATAGATTTACTGAAATGAATAACATGTATAAACTTTGAAAATATTTAGCATTTCTATTAATATCTGGCATATTTTGCAAGCAAATTTGCAATGCATACTTTTACAAAGATACTGGTGAGACAAAACTCAACAAATATATATGGATAATAGATACAAATATAGATTTATGAATCACTAATAGATAAAGTACACAAGACTTGCTGCTGGTACACCAGACACAGGTAGAAGTGATTTCAATGTAGTTTTCACCTGGCAAGCTCTAAACTCTTACACAAATGTTCAGTAATTAATTCCTCATACTGACAGCTGTGCAGAAAAGCCTGCTTCCTTGCCATCCCTGAACGGAGTCCCTGCAGTCTATGTACCAACAAGAGAGACTATTTCTGCATTTCATTCACATATTGAATGGGATGGGAAATGAATTCCCTGGAGACCAAGCCGGTTTGGCTTGTCACCAGGCATGTTGCACATTTACTGCTTTGTCCCTTTTGTGCTATTTCAGTGCACTCCTAAAAGCTTGCACTATAAATCTGGAAGCATATTTTGCAAAGTTCATATTTGCATTTCCAACCTTTAATATTAATAGGAGTGTATCTTTAAAGTGAGTAAATCGAGAAAGTGGCTGAGACTATAGTTTATAAAAGAAGATTAGTGGGTTTAATATGCACTGGAGAGTAAAAGAAAAATCTTATTACTGTATGGAGAAATTACCTCATAAAGAAGCTAATACAGCAGGCTGGGGAGTAATTTTTAATAAGGTTTTTATGATGCACAAGTGTAGGCAAGTTAATGAACTTACTGTATCTTTCTAGTTATTTTCAGATTATAACAATGATTTTCTCTCCCAATTCTTCTGCTATAGAAAGTAAAATACATTTAATCACTTATAATAAAATGAATTCATTAGTTTAATAAATCAAGTAAAATTGTATGTGCTTAAATGTTTTAGTGGTAATTCTAGAAACAGATCAGGTGATAATGTTTAGCACTGTAGTATGAGACACAAAAACAGAAACTGATTGACTTATTTGTTATTGAAGCTAACGGGTGGCAGATGCATGGCCAATGAATGTAAATTTTTATTGTTTAGGGAAGTCTTGCTCCACCATAGGGATTTGGCATTGTAAATAGAAGACTGAAAGAGGAAATCAAGCCAAGATATTGTTTTAAATAATTCTGTTCTTCTCTACTGGAAACAACCCACCATCGGTTTTTAGCCTTTACATAAAGGTTATATCTGTATAATCCAACAGAATATAAATTTCAGTAACTCCAAATTGATTTGTATTTACGATAGATATAAGGGATCTGCTTATGTTTGAAATTAAATTTCTAGTTTTATTTCATTAAGTTTTAAAAATAAAACAAAATGAAATGTAAACAGACTAAATTCTGTTTGCTTTTCTTTCATTTCAATGGCCACCATTTGATCAAATCCCATAAACCTTTCCTCATTGCTTCTCGGTTCAGATGTGTCTTACAGTCTTTAGTATACTCTAATGTAGGGGCTGCTCCGGTCCTGGAGTACTACTGAGAGGTCTGGTTTTTAAGATATCCATGATTATGCATGAGATATATTTGTATGCACTACCTCCATTGTATGCAAATATATCTCAAGCATATTCATTGCGAATATCCTGAAAACCAGACCTCTCTGTAGTACTCCAGGACCGGAGCTGCCTACCATTGCTTTAATGAATTAATTTTGAAAGGAGTTATGCACATAAAATTAGCATATACATGCATAAGTAGCTTGTATTCACAAACATGCTATTATATAAACAACAAAAGTGCTTGTGTATTTTTGGTTTCATGTACACATTTTTACCTGTTCAAAAAGGGTTGAAAGGGTTGAACGAAGGGTGTTCTGGAGCATGGCCAAAAGGTTCACACGAAAATAGCTATTTTATAAGAGATTTACGTGCATATAGTAGGCAATTTATTCAAGCAATTTTACAGCTGATTAACTACCACAATTGATATCAGACGTCTGTTGCTATTTTTGGGTGGGAGGTTTGGATGAACTGGAAGGAATTCAGGGTAGTAGAAGGGTCTCGTGAACTAGAGCAGACTTGGTGAACTAATGGAGATATCAGAAAATTTGTTATTTGTAGTACATTTGCATATGTTATAATATACCTCCTTTTGGGGTAGATTTTAAAAGAAGCGCGATCAGCCTACTTTTGCTTGCGCATCAGACTCAAGCAAAAGTACGCTGGATTTTAGTAGATACGCGCGGAGCCGCGCGTATCCACTAAAATCCTGGATCGGCGCGCGCAAGGCTATCGATTTTGTATAGCCTGCGCGCGCCGAGCCGCGCTGCCTCCCCCCGTTCCCTCCAAGGCCGCTCCGAAATCGGAGCGGCCTCGGAGGGAACTTTCCTTTGCCCTCCCCTCACCTTACCCTCCCTTCCCCTACCTAACCCACCCACCCGGCCCTGTCTACACCCCCCCCCTTACCTTTGTCGGGGGATTTACGCCTCCCGGAGGGAGACGTAAATCCCCGCGCGCCAGCGGGCCTGCTGCGTGCCGGGCCGCGACCTGGGGGCGGGTACGGAGGGCGCGGCCACGCCCCCGGGCCGTAGCCACGCCCCCGTACCCGCCCCCAAAACGCTGCCGACACGCCCCCGGAACGCCGCGACGACCGGGCCCACCCCCCGACACGCCCCCGACACGCCCCCCTCCGAGAACCCCGGGACTTACGCGAGTCCCGGGGCTCTGCGCGCGCCAGGAGGCCTATGTAAAATAGGCTTCCCGGCGCGCAGGGCCCTGCTCGCGTAAATCCGCCCGGTTTTGGGCGGATTTACGCGAGCAGGGCTCTGAAAATCCGCCCCTTTGTGTGTAAATCAATCAAAGTTATTTTTTTGCATATAAAATATGAGGTAGATTTTCAAAGGGTTGCGCGCGTAACATACCTGCCTCCCCCTGCGCACGCCGAGCCTAAGCCCCGAGACGCGCGTATGTCCTGGGGCTTGCAATAAGGGGCGGGGCGTGGGCAGTCCGGGGGCGGGGCAGGGCGGGGCCTGAGCCTCCAGGCACAGTGGCCATTTGCCACTGTGCCAAGGATCGCGGGCCGGCCATTTGCTGGCATGCGTAAGTTATGCCTGCCGGGAGGCAGGCGTAACTTCAACAAAGGTAAGGGAGGGTTCTAGGTAGGGCTGGGTGGCGGGTTAGGGAGGGGAAGGTGCGGGGGGGCGGAGGGAACGGAGGCAGGCTGTGCGGCTCGGTGCACGCAAGTTGCACAATTGTGCACCCCCTTGCGTGCGCCGACCCTGGATTTTGTAACATATGCACAGCTGTGCGCGCATGTTATAAAATCGGGCATAGATTTGTTCGCGCCAGTGCCTTGCAAATATTCACACATAGTGAAATATATGCATTGGAGTAGATTTTCAAAGGGTTAGGCGTGTAATATATGCGCGTAACCCCCCAAAAATTACCCCTGCGCGCGCCGAGTCTATTTTGCATAGGCTCAGTGGCACACACAAGCATGTCCCGGGGCTTTGAAAAAGGGGCGGGCCGGGGGCGTGGCGGTGGTCCGGGGCGGGCCCGAGTCCTCCGGCACAGTGGCTGTGCCGGGGGATGGCGCACCGGCGCGCACAAGTTACGCCTGCCAGAGGCAGGCAGGCAAGTTACGCCTGCCAGAGGCAGAAGTTACGCATGCCAGAGGCAGGCATAACTCCGTCAAATAAAGTAGGGGGGATTTAGGTATGGCCGAGGGGTGGGTTAGATAGGGGAAGATTTAGGTATGGCCGGGGGGTGGGTTAGATAGGGGAAGGGAGGGAAAGGTGGGGGGATCGAAAAAAAAGTTCCCTCCAAGGCCGCTCCGATTTTGGAGTGGCCTTGGAAGGCACGGGGAATGCCATCGGGGCTCCCCTTGGGCTCGGCGTGCGCAAGGTGCACAAGTGTGCACCCCCTTGCGCGTGCCGACCCTGGATTTTATAACATGCGCGCGGCAGCACGCGCATGTTATAAAATTGGGTGTACATTTGTGCGCGCTAGGTACTGCGCACAAATGTACCCCGCGCGTGCTCCTTTAAAAAAGTGGCCCATTATGTTGGGGCGGATATAGGTATATTTTATAATCTGCATGGACCAGGTATGCACAGATTATAAAACACTACTCACGTGCATATATGTGTGTATACAGGGGCTGTGTAGAGATCTACTGTAACTACTGTAATTCTCTATATTTGGATCTTCCTCAAAAGTGTTTATACAGTATCCAATTAATTCAAAATGTAATAACATGATTGATGCTGAGAGAAAAAGAGACCAAAAAGACAAAAAAAAACTGTAAAAACTTCGCGCTGAAACTGAGAATGCTGTGAACTCAGGGATGAAGAGACCCGCCCCCACTGATGTCATCACACTCAGTGGCGAGCCGGTAACCGGCCACATTCCACCAGGCAGTGATGCGGAGGGGCAGCCCACCAGTACCGGGCACCTTTAGGGGCAATCGCTGAGAGAAAAAGAGACCTAAAAGACAAAAAAAAATTGTAAAAACTTTACGCTGAAACTGAGAATGCTGTGAACTCAGGGATGAAGAGACCCACCCCCACTGATGTCATCACACTCAGCGGCGAGCCGGTAAACGGCCACCGTCTACCAGGCATCGCGCGCCGAAGGGGTGCACCAAAGGGGCACTCCCCTTTGTACACCCCTTCGTGCAATCTTTTGTGCTATGCTTATTTTAATTCCCTTAAGTTTTTCCTTTGTTAATTAACCTTTTTCATAGTGTTTAGTAATCTCTTGTTTATTAAATATGTTCAATGTATTTGACTTAGGAAACCTATTTTCCTGCATACTCTGTTTTTAATGTAAACCGATATGATTTGTATCTGATACAAGAATATCGGTATATAAAAATTCAAAATAAATAAATAAATGTCAGTGATCCTGTTTCGTGAACATATCACACCTATTTTGGCTGTTCTTCATTGACTCACCATTCCATAAAGAGACCAGTTTTTTTGCCTTACTTTTAAGGGTCTGTATATCATGGGGCCTGGTTATTTAGCTATCAAACTATTCCTGTTTATTTCCTGATGATAAGGAGTGATTTTGTCTTTGCATTTCCTCTTCTACAGATATTACAATTTGATCTGAAATAGAATTTAGAGCTTTGCAATGTGCTGCACTTTTGTAGCACTCTGTTTCTTGCTTACCAGAGACCTGCAACAGAGTGGACACACCTGGAGTAGAGAGAATGAAAAGTGCAGAATCATGCTTTTGGAGTGTAGAAATCCAAAAGAGCAATAAGTGATGGGGAGAGAAAATCTGATATGCAGGGACTGGGAGGGAGACCTCGGGGTGATAGTGTCTGACAATCTGAAGGCAGAGAAGCAATGTGACAAGACAGTAGCTAAGGCCATTGAGATACTGGGCATAGAGAGGAGAGGTATAACCTACAGGAAAATGGATGTCATAATGCTTCCAAACAGGTACTCGGTGAGACCTGAAAGCTATTAATGATGCACAAGAATCAAACCCTTTCCAATGAAAAGAAACCTAATTGTGATAAGGTTTGTGATATGAAACTCTAAGGAGGTAGACTCTGGAAGAACAGGAAATATTTCTTCCTGGAAAGAGTAGTGGACACATGGAAATCCTTCCCAGATGAGGTAGTGAAGGCACAAATAGTAAAGGAATTTGTGACAGAGAGTGGTGTTAAAGCAATTCTAGGCATCACTAGTCCTGAACCTACAGATGGCATTCCCCTTCAAAACTCTATACTGAGTGCAGTTACGGGCATTACCAGCATCAGTCATGGCATGGTGCCCTTGTTTTTCCTCCCACAGGCTAAGTGACCATGCCCCTCACCTCAAGAATAGTTCATGTAAGGTCAGACGAGCCTATCAGCAGAAACTAGAGTGTATTGAGACAACGACATGGGGCATCTCTGGCCCTGGTTTCTCTGTTCTTCTGTTGTGGGTCACAGTGCTGAGCTGACCACTTCATCAAGAACTCAACAGAGAACTGATGGTAGAACAGCGACTGTCACATCCAAACAATCTGTTTCACTGGAGGGTCAATTGTTTGCTATGTCAGCATTGGACAGGACCTCTGAGCAACAACTAGTCACTCTACCATTCAGCAGTCCTGATGTTTCCGGTCATGTGTTAGCTGGCTGAAGGTAACAGTGAACCCCAGGCTCATGAAAAGTGCAAGTGTTGATTGAGGAGGCATTCCTCCAAATCAAATAACCAGCATTATTTCTTTCTTTCTTTCTTTATTTATTTAGAACTGTTATATGCCGACATTCGTAGGTACATCATGCCGGCTTACATCGAACATTGTTAACAGAAAAGAAAAGAGTTACATGGAACAGGGCAGGGTGCCACAGAGGATCTACAGAAGTGTACTTTAACAGGTATATGAAAGAAGCAGCATTAACAAAAACAAGTTAACTAAAAATGCAAAGTTAACAGCAAATGAAAATTACATGAAGCAGGGCAGTAGTATATGATAGAAGCAGTATTAACGAAATTGAGTTAACCAACAAGCAATGTTAACGGTAAACAAAAATTACATGAAGCATGGCAGGAGACTCAGTGTATTGAAAGGGGTAATGGGTTTACAAGATATATGGTAATTATTATTCTAGTAATTCCACCAGTTCATGTGCTCCTCCTTTCAAGGGAACTCGTCTGTGGAGGAACAAGCCCCATCCAATTACCCTAGGCTGTGGAGCACCATATCTAGATCCCTGTATCACAGGATCAGGATGCTGCACTACATTAACATATTTGTTTATTCCAGAAACAGAACAGTACACTCTTGTGAAGATCTGATGTCCTTCGGAGTGAGGAAACTCACCCAAAGATGAGATTTGTACAATGTTCTCTCAACCAAGCTTGATGGACTCTCTACCTAACTCTACCTACATAACTCAATAAAATATCCTTCTACAAACACTAGGGGTTTTAATTCAGACCTCAAAATGACATATTTGAAACATTTTATTGTAGAAATATTTTTTGTGATTACTTCTGTCTTTATTTGCATTGGAACGCTTTCTTCAAGTATACTGCTCAATAACCAGTTTAAAAAAAAAAAATAATTCTTTAGTATAAATAATAAAATAATGTTTTATTGGATGTTCTATAATATTGTTTCATTAGTATTCATTTGTTAGTATTTGGTATATATATATTCTTTAATTAATGAGTTAATCCTTTAATTTACCATTTCTGCAATACAAATATTCAATAATAATACAATACAATGTCAATAACAAAATACAAATATAACTTACTTGCCAGTGCCTTTCCACACCAACCACATATCTCACCTCTCAGCACAAACCACACATCTCACATACAATCCAAAAATAATGATGAATCCAAAAAAGGAAAAATATCATGAACACTTAACTTATATTTTATGTTTACAGTGATGAACACATCAACAAAGAAGTCCCCAAGTTCAATGTTGCTAAATGCCAAAAGTATTATCTTAAAGAAATGTTCCACTGTTTGGATTTCAAATGTTATCCAATCTATAAAGTTTACAGAGATTATGGACTCCCAAACGTATCCAATGCCAAACAGGCACACTTCCTTTCACTGTACAGAAAACTCCCAGTGCCAGCTCAAAAATACTATGTCAGCCGGTAAAAGAAACCTAATGATTCCTTCTCCCCTTCTCTGGCTGTTCAAAGGCTCTCAGTGCTTCTAGTGCTGGCTCAAAAACACCATGTCAGCCAGTAAAAGGAACCTGATGGCTCCTTCTCCCCTCTGTCTACGCAAAGGCTCCCAATCCTCTTTTAGATTCATCATTATTTTTGGATTTTTTTCGGGGGGTATTGAAACTTTTAAAAATATGTGAGAATTGTGGTTTGTGAAGAGAGGTGAGATGTGTGGTTGGTGTGGTGAGTGAATGGCATTGGCGAGTAGGTTATATTTATATTTTGTTATTGACATTGTACTGTATTATTATTGAATGATATTTGTATTGCAGAAATGGTAAATTAAAGGATTAACTCATTAATTAAAGAATTAATAAATATACATATTTTTCTTATTTTTTGCATATATTTGCATAGTTTGATATAGGTTATTGTCTATAGGAAACAGTAGGGGTGGTCTAGGGCATTGTTTGATGGTGTTCTGATGTGACAACACGGCTGTAGTCAATGCTAAATACTCACGATTAGCTAAATTCCCTTTGGTGTCAGAGTTACTCAGGGAATTCATGCTTGTTTGCTTGAGATTGAATATCTCCTAGAGCTCAGCATGTACCTGGAATGTGTAATTACATCACCAATTCTCTTTCTCGTTGCAAATGGTTCCAATTCAGAGAGTTGGCTCCAGAGGCAGAACTGTTGGGGCAGCTGGTACCAAAACATATGAGGTCCTTTGGAATGATGATATGTGGGAAATACCTCAATGGTCCTTTGCCCTGCCATCTTATCTCATACCACATTCACTCCTAACCTAGTAAAAAATGATTTTCACTTCAAATTTTCACATTCAAGACTATGGACTACAGGGGTGGCCAGGCTTAATGGTCAGGTGGGCAAAGATGTCATTTTGTTAGGAGGGCAGCATATGTGACATGACTGGGTAGCCTTCGCTTGTTTTCAAAAAGAATGGGGTACATTTGTCAAAAATGGGCATGCTACTATTTCTGAAATCCCTGTGCAAGACTTTGTTGAACTATGCCCTGGAAGTCCGAGGGTGAAGGAGGATGTTGGGCCACATATGTAATTTATTTATTTAAAACGTTTATATACCGACATTCAAATGGATATCACATCGGTTTACAAATAACTGGGGGGGGGGGGGGGGGAATAACTTTAACAGAGAGAATGGAAAATAAAAGTTACATATAACAGGGATATTGAAGGAACAGGGGAGAGGGAGAAAGTGGTCATGGTGACCTAGAGAGAGATTAATAATATGTAGACAGTGGAAACAGAGATTAATAATATGTAGAAGGTGGGAACAATAATTATATTACAATTGCTATGAGGTCAGGAGTATGGGAGGATTGGGTGAATGCTTGTTTGAAAAGTCAAGTTTTTAATTTTTTTTTGGAAGGTTATTGTCCAATGTTCTTGGCGTAGATCGGGTGGCATCAAGTTCCATATTGTTGGTCCAGCTATGGAAAGAACAAGTTCTCTGGTAGAGGTGAGATGGGTAAGTTTGTGAGAAGGAGTAGACAGGGAACCTTTTGTAAGCAGATCTGGTAATAAGAGTGTACCTTCTCTTTTGAAAGTGTATTGGCTCCCTTTCATGCAGTGGCTTACCAAAGGCAAGTGTTTTTTTAGCCTCCAGTGAGTATTGGGGGGGGGGGGGGGGGCAGGTTATGTTATCTTGTATAAAATGAGCTGCCAACAGTGTGGTGGCAAGAGAGGGAACAATTTTAGATCTAATTCTCAGTGGAGCACAGGATTTGGTGAGAGAGGTAACGGTGGTGGGGCTGCTTGGCAATAGTGATCATAATATGATCAAATTTGAATTAATGACTGGAAGGGGGACAGTAAGCAAAATAGTAAAAACTGAAAGGAGCAGCTACAAAGGTAGGTAAAAAGTGTGCAAGTGTCGTGGACATTGTTAAAAAATACCATTCTAGAAGCACAGTCCAGATGTATTCCACACATTAAGAAAGATGGTAGGAAGGCAAAATGATTACCGGCATCATTAAAAGGTGAGGTGAAAAAGGCTATTTTAGCCAAAAAATCTTCATTCAAAAATTGGAAGAAGGATCCAACAAAAGAAAATAGGATAATGCACAAGCATTTTATCAGTAGGAAATAACGGAGCTTGCAGTGAAAAATGCATCTTGCATTCGTTTACAAAACCACGACAGAGCTTCGGATTTCCACTGAAATGGGAGAAGGTGGCAGACGCAGAATGGCACTGCAAAAAATTTGGAATACAACTCGATTTTTCTTCGGCTTACCACCCACAGACCAACTGGTCCTCGCTACTTCCCTGGGCATAGATCTGTCATAACAATCACTTTAGGCAGGCCACCGGATCCTCGCCCTTTTATTTGGTCTCTGGATGGCATCCTCGGATACTGCTACCTGTCGACATCCTCATCTTGCCCTGCTGTGGATTTGGCAACCCAACACCTGAGGAATCTGTGGAGAAATACTTGTGTCCTCTTACAGCAAGCAGCAATCAAGGCAAAGAGACAGGCTGATAAGAAGTGAAGGCCAGCTCCATCCTGGAGATCTAGTCTGGTTAAGCACCCGCAATCTTAGACTACGCATGCCTTCCTTGAAATTTGCTCTCCGCTTTGTAGGACCATTTCCAGTTGATAAACAGATTGAGGAGGTCACCTATAAATTGCATTTACCTCTAACACTCCACATTCACGATGTGTTTCATATATCCCTCCAGAACCCAGCGATCTTGTCTTGGGCTTCTAGAAAACTTAAACAAGCATCACCCGTCATAGTGGAGGAGGACACACAATATGAAGTTGAGGAAATTTTGGACATTAGACAAAAAGGATGGACACTTCATTATTTAATATCCTGGAAGAACTATGGTCAAGAGGAGAACTCCTGGGAACCAGCCAAGCTCACAAACTTTATGATTTCCTCTCAAACACAGACCTCAGAAGCAGAGGAGAGGTCCTTGTGGAGAGGGTACTGTTAGGGCTTGGACCTGTACCTCCGTTCTGCCGCCCGTTTCTCGGCGTCATGAGAACCATCTCTGGTGTGACTGTGCATCGCGGTATGGTGCACGAGTCAGCATGACCATGCTCCTCCCCTCACTTTGGCATTCCTCCAGACAGTCTTCGCGCTAGCGCAGGAAAATTGACTAGTTTGGCAGTCCAGCACAAGCCCTTGCCTCGGCTACAGGCTTGCTTGTGCTGGTGCTGCTTTCTACGATTTCCTCTTACTTTGTGTTGGGCTCGAACTGCCTCTGGATTCTGGTTGACTGCTGCCTGCCTTTGGACTCGGACTGTCTCTGGATTCTGTCTTTCCTGTTGCCCCCCTTTGGACTCGGACTGGATTCTGCCCTTGCCTGCTGCCCACATTTGGACTCAGATTGTCTCTGGATTCTGCCTTGCCTGCTGCCTGCCTTTGGACTCGGACTGTCTCTGGATACTGTCTTTCCTGTTGCCCCCCTTTGGACTCGGACTGTCTTTGGATTCTGCCTTGCCTGCTGCCCACCCCAGACTCAGATTGGACTTAGAGCTCAGGTAAGGTTATTGCACTGCCATTGAGTCCAAAGAACTTAACAGTGGGCATCCAAATGGCAGATGAAATTTAGAGGTAGATTCATAAAGAAGCGCGCACGCATGCATGGGCACACGCTTCCCGGTGTGCACACATGGACGCTGCAATTTTATAACAGGTGCGTGCGTAGGGGTTCGCAGCGAGCTCAAGGAGAGGAGCATTAATGCAAACTTCACATGGCGATACATCCCAGCCTTCCATAGTTCCTTCCCAGTCCACTCCAATTAAGGAGTGGCTGGGAGAGAACTTCACTACCACCTACCCTAACCTCCCTTCCCCTCTCCTCCACAACCCCTAAATCCTACCTTTTTCCTTTTTTGTTTTTTGTTTTCCAACTTACTTATCGCCCAGAACATGGCCCCCAGCCAGCCTCTTGCAGGAAGACCGGCACTTATGCATGTACCAGCCTTTTCACACGTGGCCGGGCCTTTTGGAAAATAGGCTCGGTGTGTGCAAGGCCCGGCCATGCACGTAAAGTCCTTTACGCGCGTGGCCTATTTAAAATCTACCCATTAATGTGGATAAGTGTAAGGTGATGCATATAGGGAAAAATAACCCATGCTGTAGTTACACGATGTTAGGTTCCATATTAGGAGCTACCACCCAGGAAAAAGATCTAGGCATTGTAGTGGATAATACATTGAAATCATTGCCTGAGTGTGCTGCTGCAGTCAATAAAGCAAACTGAAAGTTAGGAATTATTAGGAAGAGAATGGTGAATGAAATGGAAAATGTCATAATGCCTCTGTATTGCTCCATGGTGAGACCTCACCTTGAATACTGTGTCCAATTCTGGTCCCCGCATCTCAAAAAAGATATTGTTGTGATGGAGAAGGTACAGAGAAGGGTGTCCAAAATGATAAAGGGGATGGAACAGCGCCCCTATGAGGAAAGACAAAAGAGGTTAGGGCTGTGCAGCTTGGAGAAGAGACGGCTGAGGGGGGATGTGATAGAGGTGTTTAAAATCATGAGAGGTCTAGAATGGGTAAATATGAATCGGTTATTTACTCTTTTGGATAATAGAAGGAATTGGGGGCACTCCATGAAGTTAGCATGTAACACATTTAAAACTAATCAGAGAAAATTCTTTTTCACTCAACACACAATTAAACTCTGGAATTTGTTGCCAGAGGATGTGGTTACTGCAGTTAGTATAGCTGGGTTTAAAAAGGTTTGGCTAAGTTCTTGGAGGAGAAGTCCAGTACCTGTTATTAATCAAGTTGACTTAGAAAATAGCCACTGCTATTACTAGCATCAGTAGCATGAGATCTATTTAATGTTTGGGTACTAGCCAGGTACTTGTCACCTGGATTGTCCACTGTTGAAAACAGGATACTGGGCTTGATGGACCCTTGGTCTGACCCAGTATGGCAATTTCTTATGTTTGTATGTTCTTATGATATAGATTACGAGCCAGGGTGGTCCCTGGTTCAGGCAATAATGGGAATAGCCTTGCAATCATGTCAAACCTTTCATCACCTGGGGCAGGGCATGTTCACTCAAGCAGGTCTGGTAACAGCTCCTGGAGCATGTACCAATGCAGAACATTCCCAGAAAGAAAAGAAGGGTGGGTGAGGGCGTCATGGAATTTGGTGGTTCAGCATCTGATATCATAATTGATATTAAGACCATCAGAGGAATAGCCATGTTAGTCTGGTATAGCAAAAAAGACAAGAGGCAGGTGGCACCTTATAGACATACCAGTTTACTGAGGCATGAGCTTTTGAGGACAGAGTCCATCAGATGCATGAAGGTATGCCTCTTGTCATAACTTGTTTGCTAATAAATCTATGACCTCTTGATTTCCAAATAAATTTAATGGTCTGTGTTGATCTGTGGGTATATAGGTTGAATTGATAGATGGTGGCAGGGGAGAGTGAGGGGGGGGGGGTCTTGGATATCCCTGTTATTGTCCTTTTTTTTTACTGTGTGATGTTTTATTATTTTACAAAGGATGTATGTTTATGCAATGTTGCTCACCAAACAGGACGATCTCTTTGAGACTGGGATAGTGGTATATGAATTTTTTTAAATAAGTAAATAACCGTGTATATAAAGTTTATTATTTTTAATCCTATATTCTCAACTAAAGTATTCCTTGCATACAACCACTAAAGAGTGCTGCGTAATTTCCTAGTTTAAAAAAACTATCTCTTGGAGACATAGGGGTCCCTGCTGCACACATTACTGCACTATGTGGTAGATTATTTATTATAACTAGTACCATAATTTGAATCAGTCCTATAGTAAGTTATAGTGTTACTCAGATTAACATATAAATAATCTTTAAATTGTTAAATTTTTATTTATTTATTTAGAACTTTTCTATACCGACTTTCCAATAACAGAATTACTGATCAATTCGGTTTACATTTTGAACAATAACAGTGACAAGAAAATGTCTTACAAAAAACAGGTAGAGATAACTTGGAGATAAATATATGGGGTTAAATAACAAAGAAATACAATATACAAAGCCTAATATAGGCTGAGGCAGATAACATCGGTGTGGGGTTGTGTAAAGAGTTTAGGACTGACAATAGGTAGGGAATTACATGTTGGACTTTTGAACTGCCAAGGAGTTGGAGTTGGAAAATTTTTTTATTGGGGAGTTCCTTGAGTTATTCTATGGGGTATTCAATGGGGATTCAAAGAATTTTTTTTTAAAGTTGAACTTGTCTAGATCTTGTATAGTTCTTTTGTAGGTTGTTGAAATTAACTGAAGTTCTTATATAGTTCTCTTATAGATTGATTGAAAGTGACCTAAAGGGGAGCTTGGCAGAGATTATTGTGCAGTCTGATGTTATGGAAAAGCTTGGTGGAAGAGCCAAGTTTTAAGTCTTTTTTTGAAGATAATGGGGCATTGCACTGATTTGAGTTCTGGCGGGAGCGTATTCCAGAGTTTGGGACCAGCTGTGGAGAATGCTCTTTTGCTTAACGCTGATTTCATTGGTGGTATCTGGAGATTGTTTCGGTAGGCTTGTCTCACTGGTCTAGTAGAGGTGTGGAGTTGGAGAGGGAATTTGAGCTTGAGTGGGGCCAGGTTGTGTAATGCTTTGTGTATTGATGAAAGCACTTTGAAGAGTATTCTGAAATTGACTGGTAGCCAGTGTAGGCTTTTTAAAATGGGTGAGATGTGGTCTCTTTTGTTGGTCTTGGTTAGGATCCTTGCCGAAGCGTTTTGCAACATCTGTAATGGTTTTAAGGCGTTTGCGGGTAGGCCTACTAGAAGAGAGTTGCAGTAAGTAATCTATTTTCGTGAGTATGATTGCTTGTAGAACCAATCGGAAGTCTTGAAAATGGAGGAGTGGTCTAAGTCTTTTTAAGACTTGTAATTTGAAGAATCCGTCCTTTACTATATTATTGATGAGAGCTCTGTAATTCATTTGGTTATCAAGTATAACTCCTAGATTTCTGACTTGTGGTGACAGTGTTATTTGGGTGGTGAGGTTGGTGCTGGGAAGTGAGTAGGTTCCATCTTGAGAGATGAGTAGGTATTCTGTTTTGTTTTGATTAAGGATAAGATTTAGGCTTGTGAGTAAGTTATTGATGGCTTGTTGGCATGTGTTCCAGAAATCCAGAGTTTTTTGGAGAGATTTGGTGATTTGGTTTCAGTGTCATTTTCATTCAGATTTCTAGTACTCTTCTACTGGTTGTATAAATACAAACCTAATTTCTACCTTATATCTAGGTATAAATTTTGAAGACTTTCATATAAAGCAGAACTGAGACCAATATCCTTAGGTTTGAATGACAGCTTTTTTTAAGTCATCAAATGCCGAATTTTGGTAGAGATGGATTCCGTCTGTTATATAGTCTTTTTGAAATGTCATTGACTCTTGATCATTTTTCAGTGAATTATCTCCAGTACTGACCCAGGGCCATTAACTCCTTCTCCTCAAGTTTTTCCATTGCTGTACTGTAACAGCATCTTTCGTTTTGGGGAATTATCGGTTAAGAATGTGCCTTTGTTTGAAATGAACAGGTAAAGTGAGGTAACCGAGACCATTTTCATTTCATTTTTCAGTTTACCTGGGTGAAAAGAGGGTACTTCCTGGTCCTTTTTGGCATTGCTTGTTATAAATGGCTGGTGGGTGAGGACAGCTGGCAGATGAAGGCCCGTGGAGCCGTGTGAGAAGGGAATCGCTGCCCCAGCTTTTGTTTAAAAAAAAAAAAAGTGAAGCAGTGTCATGCTGCATTGGAGGGAGAGCAGCTGAGGAAGCATGTTTGGACCACCGCCATCCCAGGGCCTTTCTGGGGTGGGGGGTGGGGGGGGGGAGCTGCAGTGAATTCAAAGCAGCGACAGGCTGCAGCACAGGAAAGGCAGTGCGGTGCTGGCAAGGACAGCGGATGTTTACTACAGTGATCACTCTCTCTCCTGATTCGGCACTCAGAGGGGGCTTCTGCAGCGTAATTTCCTTTTGGAGGGGCAGCCATGGGGGAAGCTGCTGCTGCTGCTATGAGAAGGCACAATTAGGTTTCTGGGGGCAGAGGGAGATCCCCTGGTGTACGACAAGGAAGTCTGGGCTGCATGTTTTCTAATGATGCCATTTCTGGTTTTGCCGCGTTGCTGTGGTAAAAATAAATAACGTGAAACAAGTAAAAGCAAGGAGACATAAAATGGAAAAGACACGGCCCAAGGTCAGGATGCCTCAAAAGAGCCTCTGAGAGATTTTATATCCTTGGTGGTCCTGATGCCAAAATAAAAACAATAGCCAATAAAAACTCAAAAAACACAAAATAAATAAAAACAACATCAGGGGACACATAATAGGTACAGGTCTATACTGTATATGGATGAGGTTTCAAGTGTCTGAGTGTAAAAAAAATGAACGTTTTAGCACTAATATAAAGTGTGAAAAATTGTCAAAATTAAAGACAATGGAGCATCATCAGGGACCCCAGACAAGGCTTTTATTTAACATTAAAATTCATATAAAAACAGATTTGGCATCATTCTAAAATCACCAGATTTGTGTGATAAATTAAGGACAAAAAAAAGGCTAAAATCAACAAAACCCACAGGAAAACCATTTAAAATGTCCAAAGAACATGTTTTTGAGGGGTAAAATATTTTAAAAATATACATTTTTGGTCAAAAAGTCTGATCCATACAGCTTCTTCGAGTCCGAACTGGGTTTGGGATATAGTTAGAGCATAGCCGTGCAATATCCCAAACAGTATCAAACTAGCAAATGAATCCATCACCATGGTAAACTAGCTGCTTCAAGGAGATACTGTAGAAATAACAGGGTGAGATGGCCAGTGAAAGAACACCTAAGTTGAGTTGTGACCATCTTCTCTGGGGTTTTTGGAGCCATTCTGTTAGACTAATTACATCAAAAATTGATTCCCTGTAATAATACCATCTGAGGCACAGGGATGCCCATAAATAGCATTTTAAAGTGTTACATAAGCACCATTTTCTCTTATGACATCAAGCGAGGAAGGATATCTCTGAAAGGAAAACACCTCAGTCAATTTAAAATCCCTGAGGTGAAAAACATTTCCTGCTATGCTTGTCAGACGTTCTGTAGCTGAGCTCTGCTTTAAATGTAGAAATATAGTGAAAACACTGAGATCCTTATTCAAAAGCATTTAGCTGGCTAACTCAGATGTTACCTGGCTAAATGAATATTTGGGCACATATCTGTGTTGCGTCCATCGGTCTCAGACGGCTTCGACTTCTGTGCCTCACCTTTCTTCCTCCTCTCTCCTCAAGCCTTGGGAAGATGGCTGCTGCCGCGTCTTCATGCCTCTCTCTCTGGCGTCCCCCGGCTGTCTTCCAAAACATGATGAATGATATTCTGCGTGATTTACTCTATCAATGTGTCATTGTCTACTTGGACGACATCTTGATATTTTCTCAGGCCCTGCATCAGGAAGATGTCAAAAGAGTTCTGCAGAGACTTCACGAGAACCGCTTGTACGCCAAATTGTCTAAATGTGAATTTCATAAAGAATCTGTGCCCTTCTTATGTTACATTGTCTCAAACAATGGTTTCCAAATAGACCCTCAGAAGCGTGAGAATATTAAAAAAATGGCCACAGCCCACGGGCCTAAAAGCTCTAAAAGCTCTAAGATGATTTTTGGGATTTACCAATTACTACCGGACCATTAACAGCAATGACTAAGAAGGGAGCCAACTCTGCTACTTGGTCTATAGAAGCTGTGACTGTGTTCCAAAAGTTAAAAGACACCTTTCAAAGCAAACCATGTCTCCACCATGTGGACCCTACTCGACCCTTCATTGTGGAAGTCGATGCCTCTGATGTAGGTATAGGGGCCGTGTTAAGCCAAACTGGTGATTCAAAGATCTTGCACCCCTGCTCATTCTTTTACCGCCGCTTCTCACCAGCGGAGAAGAACTACGGCATTGGGGATAAAGAACTGTTGGCAATAAAAATGGTATTTGAAGAATGGCGCCCCTGGCTTGAGGGTGCACAACATCAGATTACTGTTTACACTGATCACAAAAATCTGGAGTACCTCCGTCATGCTCAACGCCTCAACCTTAGAAAGGCGAGGTGGTCCCTGTTCTTCAACAGATTTGACTTTTTGCTGAAATATCGCCCTGGTGACAAGAATGTCAGAGCAGATGCATTATCTCACTCTTTCCTCTCAGAGGACATACCTGATGAACCCCAGCATATTATTGACTCAAAGAGAGTGGTTCTCTCAGCTACACATCCGGTACCCCCGGGCAAGACCATTGTACCCTTCAATCTAAGAAAGAAATTGCTAAGATGGGCTCATGATTCGAAACTGGCCGGACACCTTGGTCAATGGCGAATACTGGCCAAGCTACACAAGTATTATTGGTGGCCCACCATGAAAGAACACACTCTAGCTTACTAGCCTCCTGTTCCAATTGTGCCAGACAGAAACCTCCGCCCGGACGTCCTTTGGGCCTGTTTCAACCCTTGCCAGCACCGGATGAGCCCTGGACCCATATTGCAACATATTTTGTGGTGGACCTGCCACTTTCTGAAGGTAACAATATCATTTGGGTTACAATGGACCAATTTTCGAAGATGGCTCACTTTGTGGCTCTCTCTGGCTTGCCATCAGCCATGGAACTTGCTAAGCTATTCATCAGTAACATCTTTTGCCTACATGGCATGCCTAAACATATTGTTTCTGACAGAGGAGCTCAATTTACAGCAAAGTTCTGGAAAGCCTTGTGTAAGAAATTCGACATCACACTTGACTTCACCTTTGCGTATCATCCTCAGTCGAATGGCCAAACTGAGAGAATGAATAGAACTCTCAAACAGTTCCTCCGCGCCTATGTCGGTTCACGATAGAATGACTGGGCTGAATTATTGCCCTGGGCTGAATTTGTCATCGATTCGCATCAAGCGTCATCTACTGGATCTACTCTACGGATGACAACCTTTACCACCTTTACCACTTCCACTTTCTGTGTCGTCCCCGGCAGCTCAGTCTACTGCCAAAAATATACAGCAGCTCTGGAGAAAGACTAAAGAGATGCTCCAAAAAGCAGGACAAAGAGCAAAGAAAGGCTATGATGCTCACCGAAGTAAGGCTCCTGAATTCCAGCCTGGAGATAAAGTTTGGCTTTCTACTAAACATCTGAGACTTAAGCTTCCATTTGTCGGAACCTTTCCTATTCTCCGACGGTTGGACTCACTCACTCTCAGGTGAGACCGCGCAGAATGAAAAAGAACACAGAAGCCAAGAATCAAAGAAGTTGAATATTTTAAAGAGCTGAACTATGGAGGGTGTTCTTGGACGATTGTTATGCGGATACTGAAGGAAATCCCCTGAGGCAGGATGCTGTCCGAAACACGATGGTGTTGGGACTAGAATCATGATTGGATGAGTATTAACCTTCCTTTTGTATCTTGCAGTATTGAGCCAAAGTTGGCGATTAAGCACGTTGGAGATAAAGATAAAGATTTTATTTAATGGACAGAAAATTCAAAATTTAAAAAAAGCAGTTGTAATAAAAAGCAAGGTGACCCTATACCATATTAGAGTCTGTGGTTAAATACAGACCCTCAGAGTAAGGGGCCTACATATATAGTTGGCTAGAAAATTGTATTTAAGTGTGATTGACCAGTTGAACCACTGTTCTATAGTTGTCAATTTTTTGAACACCAGAAACCCCATTAATTGTTTGCTGCCACCTCAGTCATCATACATGGGGAAGACATTGCGCATAAGAGGAGTGGGATTAGAAGAAGATATCAAAGAGTTAGTAGCTGAAGAGAATTTGGGAACTTTAGTCAGTAGCATTTTAGCCTCCAGTGAGATGGTGGGGGAACTAGATGATACTAACAGTGTTGAGTGAACCCAAGAAGAGTAGCAGAGCAGGTAGAGCATGAGAGATGCCCCTGTTTTTTTACTTCATGGTCAATCCACAACCTCAACTCCAGTACCAGAAGTAGGAGAAGTCCCCAAGTATACAGAGAGGAGATTGCATAAGATCTGTGGTCTGAAGACACTTGGAAGATCCACCTTTTTCTCAGTGTATTCACAGCAGTAAGGCAATCAGTCAAGGGAAGGTACTGGGGCATCTGACAAATGTTGGTATGCAGGATCAACTACAGAAACATCACCAACTAGCATTGGCATCAATGGAGGGTAGCAGTATTAGTTTGGGGTTCCATTTCTACCGCTAAAAGCAGAAGCCATAGCAAAAGTACTTAATGCTTTTCGGAATCCATATTGGGTGGGGAACAGAATTTTGTGATCTTCTAAATAATGCGATAGTTGTGTGTTAACTAGTTTTTCCATGACCTTGGCAATGAATGGAAGGTTGGAGATCGGGCAGAAGCTGTTGGGGTCTTTAGGATCCAAGTTCGGTTTCTTTAGGAGTGATTTGATGGAGGCTAGTTTGAGATCGTCTGGATAGATTCCCTGAGATAAAGAACAGTTAATGATGTCAGCCAGTGATTTGGCGATGGTGTCGGGGATTAGAAGTAGCAGTTTGGACAGGATTTGATCGAAGGGATGTGAAGAAGGTTTCATTTTCTTCAATACTACTTGGATTTCTAAGGTTGTGATAGGTTCAAAGGACTTATTTTCCCATACTTATCTGTTTCTCCGACCACCAAGTTCAGGGCCCTTGTTCGTAACTGTTTGATTCAAATTTCCTGCCACTCCCTGCCATTGATGCAGAGACAAAGACAACGACAAACCTTTTCTGTAGGAAAAAAATCAGCAGAACCAGGGGTCACGATTTGAAACTCCAGGGAGGAAGATTCAGAACCAATGTCAGGAAGTATTTCTTCACGGAGAGGGTGGTGGATGCCTGGAATGCCCTTCCGGAGGAAGTGGTGAAGACCAGAACTGTGAAGGACTTCAAAGGGGCGTGGGATAAACACTGTGGATCCATAAAGTCAAGAGGCCGCCAATGAAGAGTGGGTGACTCGCCATAATGATGGCTACTGCCTGGAGACAATACCCTTATTCAATAAACATACACATGCTTACTGTGACTCCAACATCGCTCTAAGCTTCAACAGCAAGAGGAAATGTGGAAAAAAAGGATTTGCACTCACAAAGAGGGGAGTAGCTGGCTTGTTACAGCGGTTACTACCCCAAACCAAATGTGCCTGATACTTCACTTTCGATGCATATCCAGCATAGCTCTCTGCTTTAACAGCAGGGGAAAAGAAAAACTGATGCTTCACGCATATCCAGCATGGCTTCAACAGCAGGGGAGAAGAAAAAAGGATTTGCACTCACAAAGCGGGGAGTAGCTGGCTTGTTACGGCGGTTACTACCCCAAACCAAATGTGCCTGATACTTCACTTTCGATGCATATCCAGCATGGCTCTCTGCTTCAACGGCAGGAGAGAAGAAAAACTGATACTTCACGCATATCCAGCATAGCTCCCTGCTTCAACGGCAGGGGAGAAGAAAAACAACCAATAAGGGCTGTATAACACAGTCTGGGTAAAACAAATAAGCATGGGTGTAGCTTGCTTATTGCGGCGCTTACTACCCCTACTACCCCTAACTAATCAAGCTAGATATTTCACTTGGATGCAGCTCCATCACTGCTCTCTACATTAATGGTGGGGGTGGAAGGGAAATAGAACCAAGAGCTAAGAGAAACAGATAAGTATGAGAGAAAAAATGTGTGAAGCTTGCTGGGCAGACTGGATGGACCGTTTGGTCTTCTTCTGCCGTCATTTCTATGTTTCTATGTTTCTATGAGTAATGTTGGGGTTGCATCAAAGGAAAGCATAAGGCTTAATGGTCATCTGCTACATATGCCTTCCTCTCCCTGTTGGCATACTAGTAGAACTTGGCCAAGTCAGGGTCAGAGAGCTGCTCTAACAGGGACTGTGCATCCATATGCAGGTAGGCCGTGCTGCACACCTAGAAACTAGACTGGAGAGGCAGCAGTCATCATGCAAGTATTTTTGTGACAAAACAGTTTTTAAATATGATAAGGGCAATGACAGATGGGGGCTATCATGGAATCAATTGTTTTGCACATGCTGCATCTGGCAGTGTGGGAAGCCCTGAGGCTGCAGCCCCCCCATTACTGCTGGATTCACCATTCTCTGCGAGAATGGAAAATCCAGGCCATAAGTAGCTAGGTAAACCATTGCTATTTCTGGGAGTGAATAACAAGAAATAGATATACTTTTTGCAATATGCTGGGTTCTTATGACCTGGACTGGCCACTATTGGAATCAGGATGCTGAGCTCAATGGACCTTGGTCTGACCCAGAACGGCATGTTATTGTGCTAGATAGTTCTGGCTGTGATCTTACTAGGGATGACTTTCTTATCATTTTGAGAGTAAAGTTAAGAGAGTTCAAGCACTTTTGATACTACCTCTATTTAAACTGATGGAGATATGAGATTCTCTAGATATGTTAAAGGAACTGCTGATGACACATTATCTCAGGATGTGTTATGTCAGAAGGCTTTAATACTTTTATTAAACTTGTGGCTCTAGGTATGGATAAACTGCTATTTATTTATTTGAAATATTTCTATCCTAGATTGTATTGGACCCACTACCTGATTTAGACCCTATACCATATAGAGTTTTGAAGAACTCTGAGCTGGGATTATTTCCTTCCTTGAGAGCTATTGTAAATTCTAGTTTGAAATAAGGTATGCTTTTAAATGGACTACTGCCGTTTAAAATTAAACAGCAGTAGTCTGTTTAATTTTAAATAAGTAGAATTTGGATCCTAATGGAGTGGAAAATTATCATCCAGTGTTCAACCTCCCATTTTTAAGTAAAATAATTGAAAAAGTGGTCATCCGATCAAGCCTTTCTTATTTAGGCATCATGGAATCCACTGCTGCCAGGCTAGGTTCTACCAAAAGCATAGTACAGAGACAGCCCAGGTGGCACTTTTAGATCAGATTTCTATGCAGGCAGATAAGGCGGGTAAATTCCCTTCTACTTTTGAACCAATCTGCTGTCTTTGATTCAATTGGTCATGTGTTGCTACAGAGTTTGAAAGATGTGCATTCTCAGGTATCATGTTGAACTGGTTTATATAATTTCTGACTGACCCTATGTAGCAAATGTCCTGGGAATTGCGGTATTCCTCTCTTCAGAATTTTTCCACAGGGTTTAGTCTTGGCTTCCTTTCTTTTCAATATGTATTCAGCCCTTCTGGCAACTGTGATTCAAGAATTTGTGTTTTTTCTGATATTCAGATAGTTGCCTGTATGGGGCCAGTTCAGGCCATTGTGATAGTCAAATTGAATGCTTGCTTGAACGTCAAGACTATTGTACCTCTATCTTCTCCAACATGCTTCTCAGGTGAAGTTTGGAAATGTAGAGGTTTTATCAATCACTGTTGCATGCACTTTTCTCTGCAACCTAATCATTTCCCTACCGCTTATGCCAAGACCACTTATATCCTGTCTTATCTGGACAGAAGAGCGTTGGCTTGGGCCTCTCCGCTGTTGGAGCGCAATGACCCTATCCTGAATGATCTTGCCGGGTTCCTTGAACTGTTCAGATCAGTATTCGATGACCCTGCCTGGTACACGACAACAGGATCTACGTTAGTTCATCTAAAACAAGGTAATAAACCTTTGCCAGACTTCGTCATAGAATTCAAGACGTTGGCTTCAGAATTACATTGGGACCCTAGATGCCTGAATACCCTCTTCTTTGAAGGCCTGAACTCCCGGTTAAAAGATGAGCTGGCGGCTCGAGAGATGCCTGAGACCTTAGCAGAACTAATGAAGTTGGCAACAAGGATTGATCACCGACTTCGTGACAAGGATCAAGAGGTCAAGAGTCCCAGAAAACCACTTCAGGGAGAGACTCGAGTAAAGTCTGTACCCAGGCCTATACCCTCAGGTCCTGTTGCTGGCGAATAAGAATCAATGCAATTAGGCCACAGTCATTTGACTTCTATAGAGAGAAGAACACGAGAGGTTGGGACTATGCATGTATTGTGGACATGCAGGTCATGCTGTACAAACATGCCCTATATTTCCTAGAAACTGGCAGACCTAAGTCCTGTGGGAGGACTCTTCTTAGGTCTAACTGTACCCTCTCCTCCACTTTCTTCCTGTATCCTTAATCTGTGGACGTCTAGAATATCAGACCCTTGTCTTAGTGAATTCTGGGGCAGGGGGAAATTTTATTTTGAAACGTCTAGTGGAACATTTGCGGATCCCCACCACTACCATGACGTCTCCACTACTTTTGTCTTCTATTCATGGAGAACCCTTACCGGGTGAAGTAACCCTGCTCACAGAACCAGTGAACTTACGTACCGGTGCTCTTCATACAGAGACTATTTCCTTCTTTGTGTTAGAGAAGGCCATGCACCCCTTAGTACATGGGTTATCGTGGCTGCAGAAACATATGCCACAATTCAACTGGCCACTTTGGAGCTTTCACGTTGGGGTCCAGATTGCCATGGCAAATGCCTGATGGAAGTTACTCCAATACCCTGCATGCCAACTACCCCATTGTTGCTTGGATTGCCACCTCAATATGCATCTTTTCAAGATGTATTTTCCAAAGAAGCTGCTGATGTATTGCCTCCACACAGATCATACGACTGTGCCATCAATTTGAAGCCTAACACAGAACCACCCAAAGGAAGGGTTTACCCTCTCTCCATAGTAGAAAATAAAGCGATGTCAGAGTACATCCAGGAGAATCTTCAGAAAGGCTTCATAAGACCCTCCAAGTCTCCTGCCGGCGCAGGCTTCTTCTTTGTGGGGAAGAAGGATGGAACATTATGTCCATGCATTGACTACAGAGGTCTAAACGAGATCACTGTAAAGGATCGCTATCCCTTACCACTCATCTCGGAGCTATTCGATAGACTACAGGGAGCCAAGATATTCTCCAAGCTTGATCTCAAAGGAGCCTATAATCTAGTTCGCATTCACTCTGGCGATGAATGGAAGATGGCTTTTAATACCCAGGATGGGCACTTTGAATACCTGGTCATTCCCTTCGGCCTGTGCAACGTCCCTGCTGTCTTCCAAAACATGATGAATGACATTCTGCGTGATCTACACTACCAATGTGTCGTGTAAAACGACATTTTGATATTTTCCCAGGACCTGAATACCCATCTGGATGAAGTGTGCTACAGAGACTTCGCGAAAATCGCTTATACGCCAAGTTGTCTAAATGTGAATTCCACAAGGAATCTGTGCCCTTCTTAGGGTACATTGTTTCAAACAAAGGTTTCCAGATGGACCCTAAGAAGCTTGAGAGTATTCAAAAATGGACACAACCCACTGGTCTAAAAGCTCTTAGACGATTTCTGGGATTTACCAACTACTACAGAATCTTCATCAAGAAGAACTCTTCACTGACTGTTCCATTAACAGCGATGATTAAGAAAGATGACAACATCACCAATTGGTTTACGGAAGCTGTGACAGCATTTCAGAAGCTAAAAGACACCTCAAGTAAGCCATGTCTCTGCCATCCGGACCCTGCACGGTCCTTCATTGTGAAAGTTGATGCCTTGGATGTAGGCGTAGGAGCCGTGCTAAGCCAGACCAGTGACTCTAAAATCTTGCATCCATATTCTTTCTTCTCCTGATGTTTCTCGCCAGCAGAGAAGAACTACGACATGGAAGATAAAGAACTACTGGCAATAAAGATGACATTTGAAGAGTGGCACCCCTGGCTTGAAGGTGCACAACATCAGATCACTGTTTACACTGATCACAAAAATCTGGAGTACCTCCGTCACGCCCAGTGCCTTAACCATAGACAGGTGTGGTCCCTGTTCTTTGACTTTGTGCTGAAATATCGCCCTGGAGATAAGAACGTTGGAGCAGATGCACTATCTCGCTCTTTTCTCTCTGAAGACGTACCTGATGAACCCCAGCATATCATTGACCCGAAGAGAGTTATTCTGATAGCTACACATCCGGTACCTCCGGGCAAGACCATTGTACCCTAAGAAAGAAACTGTTAGCATGGGCTCACGATTCGAAACTTGCTGGACATCCTGGTCAACGAAGAACTCTGGCTAAGCTACAGAAGTACTACTGGTGGCCCACCATGAAGAAAGACACTTTTGCGTACGTAGCTTCCTGTTCCAATTGTGCCAGACAGAAACCTCTGCCCGGATGTCCTTGGGGCCTGCTTCACACCTTGCCAGTACCAGATGAGCCCTGGACCCACATTGCTACATACTTTGTGGCAGACTTACCACTTTCTGGAGGTGACAATACCATCTGGGTTACAGTGGATCATTTCTTGAAGATGGCTCACTTCATGGCTCTCCCTGGCTTGCCTTCAGCCATGGAACTTGCTAAACTATTCATCAGCCACATCTTTTGCCTACACGGCATGCCTAAACACATTGTTTCTGACAGAGGAGCTCAATTTACAGCAAAGTTCTGGAAAACTTTGTGTAAGAAGTTCGACATCACACTTGACTTCACCTCTGCGTACCATCCTCAGTCGAATGGCCAAACTGAGAGAATGAATAGAACTTTCAAGCAGTTCCTACGTGCCTATGTTGGTTCACATCAGAATGACTGGGCTGAACTGTTGCCCTGGGCTGAATTCGCCATCAACTCACATTCAGCATCATCTACTGGATCTACACCTTTTGAAGTGGTCTACGGACGACAACCCTTACCACCTTTACCACTTTCACTTTCAGTGTTGTCCCCAGCAGCTCAATCTACTGCCAACTCTAGAGAAAGACTAAAGAGGTGCTCCAAAAAGCTGGACAAAAAGCTAAGAAGGGCTATGACGCTCACCATAGCAAGGATCCTGAATTCCAGCCTGGTGACAAGGTCTGGCTGTCTACCAAACATCTGAGATTCAAGCTACCGTCAGCTCAATTTGCTCCACGCTTTGTCGGACCCTTCCCTATCCTTCGACGATTGGGTACACTCACTTACAGTCTGAAACTTCCTCCAGCAATGAAGATTCATAATACGTTCTATGTTTCGCTGCTGAAACACTTGTTCTTATCAAGTTTTCCACCAAGACACTATACTTAGAACGAAAAAATTCTGAAATCAGTCAAACATCAATAATACTCAGACAACCAGAAAATTGAACTAGCTGGAAAAGTACGTAACCTAGGAATAATTATAGACCCTGAAATCAATCTGAAACAACACATATCACTAAAAGTAAAGGAAGGTTATGCAAAGCTCATGGTACTCATAAAACTTAAACCACAACTAACTCAAAATGACTTCCGAACAATACTACAGGCACTAATTTTCTCCAGCACGGACTACTGCAATGCCCTTATGCTAGGACTACCTAATACGACATTAAGACTACTGCAAATACTTCAGAACACAGCAGCTAGAATACTAACAGTAAAAAGAAGGCGGGACCATATAACTGAAACCCTAGCAGAGTTACACTGGCTTCCAATTGAACACAGAATTAAATACAAAACCCTATGTATCATGCACAAACTAATTTATGATGAGAAATCAGATTGGTTAAACACAGCATTACGGGTACACACTCCACACAGGAACCTCCGATCAGCAAATAAAGCCCTCCTAACCATTCCATCAGTTAAAACAGCAAGACTGACCCAAGTGAGAGAAAGAGCCCTATCACTAGCAGGACCCATAATCTGGAACACAATGCCTCCAGAGATCAGACTACAAAGTGATCTCAAGGCATTCAAGAAAAGTTTAAAAACATGGCTTTTTAAACAAGCATTTTTCAAGGAGACGGGAAAATAGAGAGAAATCATTCAGGAAAAGACAGAAAGGCACCAACACACAGTACTTAGGACTTTACAGTAGATTAGTCTATGAACTCTACACAATAAGCATAACTATAATACTATATGTTATAAAACTACCCGAGTACGTACCTCGGTACAAATGGTTTTGAACTACTTCACTAAATGATTATGTCTAATGATTTATTGTAACTGAACCTTTGACGGCACCTGTTAGAATGTACTATAGTACACTTTCACCTACATTAAATATGTGCGTACATGTAAACTGTTGCGATGGTATTTAACTTAGCAATGGTATAGAAAAGTTTTTAAATAAATAAATAAAGACACCTGAACCTACTCCTGTTGATGCAGAAGAAGACATTGAGTACAAGGCTGATGCCATCCTTGATGTAAGAAAGAGAGGTAGAGTTTGGGAATACCTCCTGTCATGGGAGGGTTACGGACCTGAAGAAAACTCTTGGGAACATTTGGCTAATATCATGGACAAAGAGATGCTTCGTCAATTCCACCGATCACATCCTCAAAAACCAAGACCAGGTAGGGGGTCTGGAGGGGGCCCTTTGAAGGGTGGTACTGTTGCATCCGTTGGTCTCAGACGGCTTCCCTCTGTGCTTGCTCTCTCCTCTAGCCTTGAGAAGATGGCTGCCATCGCGTCTTCATGCCGCTCTCTCCGGCGTCCCTGGAACGGCAATGACAAGGCTCCTAGGGCCTACTACGGTGCTCCTAGGGTGCTCCTAGGGCCTCCTAGGGTGCGCGCGTGCACGCCGCCCACGTCTTTATCCACGTCATGGTGGGAACCTCAGGGGCATCCCCCTCGAGTGACGTCATGCCATCCAGGTATGTAGCCTGCCCTTTGTTTGCTAACAACTCAAGTTAGCAAGGATTGGAATGCCTCCAATCTAAGCTACTCTGCCGCTTCCGTGTTGCCACTGGAAGCTCTCTCTGCCCTTCGGGGTTATTCAACTAACCTGGGTACCTGTTCCTCGGGGGCCCTATGCTTTCTTTCAGGTGCTTATCTGGGATACCAGGTACTCGCTCCTCGAGGGCCTGCTCTCCCTGCCTTGGTACCTGCAATCCAACTACTTCTGCCTGCCAGGATCTCCATCAATACAGCTACCAACTTAGTGAGTAATCTAACCTTTGTCAGTCTGTCTCATCTACAGCTCAGCACTGGGAACCTGCATCCGGAACCCCCTATACTACCGTGTGCTGCTAACATCTATCATTGTGGGATGGGTCTCCTCTGCCGAGGGCCCCTGGACTGCTACTATTGGATCACCTCACTACCTCCACCTCTGGTGGTATCATTCAGCTGTATAATAAAGACAAATCTTCTGTGTTTGCGTGTCTCGAGTCTAGCCTAGTACTGCGGTTCCTCACGGGGCTTCTCCCCGTGGGACTGGCCATCACCACAGTACTCAAGAATCCACTCCAACACCTCAAAACCATATCACTCATGAGAAGATATCAGAAGGTAATCAATCCTGGAGAAATGGATGTAGTACTCACCAGACATCCATCAAGTGTTACGATTCCTCCCGTAGCTGTGCCACGGGAGGCCTCTCACCTTCTCTGGAGGCCGCTCCAAAGCCGGGGCCTCGCCCGTGTAATCCTCTGGATCTTGCTCCACAGCCTGTGAGGCCTTTGGTGTCAGCAGGGCCTACCTGAGGCCTACTCCACTGCAGTCTGGATGCTCTGGTGTGGGCCACGCCCTTCTCCTAAGGGGCGGGCCCGCGGCTCCTCTCCAATCTTGTAGGGCCAGAGAGGTGTGACCCATCTGGACTCCTCCCAGGCAGTTGCCTGCTCCTGGGGTATAAAAGCTCTTCTCCAGCACTCATGCATTGTCTTGCATTGGAGTTAATCGTCTCTGGAGGTGTCCTCTTCCAGCGCTCCGTCAGGCCTTCGTTCTTTGTTTCAGCTTGGTGTCCGGTGTCTTACACGTTCCTGATGTTCCTTGATGTTGGTTCCTGTTGTTCCTGTCCCAGTCCTCGCTTCTGAGTGCCAGTGTGCAGTACCTTGCTCCTGACTGTCAGTGTGCAGTACCTCACTTCTGACTGCCGGTGTGCAGTACCTCGTCCCCTTCCTGTGCTGGTCCCACTCCCGTGGATGTAGGACAGGGTGGTCCGTGACCAGACCAGTGGTACTGGCTGTGTAGGGTGCCCTCTGGTGGTATCATTCAGCTGTATAATAAAGACAAATCTTCTGTGTTTGCGTGTCTCGAGTCTAGCCTAGTACTGCGGTTCCTCACGGGGCTTCTCCCCGTGGGAGTGGCCATCACCGCAGTACCCAAGAATCCACTCCAACACCTCAAAACCATAACACCCATGAGAAGATGTCAGAAGGTAATCAATCCTGGAAAAATGGATGTAGTACTCACCAAACAGGTGGATGCCACAAGAGGGTCTTTTTCAATTTTTAATCATGGAGACGTAAAATATCATGTACAAGTGCCCAACTCTGGCCGAGTTTCGCCACCAATGGTGGCTGCCTCAGGGGCTTATGAATCAAAGAAAAGTGTTCAGGTGATGGTCCGAATAAAATCTACTGTATACATAATCTATTGTTTATGCACTGACACGGTTCGTCTCCTCTCATTGACAAGCAAAGGCTTCACTGGATCGCCTACCTTGTTGTTTTTTGGGTACTCACCAGACATCCATCAAGTGTTATGATTCCTCCCGTAGCTGTGCCATGGGAGGCCTCTCACCTTCTCTGGAGGCCGCTCCAAAGCTGGGGCCTCGCCCGTGTAATCCTCTGGATCTTGCTCCACAGCCTGCAAGGCCTTCAGTGTTAGCAGGGCCTACCTGATGCCCACTCCACTGCAGCCTGGATGCTCTGGTGTGGGCCACGCCCTTCTCCTAAGGGGCGGGCCCGCAGCTCCTCTCCAATCTTGTAGAGCCAGAGAGGTGTGGCCCATCTGGACTCCTCCCAGGCAGTTGCCTGCTCCTGGGGTTTAAAAGCTCTTCTCCAGCACTCATGCATTGCCTTGCATTGGAGTTAATCGTCTCTGGAGGTCTCCTCTTCCAGCGCTCCATCAGGCCTTCGTTCTTTTTTTCAGCTTGGTGTCTGGTGTCTTACACATTCCTGATGTTCCTTGATGTTGGTTCCTGTTGTTTCTGTCCCAGTCCTCGCTCCTGAGTGCCAGTGTGCAGTACCTTGCTCCTAACTGTCGGTGTGCAGTACCTCACTTCTGTCTGCCGGTGTGCAGTACCTCGTCCCCTTCCTGTGCTGGTCCCACTCCAGTGGATGTAGGACAGGGTGGTCCGTGACCAGACCAGTGGTACTGGCAGTGTTGGGCGCCCTGAGGGAACGTGCCAATGTCTGAACCTTCCAAGTTCCTGAGTCTACTTGTACAGTCTACAGTTACCGAGTCTTTGTCTTCAGTTCCTGAACCTTTGTTTGTTCTCGTCTTGCAATGGTTCCACTCCCGCAGATGTAGGACAGGGTGGTCCGTGACCAGACCAGTGGTATTGGCTGTGTAGGGTGCCCTGAGGGACCGTGCTAATGTCTGAACCTTCTTTCTTAAGTCTACATCTACAGTCTATGGTTCCCGAGTCTTCGCCTTCTGTTCCTGAACCGTCCTGAGTCCGGCCTGCTGCCTTTTGCCATCCCAGCGGCAGGTCCGAAAGGGCTGGGAACTGTCGGAGGACTGTTTATTACAAACATTCCATAGTTGGTTCCAGAGGCATGCAGGTCCGGCTGGGGGTCGGGCCGTCTCTCGCCACCCACGCTGACTCGCTACACCTACCCTTGGCACGGTCCTGATCCACCTGGGATTGTGCCAGGGGCCCAAGGGCACACTCCCTCTAAGGGGGACTGCTCTCCCAGCACTCCTAATAACATCAAGTACAATTCCAACATCACCAAAGGGATCCCTTTATTAGCACCGGTGGAAGGGCCCCTTGAAGTTTGTGATTGTCTACAGAAGGGTCCGCAACTAAATTAAAATCCCCCCCCCCCCATAACTATAAATTTTCTGTATAGGGTAATAAGTGTTTGATGAGGTTGGAGAAGTACCAATGGTCATAAGTATTGGGCGCATAGACATTACATAGCACAACCTTGTTCCTATTCAATGCTCCTATAACAATAACGTATCTGCCATTGGGGTCTTTGATCTCCTTTGTGACTGTTAACGAGGAGTTTTTGTGTACCAGTATTGCCACTTCCACAGATTTAGTGGAGGCCGAAGCGTAGCTAACATGTCCAACCCACCAAAGCTGAAGTTTCTGGTGTTCACGATCTATCAAGTGTGTTTCCTGTAAAAATATCGCATTATCAGACATACGCTTCAATGCTGTGAGTATTTGGTATGTTTCACAGGCGTTTTGATCCTGTCCACATTCCAAGAAACTATTTTCATCATATTAATAGCCATAGCTTAAACATGGGAAGGACCCCACCAACTATTTATCACCGTCATATATTATTAAGCGAGGACCCTTCCAGCTAAGGTCCCCGCTTGGAGCACAGGCATTGTATGAACTGTTGTTAATGAAATTATATGGCACATCTTCCAGGATCCTCCCCCTACCTCCCCCCCATACCCCCACTACCATATATTTCATACAAATCACGCTCAACATTCAGTCTCCTCCCCCCCCCCCCCCATCATTCACCCTCCACATACATATTCACACTGTGCATATCCAGTCAAGGTCCATACTGACGTGACATCAACGATAAGCTTGGTTCAAAGAAGTAAGTCCAATAGAAGATATATTGTTCACTAGCCCCATCATGATGGAGGTGGATAATTAATCCGTGAAGATTCTGACCTGGGTGTGGAAGTCAAGCACTAAAATGTACACCCATGTCCACTTGATGCAGGTGCCCTGAGCCAGATCACCTGAGATATCAGTTAGTAATGTGCCCAACAGTACCAACAAAGTCGATAGACTAGGGTTGGACCAAAGAAATAAAGTGGGACTCCCCCACAGGTTGTTGCATCACCCCCATCTGTGGGTGAGTGTCGGAGACAACATAGCAGATCTGAGTCAAAGCTTTGACACTACTGAGTGTCCTGGCAAATATCAATGTCCTAGCTAGCCTGGCGCAAAGAATATTGTAACAAATAGTGGGCCCGCTCCTCTGGCTTTATAGGCAGATATACTGAGCTGGGAAGGTAGAAAGGTCGTGCTGCAGAGTCAAAATTAAAATGAAATTTCCTCACCCAGAGTCCCAGATGAATCATAAACAATCCCTTCGGGCTTGCAAAGTGCTATCCATGGCTATTTTGTCTCATCTCAAAGTGGAGTCATTCGCCTCCAGGTCCATGGGCCGATTCCAGGGTATTCACTAATTGCTTTGCCATGGCCGCCAAAGCAAACCATTTAATGCCATCCGGACATGCAACCTGCAATTTTGCGGGGTATAGGAGAGCAAACCCCAGCCCCAAGGTGTGTAGTCTTTTGCATACCGAGACAAATTCGTTGTGCGGACAATTTCTGCAAATAATCTTGAAATACCAAAACTGGTGTTGTTATGATGTAAGGTCTTACTGGCTCGCAAGCTTTGTACGATTTCTGTTTTGTGTACAAAATCCAAAAATTTCGCTATCATCACTCTGGGTTTTTCCAGGTGTCAGTGCGTTTGGCGCCAAGCTGATGGGCACTCTCTATTTTTAGCGGGCCTTGCAAAGTGGAAAGGCCAGCTCGCTTATCAGCCACTGCTCTAGGAACGGGAGCAGCTCCCTGTCAGATACCAATTCCAACATCCTTATGAAACGTAGATTATTGCACCTGAAGCCGTTTTCCAGTTCCTCCAACTGTTCTTCTTGACTTTGTATTTGCTGTTTTGTGGTCTGCGGTTCATCTTTCATAGCCATAATCGCGTCCTGGTTATCGGATGTCTGCTGTTCTATGTCTTGGCAGCGAGTCTGGCATGATTGCATGCGGGAGGTGAAGTCCTCAATTTTGTCTACTATCTTCTGAAATTCCCGGGATAATGCTTCGACGACCACCGTTTTAAGTTCCTGTAGGGTGGTGTCCTGTCTCGGTGCCTGTTCTTTGGCTGGTGTGCCGTCAGCCATTTTGTGAGTGGTGGCCTTGAGCTTTTCTTTCTCTTTCTCTTTCTCTTTTTCTTTCTGGCTGAAATGGGTCAACATACCCTGAAACCGGGTCGGTAGCTTCCCCCATCAAGGTATTATCGAGCGACATAAATCAGCAATTTGTAGCAGATGGGGATGGATGTTGTGAGTGGGAGATCAGTGCCAGGCAGATCACATCCTACCAGCTCAAGATGTCACATGATCTCACCTCCATTAACTTAAAGCGATATCAGCTCCTTCAAAACCCTACAGCAAAACTGCTGTCGGTTAAGACGGAATTTGATCAAATTATTCCTGTTTTAAAGGAGCTGCATCACCTTCTGATGGAGTTTAGGTCTATATCTTATGTATTATCTACAACCCCATGAGCTGAGGTGAGTTTTAAGACTTACAGAACAGGCTCTTTGGCCACTTCTTCCTTGGCTTCTGCAAATATGACTACTAAACATCCTAGGGCATTCAGCTATTGTTTCTACTCAATGGAACAGCTTGCTTTATTTATTTTATTTTTATTTATTTAGAGCTTTTCTATACCGGCATTCATGATACAATCATATCATGCCGGTTTACAGATAACAGGGCATGTCTTTATAAGACATGCCCAGAAATCAGCTATCTTAAATATAAGAAGGTGATCAAAATCTGTTTATTCCAAATAGCTTTTTTGTGTTTTTGACCACTGGGTAGTCTATGGGTCTGGAAAAGTAATAGATGGGGGAGGGATAATTGTGTTATGAGGCTTCTATTGTATTTTATGTGGGGAGGATTAGGGAGAGTTGTTTTTATGTGTGGTTAATTTAGTGTCTAAATGTCAATATTTTGTGAGCCTTTTTTGATGTACAAAGGAAAGGTGTGATATTAAATAAAGTCCGATAAACTCGGGAGACAGGCCTGAATCAGGACACCCGTACACTCATCACTCATGTGCGTTTATTATCCTTGTGGCAAACCTTACCCTCAGTAGCCTCCTCAGAATTTGAGCTAGCTCTCTTTTAAGTGGCTGTTTCATTAGCATTTTTTTATGCTGTCTGGGTAAGAGATTTGGTAGCTTCTGCTCAACACAGAAATGCCAGGTCTGTGAACTTATCCTTAACTATGTCCTGCTTGACCTGTCTCGTTTTATGTTATTGTAATTTTTTATTGTGTGTGCGAAATTATAACCCTCCTTGAACTATTCAGAAGATGCAGGCTATACATAATTTTAAATAAATAAATAAATAGATAAATAAGTTTGCTGTTCTGCATATAGCGGTTCAAAGTTGATCAGCAAGGAAGGGGATAATACATCACCATAACCGAGGTCTCCAGCTTGGTAACATGCCTGATATTCAATATGAGGATTTACTTAACGATGTGACCAGATGGCAAAGGGCAGTTCCTAGTCCCTATGGATGGCTCCCTTCTGAGCAGGTTTCAGTTTAAAGCAGTCCTTAAGCAGGATCTCTGGTACCATCTCCTTCAGCACTGGTTCTGCTTCCAGCCTCTGGGCTGTCAGCAAACACCATTCAGTGGATAGGCCACTAGCATTCTGAAACTTATGCCTCCTATGTCAGGCAGGTAGATGGCTTAACCAGGCCTGCTCTTAATTTAACCTGTTCTTCCTCTCTCTACAGGGACCTGACAGCAGCATTGAACAATCTGGATCATGGGACATTTGTAGATATTCTGGGCTGAAGGGCACCCAAAGTCTGGCCTCTTCGGTACACACTTTGGACTTGCAATGTGGGATGTGTGGCTGCAGTGGTCTAAGTCACAGAAGTATGCAGTGGGCAAACTTAGTCCAGGTAAGTGGCTGCTGCTGGTCAGGTTAACTCACTCTGTTTTAGTAATTCATTTAGTGAGAAACAACCTTGGCAATTTTCTGGACAGCAGTTGGCGGACAACATTAATTTAGGACTGATATTGTGCTCCTCATCTCTCATTTGCCTAGAACCTGTATCAAGTGGTCCAAGATTGTCCTTCACCATCAATAGGACCCATTCCCTTCCATGATGCACAGAGTAGCCAAAATCAACCAATAGGTGAGCAAGTTTGTAGTACACCATGAGTCATCCCACATTAGACATGATTGGACCAAGGATTGTGCAGAACTATTTTGACCAGAAGGTGTTCACTTGTCTGTCAGGTCAGAATCTCTTTCTCAATATTTTAAAGAATGGTTTGGTCTGGATGGTTCCATTAAAAATGAGTGTTGCTCAAGACTGCAGCTTGTTTTGGTGGTCTCTGTGGAAGCCCAAGTAGGATTCCAGGTCACTTTGGTCCTATGACAGAGGTAACCAAGCCTTAGCATGGAAAGGGGGGGGGGGGGGGAGGCATGTATGATTGAACAAAATTATAGATTTAAGACCCCTGGAACAGCTGGAGTCATTTGATGTCTGATATACTTTTGCAGGTTCACTCTGTGGGTGAGATATAGAAAACAAAAACCAAAGATATAAAGGGCTGGTGACTCCCCAGGCTCTTCCCCTCCCAACGGGATCCATCACGTCAAGACACAAAACCGTATCCCCCAGGCTCTTCCTCTCCTGACAGGACCCGGTATTTAAGAAAACACAAAACCATACTCACACATACACTCTGAGCCAGCAGTGCTTATTATTAATGCTGTTATATTTCAGAAAGCAGGGCAGAATACATAGATATAGCAAAGGCATTAATTGCAATAAGAATAATGTTGTATGAAGACTTTCCTTGCAGTTAAGGCAGCTGAATTGCTTCTTTTGGTGAGGATTCTTTCTCACTGTCTATCCCTCTGACATTTCCCTCCTCTGCCTTCTGTTAATTATCCTCTTCCATTTGCATATCTGAAATTGTGTTTTGAGGAATGCATGCACTTTCCCCAAAATACAATCCAAGCTTTCTCTTGCAAGTCTAACTTCCTCACCACAGAGCCTGCACATCTGGCATTTACCTCTTCTTTTCTCATACTTGTTACCGTCAAGTGATGTGTGTTAGTGTGAGAATTCTGAATTCACTGAAGTCCTAGCTTCTGAACACATCCTTAAGCAGAGTAGTCAGGCTAAGTAATTCCATTACAGAGAAAGGCTCTGGTTCGACAGCAGGCCAGCGACTCCTAATTTGGCTGTGCTACAGGCCCGGAGGACTGGTATCCTTGCTTGCATAGGGCAGGCTGAAAAAAAGGTCCAGACCTAAATCCTTCCTGAAGGAGCACTGACTTTGTTTCCTTGTGGTGAGCAAGGCATATGATGCTACTGTGACTTATCTAGTGTCATGAATTATAATTATTAGTTTCAATTTTAGGCCAGTGCTCTCTTTTTATTTTGTCTTTATTCTATTTTGTATTGTACCCATATTATATAGTATTATCCTGTGTTTTTTTTTTATATGTATATTGTATTGTATCATTTTTTTCTATTATTCTGTACTTATAAATTACGTAAACCGTTGTGATGGTCCTTGAACGACAGGTGTATAAAAGCATTAAATAAATAAGTAAATAAATAAATAAATAAATGTTATGCAAGGCCTTGGGTGCATAACTCCGTTGTCAGGATTTCCTATTAATAAAGTAATGGCTGTACTTATTTCTATTTGGGCGAATTTCAAAAAGCCCTGCGTGTGCCCAAAGCATGAGAAAACGTGCACAGGTTGGGCCAGTGCGCGCCGAGCGGATTTTAAAAGCCGCGCTATTACACCCGTATCTCCTGCTACGCACACAAAAAAGGGGTAGGGCGTGGGTGGGGCCCGGGTCGGGGCAAGGGTCGGGAGGGACATGGGCGTTCCGGGCCTTTATCATGAAATGTGTGCGTAAGTATTTACCTGCACAAACATGCGCCGAGGTCCACTGCCCTGTAACTTTACTGCTGCTGTGGATAGTGTGTAAGTAGTGGGATTTTAAGGGTCGGCGCTAACAGGGGGAAAGGGAGTCTATTAAACTAGGGGGGGTTGGGAAAGCCTTGCCTGGGCAAATTGGGAGCAAACTCTGGCAATGGTGGGGATGCGCGCCCCTTTTAAATTACCCCACCTACTCGGTGGAAGCGGGATTTGTGCACACACATGTGCAGGCCCACTCGAAATAGTGCACACATGTACGCATGTTCAGCCTATTTTATACCATACGTGCATACACACGCGTGTGTTTTAAAACGGCGGCATCCTCTGGTGCGAGCAGGCACGCACGCGTACATGTGCGTCCCCGCAGCTGTTTAAAAGTTACCATTTTTAAGCCATTGTGAATGAGTGTCTCGGAGTGTTTGAGTCTTAAGTACAAAGTGGGCAGGCCCTGGATGTGTCATAATTGCCTGGTTATAACATTTAGAAACCACTCTGATTTTAGAGCCTCCTGTTTTTCAATCTTTGGATAATTTTTGGTTTCGTTGTCAGCCATGGGAAATATTTGTGTTTTAATTTTTTAAGAATTACCTAGAAGGTATATTGTCAGAGAAGATTTTTTTTCACTGGTTTTTGAATCGTGCACTTAGAAACAATAAGCAAAACAATTGACTGTGGCCTGTTGATTAAAATAGTGCTGCTGTTAGTGTAGTGCTTTATAGCATATCCAGCATAGCTCTCTGCTTCAACGGCAGGGGAGAAGATAAACTGATACTTCACGCATATCCAGCATAGCTCCCTGCTTCAACGGCAGGGGAGAAGAAAAACTGATACTTCACGCATATCCAGCATAGCTCTCTGCTTCAACGGCAGGGGAGAAGAAAAACTGATATTACACGCATATCCAGCATAGCTCTCTGCTTCAACGGCAGGGGAGAAGAAAAACTGATATTACACGCATATCCAGCATAGCTCCCTGCTTCAACGGCAGGGGAGAAGAAAAACTGATACTTCACGCATATCCAGCATAGCTCTCTGCTTCAACGGCAGGGGAGAAGAAAAACTGATACTACACGCATATCCAGCATAGCTCTCTGCTTCAACGGCAGGAGAGAAGAAAAACAACCAATAAGGGCTGAATAACATAGTCTGGGTAAAACAAATAAACATGGGTGTAGCTTGCTTATTGCGGCGGTTACTTCCCCTACTACCCCTAACTAATCAAGCTTGATATTTCACTTGGATGCAGCTCCATCACTGCTCTCTACATTAATGGTGGGGGTGGAAGGGAAATAGAACCAAAGAGCTAAGAGAAACAGATAAGTATGAGAAAAAAATGTGTGAAGCTTGCTGGGTAGACTGGATGGGCCGTTTAGTCTTCTTCTGCCATCATTTCTATGTTTCTATAATACCTATTCATTAACATTCAATACGAATTGTGAAAGCTTTTTTTTATTATAAAAATATATTTTTTGTTGTGCAAATATAATATAGAACAAATGTCTTTCAGTTTTTTGCGCATATAGGGGCCGATTTTAAATTTGGCGCGCGCGGGGTACATTTGTGCGCGCTACCCAGCGCGCACTAGGGGTGTGCATTCGTTCCCTACGAATTGGCAATCCGCAATGTATAAGGCCATATTCGTTGTATTCGTGGGGAAGCGAAACGTATCGCGATTCCCCACGAATACAACGAATCTTCGCCAAATTATTCGGCCGTCTAAAGGAGCCAATTTAAACAAACCCCCAACCCTCCTGACCCCCCCAAGACTTACCAAAACTCCCTGGTGGTCCAGCTGGGGGTCCGGGATCCATCTCCTGCACTCATACCCTCGGCTGCCGTGTTCAAAATGGCGCCGATAGCCTTTGACCTACTATGTCACAGGGGCTACCGGTGCCATTGGTCAGCCCCTGTCACATGGTAGGAGCAATGGATGGCTGGCGCCATCTTGTGCTCCTACCATGTGACAGGGTCTGACCAATGGCACCTGTAGCCCCTGTGACATAGTAAGGGCAAAGGCTATTGGCGCCATTTGAGTGCAGGAGATCGCTCCCGGACCCCCACTGGACCACCAGGGGCTTTTGGCAAGTCTTGGGGGACCCTCCTGACCCCCACAAGACTTGCCATCTATCCCATTATTTTTGTGAGTGCATAACATTGTCTTCTTTCTTCTTTTAAGAACTTGCTAGCACATCATTGCAGTTTGAAGTACCATACTTTACATCAGTCCCATAGTAATTATTATTGTAAAGGTTAAATAACCAGTGTGGTCTAGGGGCTGGGAGGTCAGACCTTCCGAAATAGACGGGGGGGGGGGGGTAGTTGGGTGGGGAGCAGTCAGATTGGTATTGGAGGAGGGGGTGCTGAACTAGGACCCCGGGACCTTTTTTTAAGCATTTAGGAGGTGGGGATGCTCAGCCCAACAGGACCAAATTACATTTTATGAAAAAAGTTGGGAATCAGGCCAGAGGCCCTTTTATGTCTTTTTTTTTTTAATCAGTGCTAAATATATCCGGGTAAGTAGCAAGTTATCTAGCCACCCAAGCTTGATGCCCTCTCTACCTAGCTTGATTGATGCTAGGTAGAGTGCGCATTGTACAAATCATCTCCCCCTTGTACCTTTCATTCATTCAAATGACAGAAAATCTTCAGTGATGTCAACTTTGCTGTTCGTACCTCTGACTGTGTATGTAACCCCCCCCCCCCCCAAATCTTCTCCCTCTTACAGTGGTATAAATAGAGAGTGACCTATTGATTTCTGTACAGAGGCACTCTCTCTCTCTCATTTATCACACCTTGTGGAAATTGCCTATGCGATGCGGGAGCAGGGTAATTAGTCTAACCACATCCCTTTTTATTGCAGGTGCTATTTTTGCTATATTTATAGTATTTTGATAAATCTAGGCCAGTGGTTCCCAACCCTCTCCTGGGGACCCCCCAGCCAGTCATGTTTTCAGGTTATCCACTATGAATATGCATGAGAGAAAATTTGCATACACTGCCTCCATAACATGCAAATTTTCTCTCATGTATATTCATTGTGGATATCCTGAAAACCCGACTGACTGCGGGGTCCCCAGGATAAGGTTGGGGACCACTGATCTAGGCCTTATATTGACCTCTATGCATACAGAATGATTCAGTACTCTTCTTGCCCATCCTGATTCCATTCCACAGACCATGTCCAGCACACTCTTCCCCACTCTCCTTCTTTTCATTCCTTTTTTTCTTCCTTCCATCACCAACTTAGTCATCTTTTTCTCTTTCCTTTGCCATCCACTCAGTCCCCCCTCATCCCATCTCTCTCTCCCTCCTTTTTCCCCTTCTACTCCATCCTCAGTCCTGTCTTTTCTAACTCTCCCATCCTCACTTCTTATCCATCCCTCCTTCCTTTCCTCTCCTCTAGCTCAATCCCCAGTCATCCCTTTTCCTTTCCCTTCCTGTTTTCCCTTCCCTTCCTTATAGTGTATATAACACATACTCCTTTTCATTGGCTATGTAATATATTGTTTTCTTTCAGCCTTACCCGGAATACTGATGCTGAAAGTAAATACGGATAACCTGTATCAGCAAGTGCAGTGCTAACTTGTCAACTTAGGGAATCAGTTTCCTGATTCTGAGCCAGTGAGGAGCTGGATAACTCCTGAGTCAGTCCGCAGAGTGTTCTCTATGGAGATGCAAATGGGGGATCTGGAAGCAACCACAGACTGTGCTGCACCCAGAAAGAAGTGAGATTCTGTTCTCCCTGACCTCTGTAACTGGCAAGGTGACTTAAACCCTGCATTCCTGAAAGAAGAAACTCACGGGCCGATTCAGTAAAGTCCGCGGGAGAGCGGATGAACGCCCACTCTCCCGGCGCGCACACAGGCCACTTGCCAGTGCGCGCGATTCAGTATTTAAATTAGGTGGTGCGGTAGAAATGGGCAAAAGGAGGTGCTAGGGACACTAGCGCATCCTTAGCGCCTCCTTTTGACCCGGAGCGGCGACTGTCAGCGGTTTTGACAGCTGACGCTCAATTTTGCCGGCGTCGGTTCTCGAGCCCTCTGACAGCCACGGGCCCATTTTTAATTTTTTTTCTTTTTTTTAAACTTGTTTTAATCTTTGGGACCTCCGACTTAATATCGCCATGATATTAAGTCGGAGGGTGCACAGAAAAGCAGTTTTTACTGCTTTTCTGTGCACTTTCCCGGTGCCGGCAGAAACTAGCGCCTACCTTTGGGTAGGTGCTAATTTCTTAAAGTAAAATGTGCGGCTTGGCTGCACATTTTACTTACTGTATCGCGCGGGCATACCTAATAGGGCCATCAACATGCATTTGCATGTTGAGGGCGCTATTAGGTGCCGCGAGTTGGACGCACATTTTCCTCCCCTTACTGAATAAGGGGTAAGGGAAAACACGCGTCCAAGGGCAGGTTAACAGTGCGCTCCGTCGGAGCGCACTGTACTGTATCGGCCTGTCAGAGAGGTAACTGTAAGCCTGCTAATTAATTAAGAGCTTGTAGAACTGCTGAAGTAAAGCTGAACTTTAGTTCCTGTTTTTCCTGTTAACCAAAGGAGTGTGTCTAAGGCTGACATGAGCTGGGACTCTGTGCTTGCTATTTTGTGTGCTGTCCCATTGCGTTGTGAATAAAGATGGTTGAACCTAGAATCCAGTGTGTGTGGCACAAGAAATGCTCACTTACCCTAGTCCTCCATCACACCTTCTCCATTCTGTTCTATAAAAGAGGACTATTTGGTCATGCATACCTAATATTCAGTAATTCAGCCCACAAAACATGTTGGAGCTATGGCTGACTTTGCAGAAGAACTGACTGAACATTATTCATCTCAAATATAATATAGGGGACCTTTTATCCTAAATTCTAGTCTTTATATCTTTAATTGATCAGAGTTTATATATGTAACTTATTCATAAAGTATGTACGTCAACCATGAGTAGATGCAAATGTATTTTTATTGTATGTAAATTAGTACTATACATATAAAAAAATTATGTTTTCTGAAAGTGTGATTTGTTGGACCCAATAGATATGAGTTGGAAAGAGCTTCCTCATAAAATATATGGAAAATAATATATATATATCAGGATATATAAAAGCTAATGTAGTGATTTAAAGTCCCAAATTACCTTATTGTACTGCTGCTTTTAAAAGAGGCATTCAGTTATGTCTGTAGAAATAAGGAATCATCTATCACTGAAATTTTAATATCAATCTACATTTTTTCTGGGATGCTTATGCAAACAATAATGTCATAGTAGAAATACATCATATTATTTTTACAGTAGAAAGGTGACTAAGGGGGTCTAGTAAGGTGCATTTATTTATTAAAGTTTATGACATGCTGAATTTGGCACTTATTGTACATCATCGATAACACCTGCTTAAGCATTTTCTATTAAGAAGATTATTTTTGCATTGTGTTGAATATATTAATGAACTGTATTGCATGCAAATTGACTCATTAACATTAATACGGCTTAATGCATATCATAACATAGTAATTGATGGCAGATAAAAACCTAAATGGTCCATCCAGTTTGCCCAGCAATGTGTTCAGGGTTGTAATGTCACTCCATGCAGGTTTTTCCAATGAAGAAGTTACCACATGTTATTCCAGTAATTTATTTCCATCCTTTGCCTTTAAGGATCTTCTTTGCTTATCCCATGCCCTTTCAAATTCTGTCACCATTTTCGTCTTCACCACCTCCTCTGGGAGGGAAGTTCAAGCATCCACCACCTTTTCCATGAAAAAATATTTCCTGATGTTATTCCTGAGTCTACTGTCCTGTGGACAGTATCATACCTCGTGATTTCTGTTAATCAAACATAGTTAACTATGTTTTAAAAGGTATAATTAAATTTGACTAAAGGTATCAGCTGGTTAACCTGACTGCCAAGGTCTCAGAACAGCCCCTGCCCAGTAAGCTCATTCCCTGGAGCATGAATGCATGAAATATGAAACCCTACTCTTGACTGGCCTAGCTCTCCTCTCAAGAGCTTACTTGCTCCCAGACCCTTCTTCATCCCATGAAACCATACTCTTGAGTGGCCTAGCTCTCCTCTCGAGAGCTTACTGCTCCCAGACCCTTCTCCATCCCATGAAATGCTACCCTTGACTGGCCTAGCTCTCTTCTCAAGAATTTACTGCTCCTAGTCCCGTCTCCATCCCACCACGCCAACCAGATTTATCCACCCACCTACCCATTTCAAAAGCCTTGTAATGTCTTCTGGGCAGCAGCGATCCCCACTCACTCCTGTCCCACTGGTTTTGATTAATAAAAATATGCTATTCTCCTTTGCCCCACTTATATGGGACAAATGTGAGGCATGGGTCAAACCAACACTATTTTTTAAATCAAAGCCAACAAAGCAGGAGAGAGGGAGGGGTCACTTCTTCCCAGAATTGCTAAGACTTTTAGGTGGGGAAGTCTGGTGTGGGAAGAGGGTTGATGGTTGAAGGTATTTTAGTAAGCTCTCAGGGAGAGAGCTCTGACAGCCAGGGGTGGGATTTTATGCTTTGAGATGGGGGATGGTACTACTGGGAGGGGTGTTCCTTGGGAGTGGGATTGATGCTTGACAGAAGTTGTTCCTTAAGAAGGGTAATTCTTGAGGGAATGTTGGCCTTGCATTACTGTGGCCAAACACACATAGGCATCATTGCGAATGGTAATGTATGCATGGTATTAGCTGTGGTAAAACTGCTAATGTGGTATTTACTATGAGCTTAATGCAAGGGACCTCAAGGCTCATGACCAAATTCAAAATTGCCTACTAAGAGAGCAAAGCAATTTCTACAGGTAAAACAGTGTTTTATTTGCATAAATCTGTCAGAAAATTGCCCAATCTGTAGGCAGCTAAAAGGATGTGTGCAACTTCACAATATTCCCACCTGTAGCCTCATAGATAGGAAGCATTCCCGAAGGTTTGTTTAGGTCAGGGGAGGAAAGTATGCATGTAGATAGCATTTTTAAATCTACATATTTACTTTTCAAGCAAAATTTAACTCCACAAAAAGCAGGTACAAGTGACCACATGTATTTTATACCCGCAGAATTTTTCACACAGATGGTACTTGCACATGTACATTTTGAGAACTGGTTCAAAGTCTCCGGATAAAAAGTATGTGCAGTCTTTAACCAAAATAATTTGTAAACAGATTAAATATATCACTAATATTTTTAATACATGACCACAATGACTACTCAAACGTCAAGGTTGAATGATCCAGTGAAAATAATCTTTCTAAATACAGTTTCTATTATAACAGATGATGGAAAAAGTGAAATTGAATTGCTGACATTCCAGTGGGAGCACTGAGAGGAGAGGGAGCACTGAGAGGAGAGGATCACCTTGCTGGTGGCTGAAAGGAATCAGTAAGTTTTTTGCTTGGGACATTGTCTTTTTTAAAAGTATTGGGGCAAAGTTAACTATTTGGGAATATTATTTAGTGTGTTTGTGTGTTTGAGCTTTTAATAGTCAGTAAGGCAGTGAATAAACAAGTTAGACTGTATTTTTAAATAGTCAATAAGGCAGCTAGTAAGCAGTAGGTAGTATGTTTATTTTTAAAAGTCTGTAAGGCAGCTAGTAAGCAGAACTGAGTGTTTGTATTTAACAAAAAAAAACCCCACAAAAAAAAAAAGTAGCCAGAAGCTAGAAATAAGCTAGGAGCAGTGTATACCTAAGTAAAAAGGTTGAAAAGTTCAGTTCAGTTACTCACCTTGGAAAGGTGTTGAGGTAGTGTGATTTGGTTTGAATAGGTACCAACATTTGTTAATCAAGAGAACAGTGAGTCACTCTGGCTGACTAAATGAAGTTAGACTGTTTGGATTTCCCAACCCTCCCCTAGCTCATCCTTTAATTTATAGGCAGGAGCCACTTTCACAAAAAAAAAAAAAAAAAACAACGACAAACACTTTATTGAGAGTTTGATCAGACCCCGGTAGGCCACTACCAGACATATAGTGAATTCACTAATACATTTAAAGGACATTAGACACATTCCTACTCCCATAGTAATCTAAAACTTAACTAGGAACTGATCAAAATTGAAATGAAGGCAGCAGTCCAGCAGCAAGAGGGGGGCTTCCCAGTCTTTTGCATCGAGTATCACATGTATGATTTTTTACCCACTGGTGAGAAGTTGTACATGTGCATGCGATGCAAAGAGCTCCTGGCTCTCAGAGAACGAGTCCGATCTCTGGAGGCTAGAGTGGCAGACCTGGAGGAGCTGAGGCAGACGAGGTATATAGATGAGACCTTCAGGGACATAGTAGCCAAGTCCTAACTTCAGACTGGCAGCCCTGGTGCTGCCTTGGAGGAAGAAGGTCTCATGATTGGAGAGCACCAACCTGGTGCAGCAGGAAAGGATCCTGTAGCAAGGACCTGCTCTCCAGGTGATGCATTGTCCTTTCGCACTGAGGATATCTCCCCAAGGCCTACTGCCCAGGAGGGAAGGGTTAGGTCGGCCGTCATAGTTGGTGATTCGATTATTAGGAATGTAGATAGCTGGGTGGCTGGTGGGCGTGAGGATCGCCTGGTAACATGCCTACCTGGTGCAAAGGTGGCGGACCTCACGCGTCACCTAGATAGGATTTTAGACAGTGCTGGGGAGGAGCCGGCTGTCGTGGTTCATGTGGGCACCAATGACATAGGAAAATGTGGGAGGGAGGTTCTGGAAGCCAAATTTAGGCTCTTAGATAAAAAGCTTAAATCCAGAACCTCCAGGGTAGTATTCTCTGAAATGCTCCCTTTTCCACGCACAGGTAACCAGAGGCAGGCAGAGCTCCGGAGTCTCAATACGAACCAGGAGACCAGGGTTCGAGTCCTGCTGTCGCTCCTTGTGACCTCGGGCAAGTCACTTTACCCTCCATTGCCTCAGGTACAAAAGCTTAGATTGTAAGCCCTCTGGGGATAGAGAAATACCTACAGTACCTGAATGTAAACCAATGTGATATCTCGATCAAATGTCGGTATATAACTAATACATAAATGCGTGGATGAGACGATGGTGCAAGGAAGAGTGATTCAGTTTTGTTAGGAACTTTTGGGGAAGAGGGAGTCTCTTCCGAAGGGATGGGCTCCACCTTAGCCAGGGTGGAACCAGACTGCTGGCGCTAACCTTTAAAAAGGAGATAGAGCAGCTTTTAAACTAGAACAAAGGGGAAAGCCGACAGTCGCTCAGCAGTGCATGGTTCGGAGAGAGGTATCTTCAAAGGATACTAATGATGCATTAGAATTAGGGCATCCCGACAGTGAGGTTCCAATAATAAGAAAAGTAGTCCAAGTGCCTGTAACTAAAAACTTACCTGAGCTAAAAAATTCTAACTTATCCCTATCAATTAAAAAGCAGAATAAAAATACAAACAAAAAACAAATTTTGAAATGTTTGTATGCTAATGCCAGAAGTCTAAGAAGTAAGATGGAAGAATTAGAATGTATAGCAGTGAATGATGGCATAGACTTAATTGGCATCTCAGATACATGGTGGAAGGAGGATAACCAATGGGACAGTGCTATACCGGGGTACAAATTATATCGCAATGACAGAGAGGAGCACCCGGGAGGCAGTGTGGCGCTTTATGTCCGGGATGGCATAGAATCCAACAGGATAAACATCCTGCATGAGACTAAATGCAAAATTGAATCTTTATGGGTAGAAATCCCTTGTGTGTTGGGGAAGACTATAGTGATAGGAATATACTACCGTCCACCTGGTCAAGATGGTGAGACGGACAGTGAAATGCTAAGAGAAATTAAGGAAGCTAACCAAATTGGTAGTGCAGTAATAATGAGAGATTTCAATTACCCCAGTATTGACTGGGTAAATGTATCATCGGGACATGCTAGAGAGATAACGTTCCTGGATGAAATAAATGATAACTTTATGGAGCAATTGGTTCAGGAACCGACGAGAGAGGGAGCAATTTTAGATCTAATTAACAGTGGAGCACAGGACTTGGTGAGGGAGGTAACGGTGGTGGGGCCGCTTGGCAATAGTGATCATAATATGATCAAATTTGAATTAATGACTAGAAGAGGAACAGTATGCAAATCCACGGTTCTCGTGCTAAACGTTCAAAAGGGAAACTTTGATAAAATGAAAAAAATTGTTAGAAAAAAACTGAAAGGAGCAGCTACAAAAATAAAAAATGTGCAAGAGGCGTGGTCATTGTTAAAAAAATACCATTCTAGAAGCACAGTCCAGATGTATTCCACACATTAAGAAAGGTGGAAAGAAGGCAAAACTATTACCAGCATGGTTAAGGGGGGAGGTGAAAGAGGCTATTTTAGCCAAAAGATCTTCATTCAAAAACTGGAAGAAGGATCCAACAGAAGAAAATAGGAAAATGGATAAACGTTGGCAAGTTAAATGTAAGACATTGATAGACAGGCTAAGAGAGAATTTGAAAAAAAGTTGGCCGTAGAGGCAAAAACTCACAGTAAAAACTTTTTAAAATATATCCGAAGCAGAAAGCCTGTGAGGGAGTCAGTTGGACCGTTAGATGATCGAGGGGTTAAAGGGGCACTTAGAGAAGATAAGGCCATCGTGGAAAGATTAAATGATTTCTTTGCTTTGGTGTTTACTGAAGAGGATGTTGGGGAGGTACCCGTACTGGAGAAGGTTTTCATGGGTAATGTTTCAGAGGGACTGAATCAAATGGTCTACCACATCTTCTAGGCGAACCTAGAAGATGTGGTAGACCTGACTGACAAACTGAAGAGTAGGAAATCACCTGGACAGGATGGTATACATCCCAGAGTTCTGAAGGAACTAAAAAATAAAATTTCAGACCTATTAGTAAAAATTTGTAACCTGTCATTAAAATCATCCATTGTATCTGAAGACTGGAGGATAGCTAATGTAACCCCAATATTTAAAAAGGCCTCCAGGTGCGATCCGGGAAACTACAGACTAGTTAGCCTGACTTCAGTGCCAGGAAAAGTAGTGGAAATTGTTCTAAACATCAAAATCACAGAACATATAGAAAGACATGGTTTAATGGAACAAAGTCAGCAGGGCTTTACCCAAGGCAAGCCTTGCCTCACAAATCTGCTTCACTTTTTTGAAGGAGTTAATAAACTTGTGGATAAAGGTGAACCGGTAGATGTAGTATACTTGGATTTTCAGAAGGCGTTTGACATAGTTCCTCATGAGAGGCTTCTAGGAAAAGTAAAACGTCATGGGATAGGTGGCGATGTCCTTTCGTGGATTGCAAACTGGCTAAAAAACAGGAAACAGAGAGTAGGATTAAATGGACAATTTTCTCAGTGGAAGGGAGTGGGCAGTGAAGTTCCTCAGGGATCTGTATTGGAACCCTTACTTTTCAATATATTTATAAATGATCTGGAAAGAAATACGACGAGTGAGATAATCAAATTTGCAGATGAGACAAAATTGTTCAGAGTAGTTAAATCACAAGCAGATTGTGATAAATTGTAGGAAGACTTTGTGAGACTGGAAAATTGGGCATCAAAATGGCAGAATGAATTTAATGTGGATAAGTGCAAAGTGATGCATGTAGGGAAAAATAACCCATGCTATAGTTACACAATGTTAGGTTCCATATTAGGTGCTACAATCCAAGAAAGAGATATGGGCGTCATAGTGGATAACACATTGAAATCGTCTGTTCAGTGTCCTGCGGCAGTCAAAAAAGCAAACAGAATGTTGGAAATTGTTAGAAAGGGAATGGTGAATAAAACGGAAAATGTCATAATGCCTCTGTATCGTTCCATGGTGAGACCGCACCTTGAATACTGTGTACAATTCTGGTCGCCACATCCCAAAAAAGATATAATTGCGATGGAGAAGGTACAGAGAAGGGCTACCAAAATGATAAGGGGAAAGACTAACGAGGTTAGGACTTTTCAGCTTGGAGAAGAGGCGTCCGAGGGGGGATATGATAGAGGTGTTTAAAATCTTAAGAGGTCTAGAACGGGTAGATGTGAATCGGTTATTACTCTTTCGGATAATAGAAAGACTAGGGGGCACTCCATGAAGTTAGCATGTGGCACATTTAAAACTAATTGGAGAAAGTTCTTTTTTACTCAACGCACAATTAAACTCTGGAATTTGTTGCCAAAGGATGTGGTTAGTAGAGTTAGTATAGCTGTGTTTAAAAAAGGATTGGATAAGTTCTTGGAGGAGAAGTCCATTACCTGCTTTTAATTAAGTTGACTTAGAAAATAGCCACTGCTATTACTAGCAACAGTAACATGGAATTGACTTAGTTTTTGGGTACTTGCCAGGTTCTTATGGCCTGGATTGGCCACTGTTGGAAACAGAATGCTGGGCTTGATGGACCCTTGGTCTGACCCAGTATGGCATGTTCTTATGTTAAACCAGGAATCCATTATATATATCAGAGATGTAATCAAACTTGTGCAGAGCCCAACTATTTCATTGATGGCAGAGTAAATGTAGCTCTGTTTGCTCTCCCATTGGTGTGCTCTACTACATAGTTATTTAGGAGAATGAGAAACTTATGTTTGAAATTTTTTGTTTCAATTCTGCCAGACTCCAGATAACATGATGTACCTCTCAAGGGTCAGTTTTGCTTGCTTTTGAGAACTGTTGAAGCATGCACTGCAAGGAAAGTAGAAAGACTAGGGGGCACTCCATGAAGTTAGCATGGGGCACATTTAAAACTAATCGGAGAAAGTTCTTTTTTACTCAACGCACAATTAAACTCTGGAATTTGTTGCCAGAGAATGTAGTTAGTGCAGTTAGTATAGGTGTGTTTAAAAAAGGATTGGATAAGTTCTTGGAGGAGAAATCCATTACCTGCTATTAAGTTCACTTAGAGAATAGCCACTGCCATTAGCAATGGTTACATGGAATAGACTTAGTTTTTGGCCACTGTTGGAAACAGGATGCTGGGCTTGATGGACCCTTGGTCTGACCCAGTATGGCATTTTCTTATGTTCTTATGAAAGCACATGAGGGAGTCACACAGATGTCCCATGGGATGGTTTTGATAAAAATCTCCCGAGCTGATATTTTCCTGCAGTCCTCCCTGGTGTCTGTCTAGGAAACCGCAGAATTGATGGATCTGACTCAGATACATAAAGAAGGCCTTTACTACTTGAGAGAATTGAGGTTCCATTGTGATGTTTTGATCAAGTTGGACCCCGAGGCTGCAAACTTAACTCTTTAGGATGTAAGACTGTATCCTCCAGTGAGGGAAGAGAATGTAATAGGTGACTTTGGCAACTGAGCCAGAGTAATCCTAATTTTGATGGATTTAGTCTGATTTTGTGTTTACTAAGCTATTAGGCTACTGCTGTAAGGAAATTATTGAGATTAGTAATGAATGAAGTTTGATCAGATCCTATTTTGATGCAGAGTTGTATGTCATCCACAAATAGGTGATATTCGATGCTTAAGGATTGACTGAGGTCATAGATAAGAGGAATGTAGATGTTAAATAGGATCGAGAAGAGGACTGAACCCTGAAGCATGCCACAGGACTGGAAAATTTGTTGGTGCATGTAACTGATTGTATTCTGTTGGTAAGGAATGATTCAAACCATTTCAGGGCCATGTCATCAATGCCAACTGCCTTTAGGCATTGAGTCAGCAGTCGGTGATCAACTGTATCAAAAGTGGCTGAAAGATCAAAAGGAAAACTGAGGAAATAACCACATTAGTCTGCATGAAGGTTGCTGCTGCTTGTGATAGCCTCCAGAACCAGAACCAGTTCCATTCCATGACCATTCCTGAGGTCTGATTGCTATTGGTAAAGGATATTGTTCTCATCTAGGATATCCAAGAGTTGGGGGTGTCCTACTTTTTCCACCACTTTGGATAAAAAAGGAAGGCTGGAGTCTGGGCAATAGTTGTCAGTTATTTTAGGATAGGATCAGGTTTCTTTAGGATACATTTGATAACAGCGTTTTTTTTTAACAAAGTGGGATAGAATGATATTTTTTACATTGGCTAGCCAGAGGTCTAGATACTGTTTTAAATTACAGATTAATTTTGCTGATTCGCTAGAGGATTTTTTCCACTTCTAGAAGAGTGATTAGGCAGTTGCTGCAACAAACATGCCTGTGTCAGAGGAATATTTGTTGCACTCATGGGGTAGTTGCAGGAGGGATGGAAGGATGCATGAATAACCTGATTTTTTTCTGTGAAGAAATGCAGTTTCTCTGTGCCAAGGTTCAGACTGCTGTGCAGTTTTCCCTTAACCAGGGGCCCTCAGCAAGCCTCACTCTCAGCTGCACAAATCACTACTTTCCTGGTCACCTGATCTCCAAGCTTAACCTAGCTTGGCCAGTGCCTCAGTATTACTTCATTTAGTCACCTCAGCTCCTTGACCTGGCCATCTTCTTGCTACCTTTTCTTGCCTTGCGGACTATCTGAGCTTTCTGCCTTGCCTTGAGGCCTATCTGGGCCTTCTACCTTGCCTTGTGGCCTCTCTTGGCCTCTTGCCTTGTCCTGTGGCCTCCCAGCCTCCTTTCCTTGCTCTGTGGCCTCCCAGGCTTCTTTGCCTTACTCTGTAGCCCCCTGGGCTTCTATGTCTTCCTTTATGGTCTCTGGGTCCTGTAAGTTCTCCTATCCAGCCTTGTGTCCTGTTGGGCTTCCCTATTTATTGTTGCCTGTTCTGTCTAGTCCTGTCCTTGTCCAGTCCTTGTTCTGTCTTATACCACCTTGTCTGATTCTCAGTCCTTGCCCTGTCTGTATCTAGCTCCTGCCTGCTCTCAGTACCTGTATCCAGCTCCCAGCCAGTACCTGTATCCAGCTCCCAGCCAGTACTGGTGTCAAGCCAGTGCCTGAAATCAGCTACCAACCTGTACCATGATGTTCTACCAAAGACAAGTCCTACCAGTCCCTAGGACTTAAAGACTCAATCTGTGTGGGAAGAGGTTGATAGGCAGAAGACCAACCTTAGTCCTCTGGTCCTGCACTGCTTCTGCGGGGGTTCTCCCTGTTTCCAGTCTGCCTGACCAATCATTGGTTTCTTGTCTGGATAGTTTCCATACCAGATCATGGTATGGGTGGTTCATGGACAGTTCTAGCTGTTTCGAAATGTAGTCTTTTTTAGCTAGTCAGATGGTTGCTTTGTATTTTTTTCTTTTTGTAGCAATGACATTTCATATTTGTTTTTTGTTTTCACCATGCCCATTGGAGTTGTCAGGATTGTTGTTTAAGTAGAAGGAGACCTTCATAGAACCATGAAGAGTTCCTGGGAGGTTCTGGTAGAATTGGATTGGGGGGGGGGGGGCAGAGTCTCAATTGCAGTGGAGAATTCATCTTTCCATTGGCGGATTAGAAGTTCAGGTGGGCCTGAGGTGGTAGCTGATATGGCTAAGTTGATAAGATTTTTTAGATTTTCACTGGTGATACAAATAAGGTTTCTGGTTAGAGGTTTAGACATGGATGCATGGAGGTTTGAGAATGGAATGGTAGCCTGGACACATTTTTGGTCTGAACAGAAGATAGGGATCACTGATACTGAGTCAGACAATCTTGAAGCTGGCGGATTGGAAGATTAAATTGAAAGTAGGCCCATGCCTGTGTGTAGGGACCTTGATTAGCTGGATAAGGCCAAGATCATCCATATTGCATTGGAAGATGCCATTGTGCCCTTTAAGGGAGGATTCTGCATGATAATTAAAATCCCCTAGGGCAAGGAGATTGTGAGTAGTGGTAGCAATGTCACATAGGAATTTGGATAATTTCAGAAAGGAGACCTGGTGGGCAGTAGATGAAGATAGTTTTAGGACATTGATTGCCTTGGAACTTTATTACTAGGCAGTCTGAATTTCCTATCTGGTAATTATTAGTTCCAGGGCCAATTTTAAAGATGATGGCTATTCTTTCTCCATAGTCTATGGGTCAAGGAATGTGGTAATTATAGTAGTCAGGAGGGAGAAACTGAGTAATTATAGTAGTCAGGAGGACAGAGTTGGGCAAAACTGAGTCATTTTTTCCATTCCAAGTCTCTCTAAGACATAGTAAATGAAGCTTGAATTCTTTGATTAGGTCAAGGATATGGTGGAATTTACTGTTTCCTAAGTATGTTGAGAAGGCCAAGTTGTAGGATAAGGGATGCTGGAGATTTTGGGCTGCAAGGAAATATGGCAGAAATTCCTAGCATGGATTTGTTTTAGTGATTTGGACACTCTCCTGCTCTAGGTCACATTATACCATCTGTGAGTTAGCACAATTTTTTTTATTAAATAGGAGGTTTGTTTGAATGAATGTTCAATTCCAATTAAAGGGTGACCATAACAGTGGAGTAATTTATACTGGCTTGTAAGGGGATTGAGCTTGGTTGCTGTAGACAGAGGTATGCAGTGGGTTCAAAACATTTTTTACAGGAGTCATGTCTACTTATAGAGAAAGTAGGTGACTGGAAAATGTGCAGGGTCCAATGTTCTGCCGAAGTTGTACATGAAAGGCCGCACCAAAGGGCTAGAAGGGACAGGCTCAGTTGTATCAAGGAGGGCTCCAGAAGGAGCCCAGGTTCTGCCACAGGAATCAGCAACTGTGGTGAGGGAGGGGAAGGGAGCCCCTGAAGATAAATAGTGGGGATTTTCTCCTCTCTTCCTGCTGCTGTCTTCTTGGCCCTCTCCCTCTCTCAGGAGTCACCGTGGAAGAGGCGTCGGTAAAAAGGTGTAAACACTTTTCTGTCGATGTATTTAAATCATGTGAAAACTTCTTTTATATTTTTGTCAGTAAATTTGCAATAAAGGAACAAAGTTATAGAATTAATGCTCATTTATATTCCAAACCTAGTATGATTGGTCAGCTTAAGAGAAACCATATTATCAGAATAAAACTGTTGCATGCCAATTCTTGGCTAGGCTGTTGTTCATATTGTGACAGTTTTTCCAAATGAATATGAGATAAAGGGAAAGATCTGATAAAGGAATGCATTTATTGTACATCCAGAAACCTTTGCTGCACCATCCTCCTGATTCATGCGGATAACAGGCTTACTTATGACTGCAAAAGTCATAAGCCTAAAATCCCACTATCGCAAGTCCAGGCACGGCTATGAAATTGTGAAGCTAGTATCCAGCAACAAGCAGAATTGTGGGATGATAGAAGACAACCACATTTTCAAATATGAATGTTTGATAAGTCAAGTTGTTTATTTAAGATTTTTTTTTTAATCATGTATCAAACTATCATATTGTCAAATGTCTCGTCTAAGGTCATTATTCAGGATGCAGGTGAGTTGAAAAGTTGCAATTTTATCCACATATTCAGCTGTACTTAAGCACATCTGCTGCTGAATATTTTTTTCTGATGTGTGGCACAAAACATCCCCCTGATGCTGGCAGCCTCTCTCAGAATTATCCTCTGTACGTTGGTTGAAACAGCAATGATTTATTTTTTTGTTTGTCATAAAAAAAAAAAAAACAACTCACTATGTCACAGACATACACCACAGAAAAATTAAAGAATGCCATTTATACATATTAAAGTATTACACCAAATTGAGAGAACTAGAAATATTTTACATTGCATATTTTACAGTCATTGACTTTTACTTTGCAAGGAATTGCTGTGAGCGAAATAGCAATTGTGCATTATCTTAACATCTTTTAAGCAAAATCATAGTGCCAGCAGTGGTTACAAATGCAGACATATGTCCATAACTATAATTAATAAAAAATAGGTCTTCATCTAACTTTCCCTCAACATTAGTTTTAAATACATTTAAAATGTATTCCATGATGAAAACAATAGCATTGTGCTTTCTAGGGTAACCTGCAGAGAGCAGCAGTTACAATCCTAACCAGCAGTGGTATAATTGCATTAAGCCTCCAAGAAGGCTGGGGACCTACATAGAGGGACCATAGTTAAACCCATGAGGTTGTCGGATTTTAATGTGCAGAAGCAAAGTTGAATATGGCAAAGCCGGAAATGGCCAAGCAGCAGAGGAGGCCATCACTGTAACAAATTTAGAGGATGCTGGGGGGAAAGGTCAAGTAAAAGATGTGGAGAGAGGGAGTTGGGGTTGGGTTGCACGTGGGAATTTATATAAATGGCTACCCAAAGTGCATGAATCTCAACTGTGCAGACTAGATAAGTCATTTTGGTCTTTATCTACCATTTTTCACTATGTTACAGAATTGAAACCTTATTTCCAAACTCATTGTACAAACAAGTTGACTGAGGGTTATACTGTAAGTGCTAAGCTGAAGGATCAAGCATACGATGGAAGGTAAGGGCAATATCTTCATTACAGAGATTTTGTCTAGACACTATTACTTGTATAAATGGGCATTTAAACTCCCTTTTAGTCTTGCTTTTACACGGACACATGAAAAACAACTCACCACTGGAGAAGAGAAAGAATATTAAACTCTATGGCAAAGGTGCACAGCATTGCTCCTTAAGGCCACAAGGAAACCTAGTTTTAAGAATATCTAAAATGAATATTCAGCAGGCATATTTCTATACATCTGGTATGAGAGCCAGCCTGATTTGCATAGCTTGAGCATCCTGAAAACCAGAATATATTTGCCTTATATTATTTAGAATGTTTATTAGTCAATATTTATTTTAGGTGCTACTTACATATAAGAAAAAAGAAAATATTTTATTTCCAAAAAAGATCATACTCATTTGTACCTTGTGGGTTACAAATCTGTATTTCTGAATGTTAATTTGTGGGTCTTTTACATAAACATTAGCTGTATTATAAAATAAAGGAACTTTGCCATAAATGGCATCTGACTGTTAATAAGGTGTAGTTATGCACTTAAAATGTTGTCTTTTATTAATTTTTGTTTCTTACATTATTTTAATTGCTAGGATATTTTAGTGTAGTCTTGCTTTTTGTAAATATATACACATGTATGCATTTATATACATACGATTTCATGCATTTCATATATTTATTCATATACTTGAGATTGAATAGGTCATCTCTTTTCAGATCAGATGAGACATATCTTAGGGAAAGTTTAGTGAGTAAAATGAGATCAGCTTAGTAAATACTAATCTAAATAGTCAGAATATTCGACTTTCAAACCCCAAATTATTATCTGACTGGATGAATGTGAGTAATGATTCAAACTGTGTTTCAGGTAGTTATAGTTTCTTTCTAGAGATTAGCTCTTTTTTTTCATTCTAATTTAGAATCTAAAGCAATATGCTTGCACTGAGCACGTCCTGTAATGACTCATTACAGTGAGGCTTTTAATACAGCCAAAGTGATTTTAAAGAGGTTATTGTAGAAGGTCTGACTATGAGGTGCCAATATGTCTAAATTAAGAACGAGAGACTGCAATCATGGCTGTAAGATAAAGGTGCTCAGTAAGCAATCCTATTACAATCAGAAAGTAAAAGAAGCAGGTCGCTGAGGAAATGATGAATACCTTGGGTAACTCGTTCCTTATAAAATCAGTCTTGCACTGTCAATGTTAAATGGACTAATTTGTTCACAAATCTGCTCAGTCAGTTTGGAAGTATACTCAATTCAGCTAGAAGAGTAAATCCTTTAATCATGACTAGTCCACTGCGTAAGAAAGGTAAAAATGTGTTAATATGAATGGACATATGCAGTCCGATATGAATTTATTCTTTTAATTAGTGTCCAATCAAGTTACAGTTTCTTCTTCTACTGAACTGTTGAACTTGTAAAGAGAGTTTGCTGTTATGAGCAATGTTACCTTCCTTCCGCTCAGTTCTATTTAACTCTTTCTTTTTTTGTGGGCTGATGCACACACATACCGTTCTTTGACTGTCAAATGAAACTTGTTCATATGTACTTTTGTTTCAGATAAGAAATTTGGCAGTCAATTCATTTTGGTGATTTATTTAAAATGTATTCTTAGTAATTTCACAGAGATTTTCTTAAAGGTATAGCATGATATCAACATTCAAGTATTGACACTTTGATCCTCTATATTTCTAGTTTGTTTATAATTCTCCTGATATATACAAAAACAATTCTCTAAAGTTGAAAAATGGGCACACTATGAAAATGAAAGTGAAGAAGCTATGACATTTACATGATATTAACATACTTTTGTTATAGTAGCTAATAAGAATAACGATGAGCAGTGTGAGATTTTGGTCACCAGCTACATTTCTTTTTTGTTTACTATTGCTTTTGTCTCAAGTTTCAGATTTTACTCTTTTGTGAAAACGTCTAGATCTTGTACATTAACAAATGTAGTCTGGTGTTCTCTAGTGATGATGGCAATAATACTATAATATTGTACAGTTATTATACAGTCATACTCCAACAGTGGTCATTTACAACACACTAAGAAAAATATAAATAGAGAATATGACAGCAGATAAAGACCATACGAAAAGGCTAAGCCTACTATATTACCTAGCTGGAAGTTGGAATGGTCCAGAGAGAAACTGCAAATTGTTTTTTTTAATTTATATTAAACACAGTCTGATGGGAGCCAACTTTGAGAATTACTGTATTGAGCTGCCCCCAAATGGGTGAATTATGGATGCACACTGAGACTCCCAAGAAATTTGGCATACTGCATTTATATACAGAACACTCTACAGATATATGTAAAATATTACTTGATGTATAGAGGAAATATGGAACACAGAATATCATTAATTTTATTAGTAACTGACTTATTCAAGTTCTTTTTCAACAACTCAAGACAGACTATGTTATCCAATGGGTAATGTTCCATCATATGCAGATCAGTTATTTCAAGCAGAAGAAAGGAAAAAAAAAATAAACTCTACAAACAGATGATCAAGAAAACATTTTGCAATGGGGCATAGCATGTAAACACAGAATTTTGGGATTCCTAAGCGAGCATCTCAGCTAAAGCATATTAAGGTTAAATCGGAATAAGATACAAATAAACTTACACCAACAGACAAATGGTTAGAATTGCTGGAATCAATGGGGAAAGCTATTCATAGTTAGGTTCATTATTGCATATTAAATATATCCGGCATAATTTTGCATTACAAATATTTTTGTCAGGTTATTACCGTTTATATTTAAAATGTAAGGCTGGATGCTATGAACTTTTACACTGATTCAGAATCTTTGTCCCAAGTTGCTAGTTCTGTTTCTAGTAGTATGAAAATATATAGCCCCTGTCCAATGCAACTACTGATGATATTAGACTGTAAAATATATGGGATTGAATAAAATGAATAAAATATTTAATACAAGGATACTGGCAGCACAAAACTGCAAAGGGAAACTTTGTAAGGGTAAGGGTCCTCTAGTCTAAAATTGTAACTCAAGGAAAAAACTCAGTTGAGAAAATTGAATTTTGCTGCTTGATAGAAGGAAAAAAATTCATATGTATACAGTTTTAAGATTTTATGATAAGAATGAAAATAACCACATGCATGAGAAATGGAAAGCTGAGGGGTATATTTACAAAGCTGCATCAGGCATTTAGAACATGGTAAATATCATGATCTTAGCACTGTGATAATATGTAATATTTAAACTATTGTCCATTATTTTCTCCCAAGTAATGTAAAAATGGTAATGAGCTGATTTGCATGCATATCCTTTGCAAATACATGAAAAGCAGCTAATTACTAGTCAATTACATGGCTTGCCTGAAAAATTGCAAGCCATGTTATTTTCAGGAAAGTTAGCTATAATACCCTAATGCGAAAGATCTAATTTTTCAAGGGACTGGGGTAAGGAAGGGGAGAGAGGCTGACACCACTTTTATTTATTTTTAATATTGTACCTAGAGGCAGTGGGGGGAGGGGAGGGGTTGAGATGGGTTTACAATGTTAAGGCGGTTTCTTTCAGGCTACTTCGAATTGTTCACATGATGGCCACCCCAGCTGAAGGGGTCACCATTGTGCGTTATTTTTAGGGGTAGGAAAGCCATGGTATTTTTTCCTGGCAGTATTTTATTGTTCAGAAAATATTGCGGGGTCTACTAAACTGCACTACTGAATACTGCAATTTAGTAAACCCCTGCAGTGTACCCCTCCAGGGAAAATACTGCAGCTTTGCAAATGACCCCTCAGATAGAAGAACCCAAACAACACAAGATGAAGAAATGCTAACTTCTTATTTCAACAATGTATATATGATACACACCTTGGGACCTTTGTGTTACGATCACCGGCCACAGGCCAGCTTTGCCTACCTTCCGTTGCCGGGTCCTGACCCTGGCCCTCCTCTCTTTGGCGGCAGCTGGCAGCCGACGTCGCAGTCCTTCTGCTGCCGGGCCTCCTAGCACGGCCAGGGACAGCTCTCTGCCGTCCTGTGCAGCCTCCTTCCCTTGGGCTGCCACGTGGGACACGCCACCACCACCACGACCATCTTCCTCGGCCCCTGGCCTTAGGCACGTGCATGTGCCACCGGTTGAGATTTAAAGGGGACATGGCAAGAAAAGCTCCCACGGCCCCTAGTGATGATGTCTGAGGATCAGGGTATTTAAGGCAAGCTCTGACCGACAAAGCTTGCCTTGCCAACAGGTCTCCTCGCTGTCTTTGCCAGTGTTCCTGAGTTGCTGATCCTGATCCTGCTCCTGCATTCTTGTAGCTGTACCAGTTCCAGTTCCTGTTCCTACACCGGCATCCCAGCTCCAGTTACTGCGTTCCTGTTTCCTGCTCCTCGCCTCCTTGGGCGGACCTTGGCTCTTGACTCGGAATGTTCATGACCACGTCTTCTGCCGCCTGCCTCTTACCTCTGGACTGGACCTGACCACGTCTTCTGCCACCTGCCTCAGACCCCTGGATTGGACCCAACTTCGAGATTCGCCACCTGCCTCAGACCTTTGACCCTTGCCCGCTGCTGGCCTCCTCCATCTGTCTTAGACCTCCGGCTCCTGTTTGCTGCTCCTCTCATCTGGCCGTGCTACACGGGATCATCCATGCAGAGGCCCACCTAAGACCAGCTGGCCCCGGCACCCAAGGGCTCAATCTGTGGGGAACATGGGCTGGTAGTGGCAAAGCTCCTGCTGGCCTCTGCTTCCCATCCGGCCTCGCCTCCTGACAGAGGGGATCTGTGGGCTCTCCCACACAGGTAGTCCAACACAACTTCGGTTCAAGGGTCCATGCCCGCAACAGGTTGCCAAGGCCATGGACCCGGAGGAGGTCTCCACCCTGCAGGCCATTCCAGGCCTGGCCTTCAAAATTCAGCAGCAGGAGCAGTACCTTGGGGCCCTGGTTGCCTCTATCGAGCGCCTCAGTGCCCGTCTGGATTCTGGTCCTACTCCAAACACCTCACTAGCATTGACTTCCAGCTCCCCAGCCCAGCTAATGTTGGCTAGGCCCTCAGTTTCGCTACCGGCACTGCCTCAGTTCAACAATGATCCGAAACTATGCAGAGAATTCATCAACCAATGTTACATGCATTTCGCCCTGCAGGCTGCCACCTTCCCAGATGAACACCACCTAACCCACATCAAATAAATTTTAGTATTCTTTTTTGCTTTAATATTTTAGTATATTAAATTAGAAAGATGTCGAATCCCGATCACCAATGTGTAATCAAACTTGTAACTCCCTTCTCACAATAAAAATTTTTTTAGAGGGGAAAGTGATGTTTCATAAAGTGATTTAAGGTGCCATCCAGGTTAACCTCATTATTTTTTAATCATTAACACCACCGTCCACCCTATATGAAATTTATTAATTTATATGACAAAACTTTTTTTGGGAAAAATTATTAAAATATTGTGAAAAGTCCATCATAAACTTGAAAGAGAACAGTCCACCAACTCATTGTTAGTAAGCCATACTTAGCTTTAAGCTGAAACGCTGAGACTTGGATTCGGCAAGAGTGTATTAACCCAACTCGGCCAAGTTTCGAATGTCTTCTTCGTCAGGGGAACCACTTAACCATTACTCTGCTCAGCTCTTCAAAGTTAACCGTCCACAGTCTTCTCTTTAAACTTAAAATGCTCGCTACGCGCTGCATCTGTGCAAAAAAAAAATGGCGGACCCCTTTTTTGGTGCACCATTTGAACATCCCCATCAGGACTCTTGACATACCGTTGACTATCACCTCCATCCATAGGGATTCCCTGCCGGGGAGAATCTTGCGGGTAACTGCGCCAATTCATATTCAGATTGGGGCCTTCCTTGAAGAGGAAATTGAATTCTTTTTCCTGGAGAAATCCATTCATCCACTGGTCCTGGGCCTACCACTCACCCCAGTTCAACTGGTCCATCCTGCAGCTCTCTCTCACTGCCGGGAATCTTGCCTAAGACCAATTAAGCCTACGGAGCCTCCCCTGTCTCTTCCGTTGCTACCATGGTCCCGGGCATCCCAGCTCCTTATGGAGGTTACTCTGATGTTTTTTTCCAAACAGATGGCCGCCATCCTGCCACCTGTCCGGAAATTCGACTGCACCATAGAACTTCTGCCTGGAACATTTCCTCTCAGGGGCAGGGTTTACCCGCTTTTCAACCCTGAAACCAAAGCTATGGCTGAATACATCAAAGAAAATCTGTCAAGGACCTCATTCGTCGTTCCTCCTTGCTCGCAGGCGTGGGCTTCTTTTTCATGACTAAGAAGGATGGCTCCTTATGCCACTGTATTGATTGCAGGGGCCTTAATGCCATTACCCGCAAGGATAAGTACCTGCTACCTCTGATAAATGAGCTATTCAATCGCCTGCAAGGTGCCACTGTCTTCTCCAAGTTGGATTTGAGAGGCACCTACAATTTAGTCCAGATTCACCCTTCTGACGTCTGGAAGACCGCCTTTAACACCAGGGATGGGCATTACGAATACCTCGTGATGTCATTCGACCTTTGCAAAGCCCCAGCAGTCTTCTCTACAATAAAGTTCTCGTTTATCTGGACGACATTCTTATGTACTCCAGAGATCTGTCAACACACCGCCATGATGTCCGTCAAGTCCTCCAGTGTCTGCATGACAATCACCTTTATGCCAAATTGGATAAATGTCTTTTTGAGAAGCAAAGTCTCTCCTTCCTTGTCTACATTTTCTCTAGGTATGGCTTTGCCATGGAAACCAGTATATCTGAGACTGGCCCCAGCCTTCCAGTCTGTGCACGTTCCAGCACTTCCTGGAGTTCGCTAACTATTACTACCAATTTATTGCCAAGAACTTCATTATTGCAGCACATCGTACTGCGCTAACATGGAAGGGGGCAGACCCTAAGAACTGGGCCCCCAAGGCTGTGTCGGCATTTAAGGCCCTGAAGGAGGCCTTTCTCAAGAAACCTTGCTTGCAACACCCAGATCCCAGTCGACCGTTCATCGTGGAAGTGGACGCTTCTTCTATTGGTGTCAGAGCCGTTCTCAGCCAGTGCTCTCCCAAGGGCAAACTTCACCCGTGCTCGTTCTTCTTTCACATGTTTATCACCACAGAGAGCCATTACAGCGTCGGTGACCATGAGCTCCTCGCCATCAAGCTGGCGTTGGAAGAGTGGCGCCCCTGGTTCAAGGGAGCTCAACATCGGTTCATCCTATATTCTGACCATAAGAACCTGGAGCACCACAAACAGGCCCAGCAACTTAATGCCAGGCAGGCTCATTGGTCGCTCTTAGTTTCACGTTCAACTTCGACCTCAAGTACCGTCCCAGAGAGAAGAACTTGCCTGAAGATATTCCTCCCCTTTCAGCTTTAGTCATTGTGTGAACAAGGTTTTTCTTTATCCAGGATAATCTTTATTTATTTATGTATTTATTCATTTATTTAGGGTGTTTATAAATCACCTAGGGCCGGATTTTAAAAGCCCTGCACGTGTAAATCCGGTCGGATTTACGCTCGCAGGGCACTCGCGCGCCGGCGCACCTATTTTGCATAGGCCGCCGGCGCGCGCACAGCCCCGGGACGCGCGTAAATCCCGGGGCTTTGTAAAAGGGGTGGGCAGGGGACATGTCTGGGGCATGTTCGGGGTCAGGGGCGGTTCGGGGCGGGACCAGGGGCGTGGTCGAGGCCTCCGGACCAGCCCCCGGGTCGGGTGATGGCGCGCCAGCAGCCCGCTGGTGTGCGCAGATTTACGCCTGCTGAAAGCAGGCGTAAATCAGCCAACAAAGGTAGGGGGGTTTAGATAGGGCTGGGGGGGGGTGGGGGGGTGGGTTAGGTAGGGGAAGGTGCGGGGGGTGGAAAGAAAGTTCCCTCCGAGGCCGCTCCAATTTCGGAGCAGCCTCGGAGGGAACAGGCAGCGCGCACCAGGCTCGGCACGCACAAGTTGCACAAATATGCACCCCCTTGCACGCGCCGACCCCGGATTTTATAAGATATGCGTGGCTACATGCGTATCTTATAAAATCCAGCGTACTTTTGTTCGCGCTTGCGTAAATTTATTAAATCTACCCCCTAATGTGTACATAATTATTTCATAGATTAAAAAAAACAAAACAAACAAAAACAGATATTCTCACAGAAAAATAAAACAGCACAATACAGCAAAAGCTCTGACAACAATTTCCCAGAATGCCTGCTGAAAGAAAAAGGTTTTTAACATTGACTTTAAAGAACAGGTAGTCAAATGCAGGATTTCAAGCATTTCAAAATATTGGAGCAGCCATTGTAAAAATTCTCTACCTGGTCTCAGCCAGCCAATCCAGTTGTATAGAAGAAACATTAAGTAAACCTCTCTGAGATGAACTAAGAGTGCAAATTGGATTATACATATCCATAGAAAAGAATCCAGCCCAAGGATTCTGTGCACCAGCATCACAATTTTATCATTCACTCGAACTGGTAGCCGATGTAGGTCATACAAAATAGGCGTAATATGATCCCTCATGTTCTGCCCAGAAATGAGCTGAGCAGCAGAGTTCTGAAGAAGCTGCAATGCTTTCAAAGTAGTGGCCATTAGCCCATTATAAATAGAATTGCAATAGTAAAATAAAGGCAGGACCAAAGTCGGTATTACTGACAGAAAATCGGAAAAGCTCAGTAAAGGCTTAAAGCCATGAAGTAACCTCACATAAAGAAACCAGTTCTGCCTTTTGCTGATGAAAAGTCAAATTTGAGTTAATTATGACACCCAGGCTTTTTGCATGTGAGTCAACTGGCAACTTGATGTTTTCATCAAGAAAAGTCAAGTATCATCCCAGTACTAGACTAAATGATCTCAGTTTTAGCCAAGTTAATGCAAGTGTTATGGGTAAGCCATTGCCTAACTGCAGCTAAACATACAAACAGAATATTGATAGTTTCAACTTAAGCATGAACTGAGATATAAAATTGAATGTTGCCAGCATACAATCTGTATTCCGTACAAAGCTCAGACAAATCAGTGCCATGCAGATATTAAATAAAAGTGCTGACAGAGCTGATCCTTGTTGAAATCCAAGTGTGAATAGAATGCCACGCGGAGAAACTACTACCAGTCCTCACTTGTTATTAATGCTCACCAAGAGATGATTTGAACCAATTTAAAACTGCCAGAGATCCCACACTCTGTCAATCCGTAGAGGAGGATTTGATGTTCCAGAATATCTATCGAAGCTGAAATATGAAGCATGATGAGCACAATCTTTTGTCCTCCATAAAATCCTCTTCTAACCATATCTAGGCTAGATAACAGGAGTATTTCAATGATCAGCCACTTCCTAAAAACAAATTGAAATTGGTCAAGAATTTGGTTTGCATAAAGTCGTCCAATTACTGTAAAATCAGGGCTTCAATGATCTTCCTTTTTAGTTAGGTCAAGGCCAGATCTTTTTAGCAATGGTCTCATTTAGAGGCCTGTTTCAATACACATGGAGCATTTGGTTCAGGAACCGACGAGAGAGGGAGCAATTTTAGATCTAATTCTCAGTGGAGAACAGGATTTGGTGAGAGAGGTAACGGTAGTGGGGCCACATGGCAATAGTGAACATAATATGATCACATTTGATTTAATGACTGGAAGGGGGACAGTAAGCAAATCCACGGCTCTCATGCTAAACTTTCAAAAGGGAAACTTTGATAAAATGAGAAAAATAGTTAGAAAAAAACTGAAAGGAGCAGCTACAAAAGTAAAAAGTGTGCAAGAGGTGTGGTCATTGTTAAAAAATACCATCCTAGAAGCACAATCCAGATGTATTCCACACATTAAGAAAGGTGGAAATAAGGTAAAACGATTACCGGCATGGTTAAAAGGGGAGGTGAAAGAAGCTATTTTAGCCAAAAGATCTTCATTCAAAAATTGGAAGAAGGATTCAACAGAAGAAAATAGGATAATGCATAAACGTTGGCAAGTTAAATGTAAGACATTGATAAGACAGGCTAAGAGAGAATTTGAAAAGAATTTGGTCGTAGAGGCAAAAACTCACAGTAAAAACTTTTTAAAATATATCCGAAGAAGAAAGCCTGTGAGGGAGTCAGTTGGACCGTTAGATGATCGAGGGGTTAAAAGGGCACTTAGAGAAGATAAAGACATCGTGGAAAGATTAAATGATTTCTTTTCTTCGGTGTTTACTGAAGAGGATGTTGGGGAGGTACCCGTACTGGAGAAGGTTTTCATGGATAATGATTCAGATGGACTGAACCAAATCACGGTGAACCTAGAAGATGTGGTAGACCTGATTGACAAACTTAAGAGTAGTAAATCACCTGGACCGGATGGTATACACCCCAGAGTTCTGAAGGAACTAAAAAATGAAATTTCAGACCTATTAGTAAAAATTTGTAACCTGTCATTAAAATCATCCATTGTACCTGAAGATTGGAGAATAGCTAATGTAACCCCCATATTTAAAAAGGGCTCCAGAGGCGATCCGGGAAACTACAGACTGGTTACCCTGACTTCAGTGCCAGGAAAAATAGTGGAAAGTATTCTAAACATCAAAATCACAGAACATATAGAAAGACATGGTTTAATGGACAAAGTCAGCATGGCTTTACCCTCACAAATCTGCCTCACTTTTTTGAAGGAGTTAATAAACATGTGGTTAAAGGTGAACCTGTAGATGTAGTGTGCTTGGATTTTCAGAAGGCATTTGACAAAGTTCCTCATGAGAGGCTTCTAGGAAAAATAAAAAGTCATGGGATAGGTGGTGATGTCCTTTCGTGGATTACAAACTGGCTAAAAGACAGGAAACAGGGAGTAGGATTAAATGGACAATTTTCTCAGTGGAAGGGTGTGGGCAGTGGAGTGCCTCAGGGATCTGTATTGGGACCCTTTCTTTTCAATATATTTATAAATGATCTGGAAAGAAATACGACAAGTGAGGTAATCAAATTTGCAGATGATACAAAATTGTTCAGAGTAGTTAAATTACAAGCAGATTGTGATAAGTTGCAGGAAGACCTTGTGAGGCTGGAAAATTGGGCATCAAAATGGCAGATTAAATTTAATGTGGACAAGTGCAAGGTGATGCATATAGGGAAAAATAACCCACGCTATAGTTACACAATGTTAGGTTCCATATTAGGTTCTATTACCCAATGCGGATAACACATTGAAATCATCGGTTCAGTGTGCTGTGGCAGTCAAAAAAGCAAACAGAATGTTGGGAATTATTAGAAAGGGAATGGTGATTAAAACAGAAAATGTCATAATGCCTCTGTATCGCTCCATGGTGAGACCGCACCTTGAATACTGTGTACAATTCTGGTCGCCGCATCTCAAAAAAGATATAATTGCGATGGAGAAGGTACAGAGAACGGCGACCAAAATGATAAAGGGAATGGAACAGCTCCCCTATGAGGAAAGACTAAAGAGGTTAGGACTTTTCAGCTTGGAGAGGGGGGATATGATAGAGGTGTTTAAAATCATGAGAGGTTTAGAACGGGTAGATATGAATCGGTTTTTTACTCTTTAGGATAATAGAAAGATTAGGGGGCACTCCATGAAGTTAGCATGTGGCACATTTAAAACTAATCGGAGAAAGTTCTTTTTCACTCAATGCACAATTAAACTCTGGAATTTGTTGCCAGAAGATATGGTTAGTACAGTTAGTATAGCTGTGTTTAAAAAAGGATTGGATAAGTTCTTGGAGGAGAAGTCCATTACCTGCTATTAATTAAGTTGACTTATATAATAACCACCGCTATTTCTAGCAACGGTAATATGGAATAGACTTGCCAGGTTCTTATGGCCTGGATTGGCCACTGTTGGAAACAGGATGCTGGGCTTGATGGACCCTTGGTCTGACCCGGTATGGCATGTTCTTATGTTCTTAATGCCTTCGGCTGGAGATAGGTTGACTAGATTTGACAAGAAAAGTACAATAATATCTTTCATGCTTTAAAAACAGCAACATTGTAAAGATTTAGAGGATAAAATGAGAGAGTTCAAGAAGAAGTAACTCAGATCACCTCATACTCAGACATCATGTCAAAATAAGACCATTTGACATCAATACTTTACGGCAAATCACTGAACCGAGATGATACAGAAGAAAAAGTTGCTGAAATTTTTTTTTTAAACAAAAATGTCCATGAAATCATCACAACTGAAATGTTCAAAGCCATCTTCCCTATCTTAGAGGGATCCCATGGGGGGCCTAGTCAGGTTCTCTAGAGTTTTAAAAAGCTCTATAATTATTGCTCACAGATTGTAATTGCAAAACAATAAATGATCTCTTAGTTGCATCTCTCAAATTCCTTCAGACAGCTAACTAAGGGGGTCATTTATGAAAGTGCTATATGGTGTTTTTGCATGCGAAAAGCACCATAATGCATGATGTGATGCAAATTAGGTAAAGGGGAGGAGTTCTGGCCAAGTGGGCTGACTTTGCAATGCCATATTGCACAGTTTTAACTACACCTTTTTCATTTGTGATAAGCTGTGTGATATGGCTTTATTATACTTTGTGATATGTTTGCAAATAGTGTTTTCATATGAGAGAGAGAGAGAACCTAGCTATAAGGCCCTCATAGTAGTTAGGTATTAATACCTCTATATGAGGCTCACCTGGTTACTCGAGGTGAGGGTTAGGTAGGAGTGTAGGGGTTAGGGGCCACTTTGACTTTCAGAGTGAGACATATGAACAGAACAGTACAGTACACTCTTGTGAAGATTTGATGTCCTTCGGAGTGAGGAAACTCATCCAAAGATGAGATTTGTACAATGTTCTCTCAAGATATGACATGCCATCCAAAAATTGCTCCCAAATGTTAGACAATGGGTGAATGTTAACATGTAGATTAAAGTCATCTAGATCTGCCTTTGAGCAAAGTAATTGCTCAAAAACAGGAGAAAATTAGTCTTCAGCAGACCTGGGGGCAGTAGATAAGACAAATGCTGCTATCTTTAGAGAAAAGCACAAATATTTCATAAGGCATCTCATCCCTTAGGTTTTTCAGCTACCATTTTCCAGGAACTCTTAAACACAATCTCAAGAATGCTCCAACAATCCTTTTTGTGGGACAGAAAAACCCAGTGGTCAGATTTGGTTTACAAGTACCATATCCACATTGATTACTGAAAATTCCATGATACATGAAAAAATTGTTAGTCAGTCATGATTAAGTCATAAAGGCTAGGAATCTTTTTGCTGACTGTACATTAATCAAGATAATTTTATCATCAGTCATAAAATTATTAGAGCTCGATGTACAATTAACCAAAACAAGGAAAGATGTCCACTTGTCAATGGTTATAAAAATTGGTAATTGAGATCGCAATCCCTGCCATGGCCATAACAACAGGAATATGAGTCGACAGAGCATCAGGAGATCCATACGAAAGTAAATTGAAGGACAGGCACTCAGCACACCCAAAGAAGCTCCTATGTTGCTCTCTTTCATGTGTTTGACAGAGCACGCACTCCTCTGGCACATGTCCCCTATAGGCTCTCGACCCTCTTGCATGGATGATAGCGGGGACAGAGATTATCTTTGGTGACAGGAGAATCAGCAGGCAAAGCAGAGTCTCTCCCGCTGATGAGACAGTTGATGGAAGCAGACTCAATGTCCTGGCAGGAGAGAGGAAACCACATTTGCTAGGCTAACAGATAGAGGAGTGCTGGCATTCTCCAATGGCTTTTGACCCTATGCACAGATGACATCACCGATGGTGGGGGCTTATCCTCAGTGACAGGAATGCCAGCAGGCAAAGCAGGGCAGTTTCTCCCGCTGATGGAGCAGTTGGGGGGAAGCAGCCTTGATGTCCCAGTGGAAAGAAAAGAAGCCACAGGTGCTGGGCTGACAGGTAGAGGAGGGCTAACATTCTCCAATGGCTCTTGAACCCCCTGCATAGATGATATCTGCAGGGATGGGACTCATCCTCTTTGGTGACAGGAGCTTGCTTGTACTCCAGCATCTTGAGTAGAAGAGTATACATGCTCCACACTTAGTTCACTTCAGCACCCACCTTTCCTAAGCCTATCCACAAAGCTCTGTCATAATATAATGAAGCCAGTAATGCTAGTGTGGCTGTTGCTCAAACATATCTGGTCTTCCAGCTTCCATTCATATCGTGCCAGACAGACTTAGGCTACTTGACCACCTGCATTTCTGCTAGGACTAGTTAATTATAGAACTTGAAGCTTGCCAAACAGATCTAGCTGCTGGCTTGTTCCTATCATCAAAGTATGATCCTTATAGTAGGAATGTGCTAACTTTTTCTTTCATTTCATTTCATTATAAAATAAAAAGAAGAAAAAGGAACACAATTTTATTTGGGGGGGGGGGGGGGGTTGTTACTTTTTTTTAAAGGCAATAACAGCCAGCACATGAACTCCCATCCCTCACCGCAAAACTTCTGATTCTAAAAAATGTAAAACAAAGTTCCTCCTGGCCTTTTCCCCATCCCAGGGTTTACCTGCAATCATGAGTGTCTTTATGGGGCAGGAGTGGCCTCCACTGATGCTATGTCTGAATGGTGCCAACGGATCCTGAGACTGGGGCCGTTTTGCTGTATGGAGCTACCTCTATAGGAAAGTACAGATATCCCTCCATAAAACAAAGTGGTGCCGGCCTCAGGGCCCACCGGTGTCATTCTGAATAGAGCATCGTCAGTCCAGGAGCATGAAGATGCTTATGATTGCAGATAAGCTGGGGGCTGGGACTGTGTGGGTAGAACAGGGAGGGGCGGGGGCGGGGGGAATGAGGCCAAGGCCTGATGGGACTTTGATTTATTTTTTAGAATCATGAATTTTGTGGTGGGGAAGAGGGGCCCAGGACTGGCTGCTACTGTCTTTTATTGCACGGACATAAAGATTAAAACATTAAAAACAAGAAACCAGAAAATATAATAAGGAGATACATGACCTTTTCGTTGGATTAACTTCACACATTTCACGACTAGCTTTCCAGAGCTAATACTTCCTTCCTCAAGAAAGAATGTACATGAGATGAGAGCACCAAAAAAACATAAATGAGTCGTAAAAAGCACTGCAAAGATAATGTGAAGGGGAAGTGGCAGGCCAAAGTGGGGGAGGGCTTGAAAGGTGATTAGGAGGTAACAAGGAGTATAGTTTTATGGTTCATGGTGAGCTAAGAAACCTGGGTCTTTATTGAGACCTTTCTAAATGTTGACGTGTCTGATCAATGTAACTTCAAAAGTTTGGATAGTTTTACATTTTTTTTTCTGTCCATGAAGTCTTTGATGCAGTGGTTTGGTTTTGAAAATTCCGCCCCCCCCCCCCCCCCCCCCCCCCAGTGAGGCATCAATTTAGTAATCTCTGTTGTGACTGATTTTTTTTTCTTTTACTAGGAAGTGAAATGAAAATGTAAAAGATCAAAACAAAATTTATTTTTATTTATTTATTGAAAATGTATTTAGAATCTTTTCTATACCGTCGTTAAGTTATATACCATCACAACAGTTTACAAAAAGGCACATATAGAAATTTGGTAATTGTATATGTTCCTGCTATTAATAGGAGGTGTCATTCAGGTCCGGTAACATAGTTTCAAAATAAAGACTATTCGCTAAATGTTTGTTAGTATTAATTCCATGTATAACTCTATTGGATTTTATCTCAATCTATATAAATAAAAATGTAAATGTTCGTTTGTTTAAAATCTTAAATCTCCAAAAGTTCTTCACTGATTGCTTTGAAATTTTCACACAACGTTGCATTTGAATACGCGCATATTTTTATATACCTATATTATATAGATGTCACACCTGTGACAGGTAAAAACCATGTTTTTTTTGGAAAAACAGCACCATCTGTTGGATGTTAAAGCAACACACGCTACCTACAATATAAATGGGCTCTGACCGACGGACCACAAATGCGCAGTAGAGAGCAGCTGTACTGCGCATGTGCGGACCATAGAGCTCTACGTTACGTGCTGGGTGTCACAGAGGGGAGGAGGAAAGGGCAGACGAGTCGCCTCTCCGAGAAACAGCTCAGCCTGTTCCTCCGCTGTTGGGGAAGGGGGGAGGGAGTAGGGACTGCCGGACAGTTACACACAGGAGGACGAAAGGGTAGAAGAGTCGCCGAGCTAGTCTGTCCACCGCCGGTGAAGGGGGGAAGGGAGTTGGGATGGCCGGAGCAGAGATAATGCGCATTGTGAAATTAAACCAGACTGAGCCACGGCAACGCACTCCGAGAATCGGCTCAGCCCGTTCCTCCGCCGCTGGAGAAGGGTAGAGGGAGTAGGGACTGCTGGACAGTTACACACAGGAGGAGGAAAGGGTAAAAGAGTCGCCGAGCCAGCCCATCCACCGCCGGGGAAGGGGGGGGAGTGAGTTGGGACGGCCGGAGCAGAGCTAATGTGCATTGTGAAATTAAACCAGACTGAGCCACGGCAACGCGTGGTCAGGTACAGCTAGTAAATAAAATGAAAAGAAGACCCTTGCCCTGCTATTAAACAGCTGCCATTACTATTGAGCCTCCCAGACTGCTACACCCACAGACCCACCTGTATGAGCTACTGCGCTTTCACTGGACCTGCTAGTAATTACAGCAACATGCAGCGTGCCAGACAGACCCAGACGCTAGTCAGTTCTCCCACTGCATGTCTGTCTTCCTTCTAGGACTTTGAGCATTTCATATTAACCTCCTTGCAAAACATACCGGCAGTCCCAATACTTAAGTGTGACAGTGCCATTCCACAATAAAGGCATGAAGGGACAAGAGGTGCAGGCGGTCGATGAAGAAAGATGATAGCAGGGAATAATGGAGGGGAGGAGGAGAAGATCAAGCGTTGGTGGAGACAATGAAAGGGGGAAAGGGCAATGCCAATAGCACTCATCACACCACCTAATTTTGGACCCACGAGTTGCCACTGGAAAATATGCTTTCTCTTCAGATAGTTCCAGATCCACTCACAAATGTCGTCTCCACATCCATCTTTGCTTATAACAAATAAAACTCAGTTCCTATTAAAAATCTCTAGCACCACTTAAAATGCCCCATTCGTACTTAGATTTAGTTTCTAAACCTATTTTCACAGGGCAGATATAGAAATATACAAGCAACAGCACTTTAGAATTCTTCTAAAGGAAAATTCAGGGTTGCAGTTTGGAAGCCTGACAGGAATCACTGTTTGCTGTCCTTTGCTTCTAAATTCTGTAGAGTTTCATAACTAACGGTTATATTATAGCAGGAACATTTCTATTCTCTGGAGGAAATAGTGCCCTCCAGGGGAAATGCTGCCTTCAGATTCAAGCAATATAATCCTAATTTTAACAACTTTCCCTCCTTGGCATCCATGTTTGTCATTATGATCTTCTAACTCAGGTTGTGTTTCCTGTAATACAGACAGATATACACTGGTATATTTAGTATCTACTAGATAAGGGAGCCCTGACCGACGTGCCGCAAATGCGCAGTAGAGAGCAGCTCTATCGCGCATGTGCAGGCGAGCACGTCAATCAGTGCGGAACGTGCCTGAAACAAATGGCGCAGGGAGCAGTAGTAGCAGCGGCGGCGGCAGCGGCAAGGAGCAGCAGCACGCATGAGGGATGGACCACTCCCCCGGAATTCTTCTGTCTGCGCCATCCAAGGGAAGGGGTTGTGGATGAGCTGAAAGGGGAGGGGATTGAGAGGGGGGGAGTGACTGAGGGGAGGGGGAAGGTGAGAGGGAGGGAGACTTGAGGAGGGAGGTGAGAGGGACTAGAGGGAGGAGGCGAGAGGGAGTGGGAGGGAGAATAGAGGTGGGAAGGAGAACGGGGAGGGGAGGTGGAAGGGAGAATGAGGGGGAAGGAGAATGAGGGGGAGGAAGTGGGAAGGAGAATGAGTGGGAAGGAAATGGACCCAAAAAATTTTTTAAATGTAGCCCGTTGTTACAGGCTTAACAGCTAGTTAATATATATCCAGCAATGAAATATCATACCGTATTCAAAATGTTTTTGCTTTCTAAGTTCTATTGATTACTCCAATTCAGGAAATATTTGTAAGCAGATCATGGACACTAGAGATATTTTTGTATCCTTTCCTGGGTGTATATCTATCTGTCTCACTACATAATAAATTGTTAATTTTGAGAATTCCCAGAGAACAAAAACCTAGTGAACATCTCACAGCTTTATCTATGGGTATTTTTCAACCTGATGAATCATTGTTTGGCAATGCCATAGACCAGCATCATTCTTGCCACCACAGAATATGGATGCCATTACAGTTTCAAATAGTAGTCATAAAAGTGCCAGGTCAGAAAGAGTTATGGCCCTCATATGCCTGGGTAGATTGTCTCATAGAAATCTATTATCTAGGTACACCCATTGATATAATACTACCGGCAATATGAATTGGGTGCAAAAACAGATCCACATTATGAGATGTTCAAGTTGATCTATCTAGTTCTAAAAATGTTAACTCCCAGGAGAAAGAATTATTTCCTTTTTTTAAAAATTAATTTAAAAAATCTCTACTGACTAGTAGCATAATGCTGATTGTGGTACTTCTCTAGAAGACCTCAGTCCTATGCATTACCCCCATAAAGGAACAGCTGGTCTCATGCACACATTGGTGAGGCCACCTGTGATGCTGGCGATGCCATCCAAACATATTCAGCAAAGGATGATGCCAAAACCGTAAAGCAAGAGGTACTGTACCTCAAATGCATGCCTCTCCAAGAATTACCCCCTTTAGTTAAATACCCAGGAGCAAGTTCAGCCATCTCTACTGGGATTCATTTCAAGGTATCCCAAGCATCCTAAATCTAGTTTCAAAATTGCTACAGTGAAGTAACATGTTTGCCACAGTAGTTCACTTTGACATGTTGTATTTATGTCCAAGAAACTGCACACAGTCAAGCATGGCAAGATGTGGAAACTTTAAGAAATGCGTTGGCAGGACCCAGCACTCGCTGTCTTGATGAGACTTGTCAGTACTTATATTGCTAGGGCGCAGTCAGGCTGAAGATTCCCTACTGGCTTGGGACTCAGCCATCCGCCAGGCTTGCTCTGTCAGGGAGAGCTAAACCAGTTGCTGATCCTAATCCTAACACTGTAGTTGCAGCATTCCAATTTTTAATCACTACATGACTTGTCAGGTTGAATATGACCCACATGGATAAAATTAAAAATCTCTTAATAAGGATATCAAGGATTGCTGGCTCTGAGTTTCCCATCATTATGCCTCAAAACATTAAAATGAAAAAAATATTTCCTTTATAACAATTACTTTATTGTTTTGTTTTACATATTGGTAGTTATCTTTATTAAAGTTTCTTAATTGCCTAAGAAAATACTAGGTGATATACATAGTAAAATATACATAATAAATAACATAAAAGCATAATAGCATAAGACCACTGATTAGGACTCATTAGAACTGAAAATCATAGCTCTGAACTTCCTGTATGATTTTTCGGCAAGGCTTCCTCCCTAACAGTATCATCATCTCATATAGGTACCTCTTCCTGCAGAATAGTGGAAGGGGTGTCAATGTTCAAGCCCAGACTGGTCACTTTCATCCTGGGGATGTTCTCTTTCATTGCAGTCTGTCTCTCACAGAGATTTAGAACATGCACTGTATTCCTTTGAAATATTTGGTAAATAGAAACACAGGGACAGTTACTTTCACACCAGCGCACAGGAACACATGTGTGTGCATTCGTCGCCCCCACGCTCAGGGACACGAATGTTTTATAACATATGCACGCATGTTATAAAACGGCCTGACCATGCGCATGGATGCGCAATTTTAAGTGGACACGCGCCTGTGCACAAAAATGCCACTTCTACCACATAAGTGGTGGAAATTTAATAGCCACGTGCATGGACGCAATTGGTCGCTTTCCCAGTTCATTTCCAGTTTGCCCAGTTAAGGGATAGAACTTCCAAATCTCCCTAATTTAACAGCCTCCCTTACCCCCTGTTAACCCCAACCGTAAAACACTGCTGATCTGCCTATATTTTTTGTTTTACTATTTACACATCATCCATAGCAGAAGTAAAGTTGCGCGGCAGGAATCCCTAGCGCTCGCCAGTAGAAGTAAGTAGTTACGTGCTTATTTCTATTTTAAATTCTGGAATGGCCATGCCCCTCCCAAATCATGCCTATGGCCCACCCCTTTTTAGAAAATTTTATTTGTGAATGCAGCAGCATATGTGCACGTATCCCGATGGCTTTTAAAATCCGTTTAGCGTGCGCTGGCCTGACATATTTGCACATCCTCTAATTTCGGTGCGCGTTGGGCTTTTAAAATTTACCTTTTTGAGATCTACAGTTTATACTAAATCACATTGAACCTGGCTGTTATTGAGGGTTAACACGTTGATTTTAATGTATGTGTTTTCAGTGAATATAACACCTTATGTTCTTAAGGATATAAAGCCTTTAGAGTATGAATATGATGACAGAAAAGAACTGTTGAGTTCATCTTCTCTGCCCAATTTAATTTCTGGAGTGATACCATAGACCCCAGTTGGACTCAGGTTGCCCCCTCACTTCTTTACAACTAGATCCAATGGGTCTAATAGTAGGTTTCACCGCTGGGTAATGAGTGTGTGTTACCCGCATTAATAACACAAGTCTGAATGGGGAATTCAATTCCTTCAATCCATGAGCGCAAAATCAAGGGTCCCTCATCCTCCTGACAGGCAAAACAAGGGGAGTTGTTGCCTTGGATCCTTTCTCTCCCTTGCATTTGCATGTTTCTCATTTTAGTAAGAACATAAGAACATGCCATACTGGGTCAGACCAAGGGTCCATCAAGCCCAGCATCCTGTCTCCAACAGTGGCCAATCCAGGCCATAAGAACCTGGCAAGTACCCAAAAACTAAGTCCATCCCATGCTACTGCTGCTAGCAATAGCAGTGGCTATTTTCTAAGTCTACTTAATTAATAGCAGGTAATGGACTTCTCCTCCAAGAACTTATCCAATCCTTTTTTAAACCCAGCTACACTATGGGGTAGATTTTATAAATCTGCGCCTGCGCATACTTTTGTTCGCGCACCAGGCGCAAACAGGAGTATGCGGGATTTTAATAGATATGCGCATAGCCCATTAAAATCCGGGGTCGGCGCACGCAAGGCTGCCCAAAATCGGCAGCCTGTGCCCGCCAAGCCGCACAGCCTGCCTCCATTCACTCCACCTCCCCCCACCTTCCCCTCCCTTCCCCTACCTAACCCACCCCCCAGCCCTATCTAAACCCCCCCACCTCTTGTTGTACAAGTTACGCCTGCCCAAAGCAGGCATAACTTGCGCGCGCCGGGCCAGCTACCGGCGCGCAATTCCCAGGCCCGGAGCCATTTCGGAGGCCTCGGCCAAGCCCCTGAAATGCCCCCGGGCTGGAACCATGCCCGCAGCCCTGCCCTCAAATGACGTGCTGCCGCAACATGCTCCCCGACATGCCCCCCTCCCCGCAGGAAAGCCCCGGGACCTACGCGTGTCCAGGGGCTTGCGCGCGCCGATGGTGGAGACTCAGCTCACAGAGAAAGGTGGTCTTGAGGTCCTGGAAGGCGGTCATAGCCTCAGGTGACCACTGGGAAGGATTGGCCCCCCATGTGAGTCATGGCCGTGAGCGGTGCAGTCAGAGTGGAGTAATGATGAATGAAGGACCAGTAGTAATTGGCAAAGCCAAGGAATCCCTGTAAGGACTTGAGGCCCATAGGCTGAGGGCCAATCGTGAATGCTTTTCAACTTCTGGGGATCCATCCTGAACCCTTGACATAGAGTTGATTGTCTCGTAGATGCTGGAGGATGCAAGAGACATTGTGGCGGTGGCTTTGTAAGTCTTTGGAGAATACTAAGATGTCGTTGAGATACACCACAACACATTTGTATAATATATCCCTGAAGACCTCGTTCATCAAATTCTGGAAGACCGCAGGGGCGTTGCAAGGCCAAACAGCATCACAAGGTATTCAAAATGGCCATCTCGAGTATTAAAAGTGGTCTTCCATTCATCGCCTTTGCGGATTCGAACCAAATTATAGGCTCCCCTGAGGTATAATTTAGAGAAGATTTTTGCTCTCTAAATTATACCCGAGGTATAATTTAGAGACTCCCTGGAGCCTGTCAAAAAGTTCCAAAATCAAAGGTAGTGGATAGCGGTCTTTCAGAGTGATCTCGTTCAGACCCCGGTAGTCGATGCAGGGGTGGAGCGATCCATCTTTTTCCCCTCGAAGAAAAAACCCGCTCCAGCAGGAGACTTAGAGGGTCAAATGAAGCCCCTAGCCAGGTTCTCGGGGATGTACTCCGACATGGCCTGAGTCTCTGTGAGTGATAATAGATAGATTCTATCCCAAGAAGGCTCCGTGTTAGGTAACAAGTTGATTGTGCAATCGTAGGCACGATGCAGAGGAAAAGTGTCCGCGGCCTTCTTGGAAAACACATCTGCATATGATGAGTATTACGGGGGATGGCCAGGAGGAGAAAGCGAAGTAGTCAGGCAGGGCAGAGGCGAAATGGGCTCCATACAATTGGCATGACAGAAGGAACCCCAGCAGGAAAGTTGTAAGGTGGCCCAGTCAAACTGCAGGGTATGCTGTTGTAACCACGGCAATCCCAAGACCACAGGATGTATGGCCTTGTCCAGAATGTGAAAGGAAATGGACTCTACATGCAGGGATCCTGTGCGGAGCAAGATAGGAGCTGTGGTATGGGTAACCACACCAGGTAGTGGTTCTCCGTGGATGGAAGAAAGAGGTAACGGTACTGGGGAGTGGATGGTGGGAATCCAGAGGTGTTCTGTCAATTGTTTTAAAATAAAATCCCACCAGCCCCAGAGTCTATGAGAGCGAGGGTATTTGAATCCTGATTGTTCAACTTGATGGAGATGGGCAATGTCAATGGAGGAGAAGGCGAAGTCAGGCCTAGGAGCAGTCCTCCCGCTGAACCAAGGCCTGGGAGTTTCCCGGACAGACAGGGCATGTTGCTATGCCATGTCCGGATTTGCCGCAGTATAAGCAGAGACCTGACTGCTGGCAGTGGTGTTGTTCCTTGGGAGAAAGTCTGCTCCAGCCCATTTGAATAGGCTCTTCCTCAGCTTTGTGTTGTGGCGAGTTCAGCCTGGCTGAAGACGAGCGTTGAATTTGGGATGAGCTTGGTGTAGATTTTCTGGATGCTCTAGACTCCTGCAAACACTCCTGCAGGTGGCGGTCAGTCCGCCCGGCCAGATCTATCAATGAGTCCAGAGACGCAGGCAATTCGCGAGCTGCTAACTCATCTTTGATTCGAGAGCTCAGTCCCTCGAGAAAAATGGATCGTAGGCTGTCAGAGTCCCAATGAAGTTCTGATGACAGGGTCCTGAATTCTATGACGTAATCAGTCAATGGCTGGGCACCCTGTTGGAGATGGAGGAGTGTGGATCCAGAAACGGATTTTCTGCCAGGGTTGTCCCAGAGGGGTAATGCCCAGGCCAAGGCCTTGCCATCCAAGAGGGAAAGGATGTAGGTAGTTTTGGTAATCACATCTGGAAATAAGCCAGTTGCAGACAGAAGTGCATGTTACATTGATTCAGGAAACCCCTGCACATAAGAGGGTTCCCAGAAGAGCATGGAGTTGCCAGTAAAGGCATGGTAGGCTGGGGAACCAGAATAGAGGTGGAAGGGTTGAGCTTGGGAGACGTCATGGTGGCAGACACTGTGGCTTCTAAACGAATACTCAGGTTATCAATGGCAGCTGCTAGTGTTTACAGGAACTTTTGTTGCTTACTGATTCTTTGTGCCAGGCCAGGAATGCTTGTATAGCTGAGACCTCTGCCAGGTCCATGAACTTGGCAATCTGTTAGGTTTTGTAGATTTCATGGACCCTTGGCCCGAGGTGGGAGTTGACTCTCCCTGAGGAATTGAACCCTCAGGGCCCCACCATCGGGAGGGGAGGTGGATTGGAAACACAAGTGTCTGGCCACGGCTGTGGCCCAGGAGAAAGGAGGTGTAGCCGAGCTGCCTGTGTCACAGCCATGTGATCGCAGACACCTGTACTGTAGGAATACTGCCAGGTACCCCGAGGAGTGGGGAAGCGTAGAGACAGTAACTCCAGTGTGGCAATGCTGGGGCCACCCCAAGGAGTGGGGAGGCGTAGAGACTGAATGCTCGATGTGGTAACACAGAGGCTACCCCGAGGAGCGGGGAAGCATGGAGTCAGGGTCTCTGGTGTAGTAACACTGAGGTGAACCCGAAGAGCGTGGAAGCATAGAGACAGGAACTCCGATGTGGCAATGTTGAGGCTACCCTGAGGAGTGGGGAAGTGTAGAAACAGAACTCTGATGTGGCAATGCTGAGGCTACCCCGAGGAGTGGAGAAGCATGGAGACAGGATCTCTGGCAGAGAAGCGCTGAGGCTACCCAGAGGATTGGGGCAGCACAAGACAAAATCCCAAACAGAAAGCACAGAGCAGGCCCCCGAGGAGCAGGTACCCAAGCCAGAGTCCAGAATATGGAGCAGAGATCCAAGGCAGGAATGGCAGGTCCAGAGAACAGGAACAAGCACCAACTGAGCTCAGGGAACTTGTTGCCAAGTCAATTAGGGTAGGCCAAAGGAGGTGCTTAAATATCCCAGGCTTGTGATGTCATCAGCCGGGGATGCCCCTGCAGTTCCCACCATTGGGCCTTTAAAGGGAGGCCCGGTGGTGCGCGCACGCATGCCTAGGAAGACCCAGAGTCAGCGTGTAAGTTGGCGGCGACCCAGCCACCACGCGGAGTCTTGGGAGCCAGGAGGTATGCGGCGGTAGCAGCTAGCCACAGCCGCAAGTTTACCTGGAGAGCAGGGCATGACATGATGTAAGTTGGGGTGGCTGCGGCCATCCGCGGCTGACGGTCATAACAGCTCCCTCTCTCATAGGTTCCCGAACCAATTGCTCCATAAAACTGACATTTATTCCATCCAGGAATTTTATCTCTCTAGCATGTCCAATGATACATTTACCCAGTCAATACTGGGGTAATTGAAATCTCCTATTATTACTGCACTACCAATTTGGTTAGCTTCCTTAATTTCTCTTAGCATTTCACTGTCCGTTTCACTATCTTGGCCAGGTAGATGGTGGTATACTCTTATCACTATACTCTTCCCCAACACGCAAGGGATTTCTACCCATAAAGATTTGATTGTGCATTTAGTTTCATGCAGGATATTTATCCTGTTGGACTCAATGCCATCCCAGGAATGTTATGTTCTCATTAACACTAGCGCGGACTAATGCTATTAACACAGCTTCGTTCACAGTCCTCTTTTTTTTTTTTTTTAAACAGGAAAATAAATGATGTCATACAATAAATAATAAGAAAATACAACTCTTATAACTTAAAAAGGAAATAAACTTCTATTATTCATTTGTATGTCTCTTTATAACCCATAATAAGGGGGAGAACACTAGAAACATAAAGATTACCCAGATATGAATATTCTGAATATAATATAGGAGGAGGAGTTATCATTATCTTTTTTAGGCTTCAATCTCTGATCTTAATAAAAGTTTCCATTTTAATTATTTAATTCAAATGGAATTATCTAATTCAATTATTATTCATAGCCACTTTCTTTCCATTGGGTCTATCTACTAAGCTGCATTAAAGTGAGCATGTTAATGCATATTAACACCTGAAAGTAACATGCATTCATATACCAAGTTTAATGATGTTTGTTTTAACTAATGGCATGCAAACGAATTATGCAATAACCAATTAACAGGTATGCATAACATACATGCACATGATAACGCAGGCATATGTTATGCATGGGCATTAACACATGCATTAAATAATGCACATTTCTGCTTTATTTAACACCGACTTTGGCTCACTACTTTTCTCTCCGTGTTCCCTTGTTGACGTGTATTTATGGCTGTCTACTGCTGCCTCCCCTTCTAAATGCTGTGAAGCAGGTAGAGCATTGTACTCGAGCAGGCTTTTAATACACATCAATGCTTTTAATGCACAGAGTCCTATTTGCTTCCACATTACTAAATGCGTGTTGGACAAGGAGCTAATCAACAAAGTAGGAAAAAATGCTTCATAACAGAGAGGGATCGTCCAATTTGAAACCATAACTTTATTTGTTCTCTGATGCTCCCTTCCACTCAATAAAGCCTGGTTAGGAGAGATGTGCCTCGAGCAGCATGCTCCTGGATGCTTCTAGGGTTAGATTTCTTAGCTGCAATTGAACTAATTTGCCATCCTCATCTGTTGAATGAATGGAAAAACTGACTCATTTAGGCACTGATACACTACTGTCATACACAACATGAGAGCAATTTTCAAAGTCCTTTGCATGAATAAAAATAGTGGTTTACTTAGGAAAATGTTTTTTCTGAAAATTGCCTTCCTCAGAGCAGCTAAAACTAGAACATGAGTTTCCACAGTGGGTCTACATTTAGACATGAGAAAAAGAAGCATTTTTTAGGTCATGTTTTGACTAGGGGTGGAAAACTGTAGGTGTCTATTCGATTTCAAATGTCTGGGTGCTGTTTTGACACTGCTTGGCTGCTTGAACAAATAGCAAATGCAAAGTATGATTACTGTTTGCGTTCATGTTCATGTACTTGTATGACAGCTAACGCCAAAGGGAGTTTCCCAAGTAGTTTCCTTTGAAAAATAAGTATGCATTGCGCCCTGGGATGGTAACTTTCAAACAGCAGCGCGGGTGCACTTGTATACGCATATGCCGGCTCACACCGAGAGACACGGCCATTTTACAACATACACGTGTATGTGCACGTATGATATAAAATCGGCTGTACGTGCGAACATGTGCACACAATTTTATATGGACACGGGCATGTGCGTGGAAATGCCGGCTCTATCACGTAAATAGGATTTTATTAGATATGTGCGCTGACGCAATTACCAGTTTTCCCAGTTCATTCCCAGTTCACCCAGATAAAGGATAGGACTTTCTAACCCCTCTAGTTAATATGCTTTCCTTTTAGCCCCAACTTTTAAAAGCCCACTAACTAGCCTTGTTTCATTACTTACAAGCCATCCATAGCAGAAGTAAAGTTATGTGGCAGGGGACCCCAGTGGGCGCTTACATGTGTGCTTCATGTACAATACCTGGACTGCCCGTGTCCCACCCTTGCCCCACCCAGACCCCGCCCCTTTTTTGTCTTCCCCATTGGTGCGCATACTGGGAGATACGCGTCGTACTCACGAGGCGCGCACCAGCTCCAGATACTCAAATATCTCCCAGCTTTGGTGCACTCAGGGCTTTTAAAATTTGCCTTAAAAAGTGCTGACCCACTTTGCAAGTAAGTAGTCCATTTGAAAACTGCCCGGAAAGCTGGATCAGTTTAAATACAAAATGATGCTGTTTCTGTACAGATATACCTGATATTATCAGATTGACTCAATGGATTCTATTTACAAACGAATGTCCTTCTCTCTGTTTCAGTAGCAAAACTTCCTTACAAACAGAGTCCAATGCATTATGACTTTAGAAATATAAAACAAAATAATCCTTCACCCAAAACATGTCTGTTGTTCTATGATGGATTTAGGTATATTCAGTAAGGACTCATTTTCATATGCTTCTGCTGGAGAATCATTCAACAATGCACACATTTTCTAAATTGCATATATACAGGCAGTTTTTAACTCTTATTTGCTATAATCCTTTATGCCTATCTTATGTGTAACTCATCATGAGAGCAACAAATATAAGGTTGATTTTAAATCAATGAAATTAGTGTAACTTACATTTACATTGGTGCTGTCTCTAGATAACAAAGAATTGTGTTATTTCACCAAAAACTCATTAGGATGCATTGAGAGGATGTTATGCACGATTATCATTTGGTGTCCAAATAATTGGAACATTGTAAATAAATGTATAAACATGAAACGTGCATACATTTGAAGGGCATACTAGTGTTTTTTATGGGATATTTATCAAAGTAGTCAAACAAAAAGCACCAAAGAAAAAACATTCAGGTTTCTTTATAAAGACCAAGGCAAATCCATCTTTATTCAAATCAATGAGTGACAAAGGCAGCTGCAGTTACGTGAATGTTCTTTAGCAATGCATAAAAGTGTTTAAATTCAATATACTTTACTATGTCATGAGGCAGATAATCATTTATCATAAATTTTAACAAAAATACCATGGATTCTTCTGAAAAGAACGCCCTGGGGATCACATAAAAATGTTTTCATATGTAGTCTGTTCTTGCAACAGGAAGGATGTTTTCTTAAGGAGAAGGCTCTTATAAAATGAATTCTTATAAGTGGAAATCACTGTAATATCATTTTAATGCAGTGACAACTCTAGAAAAATATGCACCAATGCTAAGAGTACTTAGAAAGAAAAATGAGCTAACTTTTATAGTATTACCTAAGGGTCTACTCAATAGGGTTTTATCATTTCGGTGCTTTTGATAATGCTACATAGTAAATTAAAGATGGCTCAGGCACACTGTATACAGTAATACTAGGCTAGGCACCAGATATATTTTCCAGAGATAGAAATATTCATATTGGTCTTTGCTCTGCAAAATTCCTGAGCCACATACATGGCGAAGTATGTGGAATTAGTCACCTCATGGTATTTTTTCTCACAGTGCAAGTAAAAGTAAAAGATATCCAGACTGGATCAATGGATATCTAGTTTTTTCCATCAGAAATTTACTACTGTGTATATTATTTGCACTCCTCCAAAATTCACAAAAAAGAGGTCTGTATGAACAACACGTCAAATATCCAAATTCAATGACATTAACAAAGCGTATCTGAAAATCAACTAAATCTTACCATAATAAGACTAATTTGCAAAAAAAAAAAAAAAAAAGGAGGATAACTTTCAAACAACTCTATGTGGAAACCATATATGCATGTATATGGCCATCTAGAGATCTACTACAGTATTTTGTAACTTGCATATATCAGGTACTTGAAGATTATAAAATGCACATTTGTCTACCCTCAACATACATGCATATTATATATGTTTATGTTTGAAAACCTGCAATTCTTTAAAAGAGCATTTTTCAATGCATTGAATGTGCGTAATCTTCCTACCTATTTTATAACATATGTAGATATATTTTACATTCCCAAAAATGACTTGCTCACTTAAACTTCTGAGTTTCTAGCATAAGCTGGTATATTTTTAAACTTGCATGTGTAATTGAAATTCCCAGTTTTCTGATTCTTCCACCAACTCACCCAATACTTGTCCTTGTCTTTGAGACCCTCTTAGTTTTTCAGCCTCAAATCCACCAGTTCCCTCAGATCTCTCACCTAACTAGTAACTAATAATTGACAACAGACCCATCTGTTATCAATTGCACAAGATAATTAGCAAGTGTAAAATTGCACGAGTAAGTTACCATATGTACTTTCATAAGTCTCTTATAAAAGAGCAACTTATGGCCTGGATTTATCAAAATGCGGTAAATATCACATGCGACGGAAAAAGGGGCGTGTTTTATGGTAATAGGGAATTTATCACAATTTGTACTAATACTTATGCAAAGAGGTAAGTTACCATAAATTGTGATAACGTTTTTGCACTTTGAGATAAGTGCCAGAATGTGGTATTTCCTACATAAAACCACTGAAGAGAGAGAGAGAGAGAGACTAGCCATAATGCCCTGACCCTAGATAGGTATTTATATCTCTATGGGAGGCCCACCTAGTAACTCTGGCTTCCCTGGAATCCCTAGCTTGATTAAGCTAGGTTGAGAGAACATTGATCAAGCTAGGTTAGAGAACATTGCACAAATCTCATCTTTGGGTGAGTTTCCTCACATCCAAGGGTCATCAAATGTTCACAAGAGAGCACTGTTCTGTTCGTATGTCTCACACTGAATGTCAAAGTGGCCCCTAACCCCCTACACTACTACCTAAACCTCACCTTGAGTTACTAGGTGGGCCTCCCATAGAGATATAAATACCTATCTAGGGTCAGGGCATTATGGCTAGTTTCTCTCTCTCCTTTCTCTCTCTCCCCCCCAGGTGGACATTCTAGGAGCCTCAAACTACCATAACCAGCATCCATGAAAAACATCACTAACACACAGCTTAGCATTCCTGAAACAGTTGTAGTTAAAGCCATGTGATAGGGCTTTGCAAAATGGTAAACCCTCTTTTTCAGATTTGCATCACACCATACGATATGGTGCTATCACATGCGATAAGCCCTTAGCGCATTTTGATAAATGAGGGGGTATGTTCCTAACGCTTAGATCTGCCCCATAACACCCTAGACCTCCCCTTTTTTACACGTGTATATGTATGCACGAAAGCAAAACTATGCATGTTTGTTTATAGAATAGTGTATATGCAAGGGCAAGCTATTTGCGTGCTAATTTTTAGATACGTAATTCTTTGAAATTTCATCCCATAGTGCATAAACGTAACCTAGTGGACGACAATCTAATCATGAGTGTCACCAATATTTTTCATCTTCCATCAAGGTAGTAAGCAAAGAAGGGATGCATGAAAAATTACTCAATAAGCATAGAAACAATGATTCAGTTTATCAATTCTTTTTTTATTTGTGTGTTTTTAGGCAGATGGTAGCTAAGGGCGATTCTGAACTGAAATACAACCAAACCTGCCTGTATATACAGTTTAGGCATCTTTAAAGAGAAAGAAAACAACATACTTATCAATGATACAAAGCTTAGATAGATTGCATCTTTAAAATGAAAAGAAAGTCTTAGTGTACTCATGAAAGTAAATGTTCATCTTCATTTGCCCAGACCAAGTAGAAAAATGACCACAGCAAGCAGCCTCCTGTGGCTGAATTCTACACACAGCTGTTTCAGCCTGCTAAAAAATGGAGATTTGTCATCTCTTTTTTCCTTAACTGGATATTTTCTTTTGTGTAAACTTCATAATTTATGCACATTACATCAGATGAAACAATGTAGTCTCAAAATGACTAAACTTGGAAAAATAGGGAAAGATTCATTTTGTTGTAAAACCTCTAATCTGTACAGTATGTCCCAGATCTGTACTATTTTACTTTTTTAAATAAAAAGGTGATGGTAGAAAACAGAAGAGAAAATGATGCAAAATTTTATTAGCAAACACCTCATTATGTGACATTTAACATTAGCGCTTCTTATTGGGGTAGATTTTAAAAGGTGTGCACGGGAGTAGATTTGTTTGCGCAACCCGGCACGAACAAATCTACTTCCGATTTTATAACATGCGCGAGCTGCCACGCGCATGTTATAAAATACAGGGTCGGTGCTCACAAGGCTGCGCAAAATCGGCAGCCTGCGTGTGCCGAGCCGCGCAGCCATCCTCTGTTCCCTCCAGCCCCCCCACCTTCCCCTCCCTTCCCCTATCTAACCTACCCCCAGCCCTAAGTAATTCCCCCCACCTTTATTTTACAAGTTACGCCTGCCTGAGGCAGGCGTAAGGCAGGCGTAACTTGTGCGCGCCGGCAGCTGCCGGCGCACCATGTTCCGGTCCAGGGGCTGGTCCGGAAGCCGCGGTCATGCCCTCGGAACGCCCCTGGGCCGGAACCACGCCCACGGCCATGCCCCGGAACGCCCCTGATGACGCGCCGGCCGCGACAAGCCCCCTGACACCCCCCCCAGGAAAGTCCCGGAACTTATGCGCTTCCCGGGGCTTGCGCGCGCCACCAAGCCTATGCAAGATAGGCTCGGCGTGCTCAGGGGGTGGAAGGGGCAGCTTTTCGGGGGTTATGCGCGTAACCCTTTGAAAATCTGCCCCATTATGAATACCCTTCATCTACTTTGACTCAAAGTCCATGGTAACCAAGTTGGCTTCAAAGTACCAAATCACAAAGTACCCTTGAGCCATCTGATTTCATTAGGGACTAAATTGCAAAAAAAAGAAGAAAAAGTATTTCTCCTTAATGAAAATAATTTTACAACATTACATATTTTATTTTTCTGTGGGTACCTAAATGGTATATCCATCAGAGAACCCTAAAAAAGCGTAAGTAACACTACAAATATTATAAAAGATTTAAAAGATACTTAGGGGTAGATTTTAAAAGATGCGCGCCTACACATGTTATAAAATCCTGGGTCAGTACGCGCAAAGGGGTGCACAATTGTGCACTTTGGATGTGCCGAGCCACGCTGCCTTCCCCATTCCCTTCCCCCTAGCCTGACCTTTCCACCCCCTTCCCCTGACCTTTCCCCCCTTTAGCCCTACTCTAACCCCACCCTGACCTTTATTTAACCTTTTGCGCCTGCCGGATAACTGCCGGCGCGCGATCCCCGGCAGTTAGCAGCAATATGGCCGCTGTGCCGGGAGCCTGACCCCTCCCCCACCTGCCCATGCCCCGCCCATGCCTCCGCCCACTCCCCACCCCTTTTGTTAAGCCCCAGGACTTACTCGCGTCCCGGGGCTTTACGCATGTCGCCGGGCCTTTTTAAAATAGGCCCGGCGGTGGTAAGGCCGATTATGTGCGTAAATCCTCTGGATTTACGTGCGTAACCCTTTTAAAATGTGGCCCTTAATGTAGCAAACTTTATTATACAATGGCAAAGAATATTGAAACTATTCAAAAGATAAAATTGGCACAATAACAAATTCACATATATTTATCACCTGCCCTAGTCAATCTTTCCTCATTCAGATCACTTCTAAATTCTCTATAGTGTTATGCATATAGGGGTAGATTTTAAAAGGTGTGTGTCGGCATACATGTGCGTGCGCTACCCAGTATACGCACATGTACACCTGATTTTATAACTTGCGTGCACAGGCTCGCTCAAGTTATAAAATCAAGGGTCGGCGCGTGCAAGGGGCTACACAATTGTGCACCTTGTGCACGCCGAGCCGCACTGCCTTCCCCAGTCCCCTCCCCCCTAACCTGACCTTCTCACCCCTTCCCCTAACCTTTCCTCCCCCTAGCCCTATTCTAACCCCCCCAAATTTTTATTTTACCTTTTGCGCCTGCCTCCAGGCAGGCTGCCGGCATGCGATCCCTCGACACAGCAGCAATGGCCGCTGTGTTGCAGGCCTCTGGCCCCATCCCACCCAACCCTGGACTGCCCCTGCCACGCCCTGCCCCCGGACCGCCCCTTTTATAAAGCCCCGGGACTTACACGTGTGTCGGGGCTTTACGCACGTCACCGAGCCCTTTTAAAATAGGCCCAGCGTGCGTAACCCTTTTAAAATCCGGCCCATATAGTGTATATAGATATCTACATAAAACATTGTCAAAATATGTACAGAGTGATAGTAATGAAACAATAAATCACTTGCAATAGAGCTGGACTTAGTGAATTGTAAATGAGTCACATGAATGACACCTTCTTTAAAAAGGGGATATATGGGTGGAGTCCAAGATGGCAACCAGAGCTGTTGCACTGTGAAGTTGCTCCGGCATTTTTTTCCTGCTTTGTACTGAATTTGCCTGGAACTATGCCTCCAAAATGCAAAGGGAAGCTCAGGACTTACCCCTCTACTCCAGCGCAGCTTTGTACTGAATTTGCCTGGAACTATGCCTCAGAAATGCAAAGGGAAGCTCAGGACTTACCCCTCTACTCCAGCGCAGCCTGCGGGGCAAAAATCCATTGTACAATGCATCGCGCAGTTGAAAAAGAACTGGGAGGTCCAGCTGTCAGGTCACAGGGAGGAGAATGTGACCCGATCTCGGAGGAGTTTTCCCTCAGCCCGCTGGACAACAGGCTGCCGCTGGCTGAGCGAGCGACATCGATGTCGCGTTTGGACGGGAGCTCCCAAGTGGTGGCTAATACCGGACAATCAGAGGGTGCTGCCTCTAAGGTCATTCACACACAGACTTCCATGATCAACGGAGAGAAATCACTTCAGGATATCAACCAGAGAAGCAGAATGGGCCAGAGAGTGATGGAAGGAGAGAGCCCAGGGCGCCAGTCCCTTCCTGTAAGTGATTTAATATCATCAAAACCCGAGATAGTCACATTAGATTCACTGTGGAATCTAACGTCGGCTTTGGCAAGGTCTTTTACAGATTGCTCGGAAAAAATAAACTCTGTGTCCCTACAGCTTGAAGCTATGAATAAAAATCTTGAGGGATATAAAAGGGAGACCACTGACAAGTTTCTTAGTATGGAAAATGAAGTAAAGCAGATTAAAGAAGTGCAGTTAATAGAAAAATCGAAAATATAGAGAATTCATTGAGGCATTTAAATTTAAGGATTTTACATTTTCCTAGGATGTTTGGGGAAATCCCTAGAGTTACAATAATGCGATATTTTCATGAGATATTAGAAATTTCTGTTGAGAAGGCTCCAGCCGTAGAAAAAGTTTTTTTCCTGCCAATTCGGAAAAAACAACAAATGTAAATGCCTCAAAATGTGCTGGAAAATCTGACTGACTTTCTCGAGTCATCTGAATATGAAGTTGCTGAAAGAACAATATTGTTAATAATATTTTTCAACGAGAGCAACATGGAAGTAATAATGAGAGCATACTTTAAGAAAATCAATGTAACTTTCATGGGATCCCGGATCAGAATATGTCCTGATTTGACGAAGGCAACACAAATTAAAAGGAAGAACTTTCTCGCTTTAAAACAGGACGTTTTGGCTTTGGGAGCCTCTTACATTCTTAGGTTCCCGTGTAAATGCGTTTTAAAGTTTGAAAATAATAGTTATATTTGTTTCCATCCCGACCAACTGAAAAGCTTTGTTGATGCAAAAAAGGCGTTACTACTTGTTAGTAGTAGTTAAAGAAGTCCATTTTAGAGAAATTCTGCTAAAATGGTCATCTATTTCTATCATTAAGAAATATTTTCTTCTCTAATCTCCTTATGTTTGCATGTTCTCCACCCCCCAGTGATTTGGGGTCTAACAAGTGGTAAATATTGGGAAGAGATTTTGTTTGTGAAAATGTTTTTCTTGCTTATATAAGTTTCTTTCTCAAAGTGTTAAATGCTTTGTATATTATTGAAAAAATTACTAAAGATTAAATTGAAAAAAAAAGGAATATAGATGATCCACAGTCTACAAGAAAGGATATTTTGTAACTGTTTCACAGGAGTGCAGTTCCAATGATGATTCTGTATTGTGTGTAGTCTCTCTTGTACTTTTGCTTTATCCTGTGTTCTTTCTGCCCCTACAAAGGCTTCGGTTTCACTGTGGAAATGGCTTATACAGGGGAAAATATGGTTCATAACTATTCTTGTGATGATACCATGAACTGTATTTAGTGAAGAGAAATTGATCTCTTGTTGTTGATTCTTTATTTGTCGATTTTGCAAATTCATTGTCTCAAAACTTCAACTATTGTTAATTAACAGCTTGCTAAATGCAGCATAATCCTCTGTAGATTTTCAATGCCTTGTTAGTGTGCTGGAAGCCTTGTCTTTTTGCTGGAACTGTATCTGGAGCAGACTTCAATGCCTTCTTGCAGTACAAAATCGACAAATAAAGAATTAACAACAGAGAAGTTTGTGTAGGACTTGGGATTCAACATTGTTGTTGTCTAAACTTTTCCTAGATAGGCAGCTCTGGCCATGGAGTCAGATCTAACAGGTTGTAAGTGGAAATGTTTGGAGATGTCAGCAGGAGAATTGACCTAACCATAGAGGATCAGATACTAGACCCAGCAGGACCCTGAAGGACACTCTTAAGAGTATGGATTCTAAAACAACAACAGATTGTTGAATCATTGGACTGTGTCTTCAAGGAAGATGCAATAAGTAGTACTATACGTATGTTGACAAGAAGACCTACATTCTGTTAAGTACTTTAGTACAAGGAAGGTGGATGAAGATTAACTCTAAAAATGACAAGAATGATCTTGCAGATGAAAAAGAGAAGGATGAGAAGAGAAGCTTATCTACCCCTCCCTGCTTGTTCTCATCCTCTCCCTTCCCCAGCCTATGCTTGCTCTCATTTCCCAAGCTGACACTGCTCACACTTATTCCATCTTGTCAAGCCCCCATATGGTATTTCATGCTATTATATTTATCCTTGTTGACTAGAGACCTCTTCTATGAACTGCCTGGTTAGTTATTTGTCTAATGATTGATGGATTGCAATAAATTGAATTTATTTGTAAAGGAAAGGACCAAATCTCCAGCATCTTCCTTGATCCTCAACAATTACCTTTCACTCCGCATCAGTGAACTAGTGGTTGTTATTATTCAAGAAAGACAAACCTAAACATAATAATATCCATAACCAAAAATACCATAATGGAACATAAACAAGATTCTTGAACTTTTCCCAATTTGTCTCTTGCATTTGTGTGATGAGCCTTTCACACATCAATGCAACAGTAGGATGTAACCTAGCATAGGCAATCAGAAAATACCTTTCAACAGCTTTTAAGTCAAAATGAATGCCACATAAATGTAAAAATGTTTGTGAAATGTCATTAGTTCTGCCAGTCCCTGATTTGTGAATCTTTCAATCATGGACATGAAGCTTTATTGAAATGAAAAAAAAAATGCAAAAGTACAATGAATTTAACTCTTTAGAGTAACATAACCCCTGAATACAGATACAGGTACCGGTCTTCTCAAATTTATTGCAAAATATCTCAAAGTAAAATAGATATCTCTCTTGTATTCTGTGGGATTTTTGGTGACATTTTGGGACAACATTTATGATTAATGGGAAAATAAGTCAAGTCTTCATTTCTGTGTGTCTTAACTAGCATAGTGATGTGCTTATTGTGATATGAACTTCTATACCATTTCTCTTAAGATTATTAAGTTTAACATGTCAGTCTTAGCATTTAAGCCTAGCTCCTAGTTTCAGGTTTTTAATTGCCTGGATCTGCTTCTTATTTCACAAGTATTCCATTTCCTATCAAAATCAAACTTTACCTCTTCCAAAAAGAATACCAAGGGATATATTGTCAGGGCTCAGGGCTTGAATTTAGACAGATGGTTCTCATTGAAATTTGAGACTCCTCTTCTTCTCGCCATCTTCCCTGTATGAGTTGGAGTTGCCAGCATATTGTTATTTTTAGTTTCTGAGAGCAAATGCTCCATGAGAAAATCCCATGACAAAATACATCTAGACTTTATACTAATAAAAAAAATACCATTTTGTGCAGGTGCTTAAGGTGCTTCCAATTGTGGGACAGAGCAGGTTCAGGTGTCCTTAGAAAGAATAAACATCTTTCTTGAAAAAAAAATATATATATTTTTCTATTTAAATCTAAGGCATTCCCTAAAAAAAAAAAAAAAAAAGGAAATAAAATAGATGTAATGTGGTGACTTTGTCAGCCACGGCTGTGGCAGCTGGGAGATTCCCCCCCCCCCCCCCCCCCCGGTAGCCCAAAGAGAAGGGAGAAACAGGAAAGCACAGCAGCAGCCAAAAGATGGAAAGGGTGGAAGGAAGGAACCTGAGCCAGAAGAGAGGAAGGAGCAGCAGGAACCTGAGGCTATGGTAGGAATCTAGAGAGTGAAAAAAGGGGAGAAAGGAAGTGAAGAACATTAAGTAGGAGGCATGGCAGAAGCTGACAATATCCCTTTCTGCTGTCCCTGGCAATGAAGCCTTGGTGAGAGGGGCCGGGAGCTGCTTTCTCAGTAGCCCCAAATTTGAGGAGTCTTTGCAAGAACTGAGATCCCATCCATGTGATTTTTCACATGGATGGGATCTCAGTGTCGTACTACACTGGTGCATGCACCAGTGTAGTACGACATATAATTTATTACCATAGCTTCAGCTTTAACATAAGGAGCTACTGAGAATTAGTATCATGACTGCTATAGATTTGCAGGGTTTTTTTGTTTTGTTTTGTTTTTTAAATCAAGATGATCCACATATTCTCTTAACTTCACAGATCTTCTTAATGAAAAAAAATAGTCCTATGTAAAATCAAAACTGTGGGCCATAGGTACTAAGCACTGCACTTTCCCCTAAAGGCACATAATGGCATTAACTCTTCAGTACATATGGGCCCTTAATGGCAGCTCCCTCAAATTATTAGAGCTGCCTTCATTTGAAACAAAAGAGGTCATTTCAACAAAATTTCGTACTTTATTTCAATTCAGTTTGAAAATGAAACAAAAGCCAGCAAAATGAGCAGGATGGAAGGGGACGGGGATCTCTCCTCCCTTCATGCTAATCATGGGCCTTATGATGAGGTTGTTGGGGGAGGGGGAAAGAGGAGGCTAGGGAAGTCATCGGGACCTAAGAATCCCATTATGAGATTTCAGAGGGGAGTCACAGTGAACCTTCAATTCTGGAGATGGGGGAGGGTACCTTCAAGCCAGCAGAGCACTCGCTTCTGCCCGGGTTTAGAAAGGAAGCCATCTAAGCAGGCATCTTAGCACACTGAGAACATGAAATTCTTAACTGCACCTCCAAAGTTAGGAAGGGGTGGTAGGAGCAGAGCAATAGCACAGCAAAGCAGAGTTGTGGCAGGTCACCAGAGGGGTTAGGTGAATCCTTGAGGGTGAGGATCCTGGGGTGAACTATGCAAGGGTCGGGTCAGGTCAGGTCAGGAGTATCAGACTGTGGGATATCCTACATTTTGGACGCGTTTTTTGAATAATTGAGCATGGCTTGGGGACTGCAAATTTTTCTGGACAATTGAAGTTTTTGGATATTGAATCTTCAGATAAAAATGTGCTGTGCTGTACATATTTGCTGCTGCAACTTCATAATCTGGTTAAGGAAAACATATTTCATCATTAGTGATCATAGATTAATATTTTATAAGAGACAGACATCACAATTAATAATACAGTTGACTTTGGGGCAATGTTCTGTCTAAAATGCATGGGATTCCACCACCTGCATGCTTTCTAAACATGGGGGCATGCTGCAGTCCTCTTGCAGTTTGAACAGGCAGCGCAGATGAGTCCCCACAGGAATTCATGTGATCTGCCCTCCTGACATGATTCAAACCAGAGGGCTGGGGGGGGGGGGGGTGTCATGTGAAGTAGCCTGCAGCACACTGTGGTGCTAGAAAGCAGGGAGCATACAGCTCAGAGGGAACATTGCATCAGAGTCACCAACCTGAATGAACGTTATACCAGTCACCAGTAAGGAAGAATACAATGGCAATCTCTAATATCATATAAGAATACCTTAGTCATATCATGGTACAAGAACTTTGTATTGTCAGCAAAATTATTATCCTACCAATAATTCAAAATTAACAACAGTTTGAAATAGATGCAACTTCCTCCTAACTGCTGATGTTATAGGTTGAAATTCCAAAGTTATTAGCCAATCCGCCTACTATAGGGGAGGAAGTCCTGTTTACATCCCAGATTTTTTCAGCTTGAAATGTTTCACACAAGTAGTCCAACAGGGAAAACTTAATTTTGAATATTTCTTCCCCCCCCCAAAAAAACAAAACAAAACACATAGTGAGATTTGTGGATGCGCCTTGCCGCAGGCTTTTTACAAAGGGCCCGGCCATGCACGTAACCCCCGTTACGCGCAGAAGAGCCGGGCCCAAAGAAAGGGGCAGGCCGGGGGGAGTCATGGTCTGGGGGAGAGGGGCGGGGTGGGGAGTGGGGTGGAACAGCGCTATTCAACGCTGTCCCGGGGAAGCCGGCGCACAGAGATTACTTCTGCGCCAGAGGAGCAGTAAGTACCAAAGTATAAAAATTTAGGAACAGTTAGGTTATGTTTAGGGGGAGGGGAGGAGAAGGGAAGAGAGAAGAAGGTTAGGTAGGGGAGGTAGGAAAGTTCCCTCCCAGTCCGCTCCTTAATTGGAGCGGACTGGGAGGAATCTGGGGAGGCCCGATTGCATCACTGCACGTATTTTGTGAGAATTCCCCCCTCCCCCCATGCACACCGCCCACACATGCATGTGCAAATTTTAAAATCCAGCGCGCATGTGCGGTGCAGCCAGGAACCACGCGCACATGCACACGGCGTGCTGCTTTTAAAATCAACCCCTTCCTTTTGATTTTGACCATTAATTGAAGAATACAAAGTGGGATTTATGTATCTGTGCAGCTGAAAAATGTACTAATCTTTTGTCTTTGATTTATTGCATGTCTAGCTTCCAGGTGCATGTATAACTAAGAGATTTTTAAAAGCTCTCCCAAGCTAAGTTCCTTAGACATTGACAATAATAAAAAAAAAAAAGATAGCAATCAGGTTGGGGCTATGTATTCTGAAAGACTATTTTTTTCAGGATATCTGCAGACGTGAAACTTATCTTCAGACTAAAATGGGTTGCTGGACAGCCTTTACGTTTTGTTGAGAATGATTTAAGCTTTCCCCCCCCCCCCCCCCCCTTTACTGTTTATTTAGTGGATGCCCCAGCAAGTAGCTCTAGCATTAGGTTCTGACTGTGAGTGATGTAGTTTTCATGTCTTGCGCACTTAAATAGAAAGGTCCAGGAACAATATATGTTCCTCAAAGAAAAGGATCTGAAAGATTTTAGTGAGGAATTGAGATAGTTTTCCAGGTTACCATCTCCCCTAACTTCCTTTATAACCTTCCTGTAATCTAATTTCTTTTTCTAAAGCCAGGATCCTTTGACTCCTTCCCGTACTTTCATCATCCAACTGATCTTGTTGGCATCACCACTTAGCTACACACCCTCTGCTCATTTAATGCTATATGATCCTACATTGTGAAACCTTCAAGAACTGGTTGCTATGATCTTTTCCCCTGGAAATCCAATGCACTTGAAGCTATTGTGTATAGGGACAGTAAGCCGGTGCATGGGGGCACATTTGCTCATGTGTGTGGGCCTGCACCCAGGGACCACAGGTATTATGTGACTTGCATATATATATGCGTGCGTGTTATAAAAGAGCCTGCCTATGCGCACATGTTCACTAAATTTTAAGTGGGCATGCGCTTGGGCACGCAAATCCTGTTCTACCACTTAAGGCGGGGGATTTTAAAAGAGGCACATGCCCACACCATTCCCAGCTTACCAGTTCATCCGCCAGTTTGCCCAGTTAACAGTTAGATCCTCCATCCCCTCTTAGTTTTATAGCCTGCACGCCGCCCAGTTATCCCACACCCTTCAAACCACTCATAGAAATGGCTCGATCCTTTTATTTTATGAGTTACACATCATTCATAGTGGGAGTAAAGTTACACAGCAGGGGCCTCGGAGTGCACCGGGGCGTGAAAGTATTTACACGTGCATCTCTTGGCCAGGCCCTGAAATTCCCTGCCCCACCCATTTTTGGAAGCTTTGTGTGCCGTGGCATTTAGATGTGTATTTGGGTGCTTTTATAAATATGATCAGCGTGCATCCTCTAATTGATGCTCGCACTGGACTTTTAAAATTCACCTTTTAGTGCTTATATTTTGCTAAGATCTTTATTAAAAAAATAGAAACATAGAAACATAGAAATGATGGCAGAAGAAGACCGAATGGCCCATCCAGTCTGCCCAGCAAGCTTCACACATTTTTTCTCTCATACTTATCTGTTTCTCTTAGCTCTTTGTTCTATTCCCCTTCCACCCCCACCATTAATGTAGAGAGCAGTGATGGAGCTGCATCCAAGTGAAATATCTAGCTTGATTAGTTAGGGGTAGTAGGGGTAGTAACCGCCGCGATAAGCAAGCTACACCCATGCTTATTTGTTTTACCTAGACTATGTTGTACAGCCCTTGTTGGTTGTTTTTTCTTCTCCCCTGCCGTTGAAGCAGGGAGCTATGCTGGATATGCGTGAAGTATCAGTTTTTTTCTCCCCTGTCGTTGAAGCAGAGAGCCATGCTGGATATGCATTGAAAGTGAAGTGAAGTATCAGGCACATTTGGTTTGGGGTAGTAACCGCCGTAACAAGCCAGCTACTCCTCGCTTTGTGATTGCGAATCCTTTTTTTCTTCACCCCTGTCGTTGAAGCTATGCAGGATATGCGTGAAGCATCAGTTTGGTTTTTTTTTGGTTTTTCCCCTGCTGTTGAAGCAGAGAGCTATGCTGGAAATGCGTGATGTATCAGTCATTCTCCCATGCCGTTGAAGCAGAGAGCCATGCTGGATATGCATGGAAAGTGAAGTATCAGGCACATTTGGTTTGGGGTAGTAACCGCCGTAACAAGCCAGCTACTCCCCGCTTTGTGAGTGCGAACCCTTTTTCTTCTCCCTTGCCGTTGAAGCAGAGAGCTCTGCTGGATGTGTGAAGTATCAGTTATTCTTCTCCCCTGTCGTTGAAGCAGAGAGCTATGCTGTATATGCATTGAGAGTGAAGTATCAGGCATATTTGGTTTGGGGTAGTAACTGCCGTAACAAGCCAGCTACTCCCCTCTTTGTGAGTGCAAATCCTTTTTTCCATTTCCTCTTGCTGTTGAAGCTTAGAGTGATGTTGGAGTCACAGTAAGCATGTGTTTTTTTTTTTGAAAAGGGTATTGTGTCCAGGCAGTAGCCATCATTCTGGCGAGTCACCCACTCTTCATTGGCGGCCTCTTGACTTTATGGATCCACAGTGTTTATCCCACGCCCCTTTGAAGTCTTTCACAGTTCTAGTCTTCACCACTTCCTCCGGAAGGGCATTCCAGGCATCCACCACCCTCTCCGTGAAGAAATACTTCCTGACATTGGTTCTGAATCTTCCTCCCTGGAGCCTCAAATCGTGACCCCTGGTTCTGCTGATTTTTTTCCTACGGAAAAGGTTTGTCGTTGTTTTTGGATCATTAAAACCTTTCAAGTATCTGAAAGTCTGTATCATATCACCTCTGCTCCTCCTTTCCTCCAGGGTGTACATATTTAGATTCTTCATGGGATTAGGATAAAAGAGGGTAGAAAGAGGGTAGAAACGGGATGGCAGAAAAGGACCGCACAGTCTGTCTAGTCTATCCAACTATTCAGCATCACAATTCCTACCGCTTCCTCAGAAATCTTGTATGTTTATCCCATGCTTTCTTGAATTCATAAACTGTTCTTGTCTCCTAAACCTCCTAGGGGAGACTGTTCCATGCAGCCACTACGTTCTCTATAAATAAATATTTCCTTAGATTACTCCAGAATCTACCCTCTTTTATCCTAATCCCATGACGTCTCATTCTAGAGGCTCCTTTCCTTTGTAAGAGGCCCGCCTCCTGTGCATGAAAACCTTGGAGGTATTTAAATGTCTCTGTCATAGCTCCCTATTTCACCTTTCCTCTAAGGTATACATGTTTAGATCTGTTTTACATGTCTCTCTGTTTTACGGTATTTTCTGGGGGTTTTTTCCATTTCCATCTTTGCCTTCCTGACCACTTTTCCAACTTCTCTTAGCTTGTTCAGATATTGTCACTTGTCTTCCTCTTTCTGCAGTCTTGTAGTTTATGAGCACTAAGGGTCGGATTTAAAGATGTACACGCGCACGTTATAAAATCTGGCGTCGGCGCGTGCAAGGGGGCCACACCCTGGACCGCCCCCGCCCCGCCCCTTCTCTCAAGCTCTGGGACATATGCGTGTCCCGGGCCTATGCAAAATAGGCTCGGCGCTCGTAACCACCCTATCCGCGTAAACCCAGCTGGGTTTACGCACGTAGGGCTTTTAAAATCTGCCCCTAACCTTTTTGTCATTATCTTTTCAGCTACTTTTTTAGGAGACCATAGAGGCCTCTTTTTTTCTCTTTCCTTTATTTACTTTCCTAACAAAAAGGTTAGTTGCCCTTATAATGTCTCCTTAATTTTTCCCACTGCTCTTCTACTTCTCCTAGATTTTCTCATCCAGCTAACAACTCCTTGAGGCACTTTCCCAGTCTAATAAAGTTAGTTTTTGTGATATTTAGGGCCCTCATCTTTGAGTGATCCTTCATCTCCTGCACTCTAATACTGAACCACACCATCCATTTACTACTGGATCCCAGATGATCATTTACTAATAAACTGGCCCACCTCGCCTCAACGCGAGAACGAGCGATTTCAAAAGCAGGCCCTACACTATGGAACAAACTACCAGCAAATCTCAGAATGGAACTCTCATCAAGAAATCACTAAAAACATGGCTATTCCAAAAAGCCTACCCAGCTAACAATTAACCCCCATGTCATCCCCAACATCCCCAATACCAAACAGAACTTTAACTCCGCTCATAACCCACAATGAGAACTCTCAATAGTCAAATCAAACGTTAGCTGTTATGTTGTTAAGATAACAAATCGCTTTTATTTTTACAATGTTATAATTTTATACGTTACAAATCCATACTTCGCTGTAATTTTACAATGTCTCAATGTAAAGATAGCATTTCATTGTAGCCTCCAGAATTGTACACAGTATTCCAAATGAGGTCTCTCCAGAGACCTATACTCTGGCAATATCACCTCCCTTTTTCTGCTGATCATTCCTCTCCCTATGCAGCGAAGCATCTTTCTGGCTTTTTACATTGCTTTATCTACCTGTTTGGCCATCTTGAGATCATCAGATACAATCACCCCAATCATCCCGCTTTCCTTTGCAGAATTTCACCCCCTATATTGTACTTCTGCCTTGAGATTTTGCATCCTAAATGCATTACTCTGCATTTTTAGCATTGAATCTTAGCTGCCAAACCCTAAACCATTCCTCAAGCTTTTCTAGAACCCTCCTCATGTTTTCCACACCTTCTTGGCTGTCTATTTTGTTGCAGTTATTGGTATCACTGGCAAAAAGACAAACCTTTCCTGACGATCCTTACACTAAGTTCACAAAAATGTTGAAAAGAACTGGTCCAAGGAATGATCCCTGTGGCTCACGGCTAGTAACAATCCCTTCTCTGAGTACTCTATTTACTACTTCGTTTGTCACCTCCCACTTAGCCAGATTCTAACCCAGTCACTCAGTCTAGGGCCCATACCAAGGGCACTCAATTTATGTATAAGTTGCCTATGCAGAACTCTGTGAAAGGCCTCACTGAAATCCAAGTACATTACATCTAGGGCTCCCCCTTGATTCAACTCTCCAATCACCCAGTCAAAGAAATTGATCAGATTGTTGTGTGAAAGTCTTCTGGAATGGTTTACTTGCCTGATGACTTTTGCTTACCTTATGGCTTTGGTCATCCATCCCCGTTGATCTTAGTTTAAAGCCCTCTCTATGAGGCCTTCCTGTACTGTAAGACACTGCGACCCTCCTTCAACAGCAGGCCCTGTCATCTCACCTGTCCTTGAAACATCATCCTATGGTCCAGGAAGCTGAAATGCCCTCTTCAGCACCATTTACATAGCCATTTATTCATCTCCATATTGTGAGGATCCCTGCCTGTGTCTTTATCCTTGAGTGGGAGGATGGAGAAGATTCAAGAATACCCACCTCTCTCCCAGATGAACTGATGATAAAGCAGACAGGTGCTCCAAGCTATCACCAGTACTACATAGCTGCTTTCATCAGAAACCCATAGAAGCTGCTGTGCTAACACGGAAAGTCAGAACTGCTCGCAGCTTCAAGCCCCTGTCAGACTTGCCAGATTATTATTCCTAAAAAAATGTATGCCCTTTGTATAATTCGGGTGCCATATTTACTACTTTATGTGTGCAATGTCTTTGCTTTCTCTACCCACTTATTGGATTACAAATAATGGTAAAAAAATGTATTTCACAGTAAAATAAATAATTTTAAAAGGTACTGGAAGGCATTCATCATGGTTCTGTTATTAACTCCACTACCAAAAGCAATTATCCCAATGGCCCAACTCATATTGTATTCACAATATTCATTGGTCACCAATTTTTATTTTATTTATTTTTTCAATATATGTTTACTGTTACGCACCCCGTCCTGCTCACCTCCATGGTTCCATGGCAGGTCCCGGGTCGGCCTCCCTAGCGGCAGCTGTAAGCGCTTCCAGGCCTCAGTGTCCCGCAGCGGCGGCCCCTGGGCCTTCCACTGTGCACCAGGCCTCACGCCGGAGCTCGGCGTCCTTGGCTGTGTTGGCCACGCCCCTACGCACACGAACACGGACCGCCCGGCCTCTTGTAGGGCCAAGGGCAGGTCCTAGCTCCGCGGCGTGCCCTGATTGATTCCTGGATATAAGGAAGTCCCTGCTTGCACTTCCTTGCCTTGGCAATCGGGTTAGTGTCTTGCTAGATTGTCACTGCATCTGAACCTTGTTCCAAGTCTCATTCCGGGATCCTTCTGTTCCAGTTCTGTTCCTGCCTTATTCCTGCATCCTAGTACTCCAGCGTCCTTCTGTTCCTGTTCATCTGTCCGTCTCCCCAGGTAGTACCTCCAGACTGTCTCACTGGTACTGATCTCAGCTTGTTCCTTGACCTGCTTGTCTACTGCCTGCCTTCTGACTCGTCTGCTCCTCAACTTGCCTGCCTGCCGCCTGCCTTCTGACTCCAGTCTGTTTCTCGACCTGCCTGCCTGCTGCCTGCCTTCTGACCTCAGCTTGTTCCTAGACTCATCTGCCTGCTGCCGGCCTTCTGACTTCGGCATGCCTGTGACCTCGTCTGACCTCCGGAACCTGACCTCTGCTTTGTTGACTACTTCTCGGACTGACCCCTGGACTCTGACCTCTGCCTGCTTGACCACGTCTCTGGCTCTGTTCCTAGCCTTGTCATCACCTATGCTATTCTGGTCCTCCTTGTTCCACCTGACCTCCAGACTTGAACCTGACCGTGCTCCCCTTCTGTCTGTGGGCACGCCGGACTTCCATCCTTCCAGGAGACCCTGCGAAGTCCACCTAAGTCCAAGCGGCCCGGGTCCCTACGGGCTCCTCCTGGGGGGACCTCGGGCTTCCAGTGGTGAAGCTCATCCTAGCCTCTGTCTCCTCCAGTGCTCCGCCCCCTGGGGGCAGTTGCTTCCTGGTCCCTACCAGGGAGCCATTCTCCACTGCTCCAGGAAAAGGGTCCACCCCCGAGCGCAACATTTACTGTGTATCTCAATATTTATGTGTCACATATCTATTCATTATAATTTTATTCACCTGCACAATTAATAATGAAAGGGAAAAACCTCAGAGTGCACTCACACCAGAATCTCGCTTGGTGCTTCATGTGCTTATAGTTTACTGCCTTAACTGGTTAAGAAAAACAACAAAAAAAAACCTTTCACCTTTCTTATTACTTTAATTCTCCAAAATATTATAAAATTGATGAACAGTTCTCTGTTTCACCACATAACTCCACTTTTAGCAAGCATGATGCTACAGTGTGCAGATCCCCTTTTTACAAGCATAATGCTTCAGTTCGGCAAGTCCAAAAATGTCTTTTCTGTTATTAGCTCAACTTTCCATTTGATCTAATCAGTCATGAAAGCGGGAGAATATACTCTAGCTCCCACAATGAGCGCTGCTATTGTTTTAAACAAGTTTATAAAGCAATCCATCTAATAATGTGAAAGTGATAGGTGCTTCATAACAAGCTAATGGCTATATAACTCTCTGATGGAAGCAGATGTCCCCTTTTTCTGTTGATTGTGAGGTTGCAGCGTATGCCACTGGAGGAGGCTTCATTCCTAGCACCTATGAGTTAACGTAAAAACTTGGGATGACATTTATGATGACCTTGCCATCTTAGTAGCTCAGCCTCACATGCATCTGAACTAGAAGCTGCCTAAAATACAATATTTTATTTGTGCATGAGGCTTGAGTGGAATTATGTATGTAAGGGAGGAGAATATCGAGCATTTGCTACAATTTTATTTATTTAGGTTACTCCCAGCTTGCTACACTTGGAGAATCCCTTGCTGGCCAGCTTGAATTTTGCAAAATCTCACAGTGTATTTGCATGTAGCACAGGACTATATTAATTATTTTTACAGCTTTTGTGAATGACAACAAAAAAAGCAACAACTTCTCAGAAATCAGAAGAAAAATGAATCCAAAGAAAACTCTTTAGATGCCCTCAGTGGGCGGCATCAGCTAGTGACCTACCTACTAATAAGGCAAATGAAAAGAAAATAGCCTGAGAGGAACTAAATACTAGGAATGAACTCATAGGGGAAAAGGAAAGAAAGCAATTGCAAGGTGCCTAGGCTCCAACATTTCCTTTAAGAAAACATGTTGCAGAAGCCACAGGTGAAGGATGGTTTTCGGCAAGCAGGCATAGTTCTATAGGTAGCTGAAATATTGTTCTGAATATGATAAGAACAAGGAGAATGAAAAAGTGTAAAAAATATAATACAGAGAAAACAATATTTCAGCATTGAAAACATTTACTAATACAGAAGTGGCAGAGGTACCGCTTGTACATTTATTCTGACTCTTGACACCAAGAATGGGATTATGAAAATAAAGTAATCTATAACAATATTAGGCCAGGATTCATCAAACTATCACATGTGATAGGAAGAGGGGCACATTTTATGGTAATAGCTTATTTATTGCAAAGTGTGCTATCTTAGCACAGGTTTTACTGTAATAACTTTTTTGTATGAGGTGCCACAATTGTAATTCCTACCTACAACCACTAGGGAGGGAGGGAGAGAGAGAGAGAGACTAGTTATAAGGGCCTCATAGTAGTTAGGTATTTATACCTCTATAGGAGGCCCACCTAGTTATTCGAGGTGAGGTTTAGGTATTAGTGTAGGGGTCATGGGCCACTTTGACATTCAGAGTGAGATGTACAAACAGAACAGTATACTCTTGTGAAGATTTGAGGTCCTTCGGAGTGAGGAAACTCACCCAAAGATGAAATTTGTACAACCTAGCTTGATGGACTCTCTACTTGGGTAACATCAAGCTAGGTTGAGAACATTGTACAAATCTCATCATTGGGTGAGTTTCCTCACTCTGAATGACCTTAAATCTTCACAAGAGTGTACTGTTCTGTTCATACGTCTTACTCTGAATGTCAAAGTGGCCCCTGACCCCTACACTAACACCAAAACCTCACCTCGAGCAACTAGGTGGGCCTCCTATAGAGGTATAAATACCTAACTACTATGAAGGCCTTTATAGCTAGTCTCTCCCTTTCTCTTTCTCTCCTTAAAACACTATGGGGCAGATTTTCAAAGCCCTACGCACGTAAATCTAGGAGGATTTACGAGGAGGGGGGGGGGGGGGTACGCATGCCGGGCCTATTTTCAAAAGCCCCATGACACGCGTATGCCCTGGGGCTTGAAAAAAGGGGTGGGGCATGGGCGGGACCGAGGCCTCTGGCACAGTGGCCATTTGCTGCTGTGCAGGGGGATCGCACACCGGCAGCCGGCCGGTGCGAGTAACTTACAAAATAAAGGTAGGGGAAGGGATTTAGGTAGGATGGGGGGCCAAAGGAAAGTTCCCTCTGAGGCAACTCCGATTTAGGAGCAGCCTCTGAGGGAACATGGAAAGCCATCGGGGCTCCCCTAGGGCTCGGCGCTTGTAAGGTGCACTAGTGTGCACCCCCTTGTGCGAGCCAACCCTGGATTTTATAACATGCGCATGCATGTTATAAAATTGGGTGTACATTTGTGCGCGCTGAGGTTTTAAAATGTGCCCCTATGTGTGAAACATTGCAAAGTGGAATAAAGCCATGCTGCACAGCTTAATGAAAAAGGTGTAGTTATTTCCCACATTAAAACTGTATGATTTGCTTTGGCGAGAAATCCTGCCCCAAACTCCTCTCCTTTTCTAAATTAACATCACACCATGTGTTATGGGGCTTTTCGCATGCGTTAAGGCATTTTTCTCATGCGAAAAGCCCATAACGCGGCTTGGAAAATAACCCCCTTAGTGAAAACACAGTGTCCTATTTAGTGCTGCAGGACTGGTTTGTTAGAGCCAAATATGACTGCTCTAGAAAACTGTATACATAATTCAGCTTAGAGATGTAATACAATAATACTATTTATATAGTTCCCTTAGCCACATTTGTTTTCTAATTATTAATTATAGAAATACATATGCAAGAACTTGCTGATAGACGCTAGGGTTAGCAGCCACATGCCAACTTTACATTATTCAATTGCAGTAATTTGACCTGAGGCACAGTGACCTATAAAAGCTCACACAGGACATTAACAGAGCTAGGGCTAAACTTTAGAATTCTGAGACTTAGCTCTGTGTTCTTTCTGTTAGATTATTTCTTCTCTGATTTCCATGTCCAGGCTAGATGCATAAAAAATTAGAGAGCCCTAAGCACAGTTCACTTTTTCTGAAAGATGAAGAAGATGTTTTTGAGGTCTCTAAAGCATATATAATACCTCACCTTTTTCTGTTGGTCCTTTAAAAGTTTTCACAATCTACAAAGACAGAAGTTTTCTCCAGAACCAATACATCTACTGGAAATATAAACTATATAACCATATAACTGTTCTAAGAAAAGGTATATGGTTTATGAGGATGTGAGGATAAAGCTGGAGACCAAATAGTGTATACAGTACTGAAGAAATGGTCTCCACTGCATAAGGGCTCCTTCACAAAGCTGCATGAGAGTCACTTCCTTTTGGTAAAAATCAAATGTAAGGTCTAAATCATAGGTTGAAACAAATCTCTTCTTTGTATTTTGGCTCATTTTGAGAGGGGAAGGGAATTTAATGGCTAAAGGCCCTTACATAGAAACATAGAAATGACGGCAGAAGAAGACCGAATGGCCCATCCAGTCTGCCCAGCAAGCTACGCACTTTATCCTTTTTTTTTTTTTTCTATCACCCACCTGTTACTATTGGCTTCCAGTACCCTCCAGCCCTAATTCCCCTCCACCCCACCACCAATGTAGAGAGCAGCGCCGGATCTGCATCCAAGTGAACATCCAGCCCAATTAGGGGTAGCAACCATTGCAACAAGCAGGCCACACCCCTGCCCCATACTCTTACCCACCCCTGTTTTTTGTTTTTGGAGATGGCAGCCCTCCATCCTTCCGCTCCGTGAACGTGGAACACCTACCACTGGCATCCCGCTCCGTGAATGCCTCTGTGGCTACTGCCGCTCCTTGCAGTGTTTTGCTACCTTTTTATTCACGTCCTCTAGACTTGATGGACCCACAGTGTTTATCCCACGCCCCTTTGAAGTCCTTCACAGTTTTAGGCTTCACCACTTCCTCCGGAAGGGCATTCCAGGCATCCACCACCCTTTCCGTGAAGAAATACTTCCTGACATTGGTTCTTAGTCTTGCTCCCTGGAGCCTCAGCTCGTGACCTCTGGTACTGCTGATTTTTTTCTGATGGAAATGGTTTGTCGTAGTCTTTGGATCATTAAAGTTTTTCAAGTATCTGAAAGTCTGAATCATATCACCCCTGCTCCTCCTTTCCTCCAGGGAGTACATATTTAGATTCTTCAATCTCTCCTCGTATGTCATCCGATGAAGACCCTCCACCTTCCTGGTCGCCCTTCTCTGTACCGCTTCCATCTTGTCTTTGTCTCTTTGTAGACACGGTCTCCAGAACTGAACACAGTACTCCAGGTGAGGCCTCACCAAGGACCTGTACAAGGGGATAATCACTTCCCTTTTCTTACTCAATATTCCTCTCTCTATGCAGCCCAGCATTCTTCTGACTTTTGCTATCGCCTTGTCGCATTGTTTCGCAGACTTCATATCATTAGACACTATCACCCCAAGGTCTCTCTCCTGCTCCATGCACATCAGCCTTTCCCCCCCCATCGAATACAGTTCATTCAGATTTCCACTCCCCATATGCATGACTTTGCACTTCTTGGCATTGAATCTCAGCTGCCAAATCTTCCACCTCTCTTCCAGTTTCCTTAAATCCCGTCTCATTCTCTCCACTCCTTCCGGCGTGTCCACTCTGTTGCAGATCTTAGTGTCATCCGCAAAAAGACAAACCTTACCTTCTATCCCGTCCGCAATGTCGCTCACAAAGATATTGAACAGGACCGGTCCCAACACCGATCCTTGCGGTACACCACTTAAAACCACTCTCTCTTCAGAGAAAGTTCCATTTACCATCACACATTGTCTTCTATTTATCCCCAGATGAAACACAAAATCATTTGTACCATGGCCAAACAAGGAGCATTACATTACCTGTAAACTCTCTCTCTCTCGTCGTTCCAGAGTAAGATCACAATGGTATGCAAAATCATGGTTATATTCTTGTTTAAGATATAGATATAGATAGATAGATAGATATATATGTATGTATAGAAAGAAAAAGACAAAGAACTAATTTAAAATCCTGTGATGACTGGATAAATAAGTATTTGGAATCAAAAAGATTTAAAGAGATGGAAAACATGCCAGTTCATAACCTACTGCACATGACAGCAGACAAAAATTACTACTTTGTTAATGCCCAACAGCATGCATAGGGAGGTTTTCACTGGCCAAACAACCATCTCACTTGCTATAAAGTTCAAAAATCAATGCTATGCAGAAGAATATGTAAATTTTGTTTCAAGTGTGATTAACCAAAACTCCAAAAGTGCTCAACTGTACACCCAATGTTCAACTGTCAAAATTCAAAATTGTTACTCAGAAAGACCAATCATGAGGCTTCTGTTTCACTGAGCACAGCTTCTTCATATTGTAATATATGTTAGAACATATGTTACATTGCTGAAAACGTACACCTTTTAAGAACTGCAAGGCCATATGCATTTAAGACCCTTGCCAAAACCAAATTAGGTTCTTGCATGTGAATATTATTGTATCCAACAGTCTGATTGACTCTCTCGGTCTGGCCATTCAACTGAGGGTGAAATTGAACTTTCTGCAGAGCGCTTGTCAGAATTTTGAGGTGAATTGGACTGCTTGGTCACTCACAATGTGTTCCGGGAGACCATGCAAGTGAAAAATGTGTTGAAAGAAACACTGAGAAAGGGAAAGAGCAGATGACAAGGCTTCTAGTGGAATAAAGTGAGCCATCTTTGAAAAGCAGATGACCACCCATATAATCATGTGTTCAGATGAGAGTGATAGACCTGTGATGAAGTCCATTGAGAAATAGATCCAGGGTTTCTGGGAAATAGGAAGCAGGTGGAGCAGTCCCACAGGTCATTGTCGGGGAGTTTTAGTTATGGTGGGCTACCAATAAGTATGATAAAGGAGTTCTAAGATTTTGCGAGAGCCCTGGTGCCCAGCCAGATTTGAATCATGCACCCACCTCAAAACCTTGCATTGTAGGCGACTAGGTACAAGGGTCTTCCTGGGAGGAATAGAGAGAGAGGATACCAAGGTAATGGCAAGAATCTTGGCTGGGTCAATCAAGTATTGGGGTTTCAGAGAATCATCAACCAGGCTAAAGAACCTGGAGAGAGCATCAGCTATCACATGTTTCTTCGTTGGATGGCATGTTCAGGTAAAGTTGAACCTGGTGAAGAATAGAGACCATAGGGCCTGATATAGATTAAGTCTTTTGTCAGTCTGAAGATACTGGAGATTTTTGTGGTCTGTTTATATGGTAAACAGGTATAACGCACCCTCTAATAGGTGGTGCTATTCTTCCAGGGCCAACTTAAGAACCAGTAATTCATGGTCATCAATGCCACAATTCTTTTCCAAAGGAGAGAAATTTTTGGAGTAAAATCCACAAAGAACAAGTTTACCACTAGGAGCAGATTGAGAGAACATAGCTCTTATCCTTATTACCAAGGCATCCACCTCCAGAAAGAATGGGTGGATAGCATCAGGTCTCTAAAATATCAGGGCACTCCATAAGGCCTCCATCAGACAGGTGAAGGCTTGCACTGCATCCAAAGGCCAGTTCCTGATGTTAGCTCCCCTTTTAGTGAGGGCTGTGATGGATGCAATTACTGTAGAATAATGGTGGATACATTTTCCATAATATTTGGCAAAGCCTAGGAAATGTTGAATGTCTACGACCAAGAGGTTAGGGCCAATCAGTGATAGCTGCTACTTTGCACGGGTCTATCTAGAACCCCTGAGCTGAGATGATGTGGACCAAAAAAGGAACTTTTGATTGTTCAAATAAACACAGTGAGTTATCATATAGTCATTCTGGCATGGTCTTGACGTAAGAGTGATGTGAGACAAGATAAGTTGAGTATATCAGGATGTTATCCAGGTAGACCACAACCCAGGTATAGAGTAAGTCTCTAAAAATATTCATGAAGTTCTGAAAAATTGCTGGAGCATTGTATAAACCAAAGCACATCATAATGCCCGTCTCTGGTGTTAAATGCAGTTTTCCACTTATCACCCTTTCAAATACGCAGCAAGTTTTAGGCCTCTTGGAGGTCCAGTTTATTTATTTATTTAGCATTTTTATATACCGGGATTCATGCAAAATTGCATATCGTCTCGGTTTACATTGTAACTGAAAAACAAGCATGAGAGAATGCAATTACATAGAATTGAAGCTCCACATAGGTGATCAAATAGCTCTGGGATCAGAGGCAAGACAAACTTGTTCTTCATGGTAATGGCATTTAAGCTTTGATGATCTGTACAAGGTCACAGTGAACTAAGCTTTTTCTAAACAAAAAAAGAACCCGGCTCCATCACGGGAGGAGGATGGGTGGATGAATCCCCTTTTGAGGTTCTCTTGGATGTTCTCCGACATAGCCTTAGTTTCGGGGATTGACAGTGGATAAACTCTTCTGTAGGAAGGTGTTGTACTGGGTAGCAGGTATATCATACAGTAATAAAAATTATGCGGTGGATAGATCTTTGCTCGCTTCTTGATAAAAGGAAACATCAGCGAAGGCTGCATAAGACCTCAGTAGGTCAAGTAGTGTAGTCAAATCCAAGGAACAGAGGGACCTCGGTGGACATTCGGACCGCAAACAATTCTGTAAACATTGGTTACTTCAGCCCCTTGTTTGCCCATCCACCACAGGGTGATGTAGCTGTAGCCAGGGCAAGCCCAGCAGAATGGAATTGATAGATCTTTGTAGTACAAGGAATTTATTTATTTATTTATTTGTTGAGTTTTATATACCGTTATTCGGTTGAGTCATCATAACGGTTTACAAAAGTATACATTTATCTTGTATCAGAGAAGCAATATGAATGTTAAACATATTCTTAGCAGTTGAGCAGCAGTAAAAACCATTTGAACAATATCAGAAATAAGCATATCAAGTCCAGAGAGCATTATTAGGTTAGATGGGGAGGGCATGCAGGTACAGGGAGAAGAGAGTGAATTAAGAGAAAAAGGAAAGAGATTATCTCCTCATGCAGATCCCCTACTCAACATCACGAGAACCGGAGTACAGCGAATCGATCTGGGTAACGTTTAGTCATAGATGGAAGAAATACAGAGGGGTTTATCTAAGAATACCATGGGGATGTGAAGCCTTTTTACAAAGGCCGCATTGATGAAGTTCCCAGCTGCCCCAGAATTCAAAAAGGCTCCTGTAAAAAGAAATTCCTGATCTCCGCAGAGGAGGAGGACTGGTAAAACCAACTTTTGCTGAGAAGTGGAATAAGTAGTGCCTAGGATGCCCTCCCACAGGAGTCCTAGGCAGGGGAGTTTCCCTACTTCTTGGGGCACGCAGAGGTATAGTTTATCAGCATGGTTAAAGCAAAGGTTTTAGATCCTCCATTGGCATTTCTCCTCCTCAGATAACTTTCAGCGCCCAAGCTGCATGGACTCCTCATCAGTGGGGAGTGATGAGAATACAGAAATAGGGAAAATGTCTCTTATTTCTTTTTCCGAAAATCCTGATATGAGAATATACTGTTCACAGTCCCTTTTTTTTCCAGAAGCAACTGTCAACTGATGCAAAATTGCTGCACAAAAGCTTCTGACATGAAACCAGTGCTTCTGCTTTTATGTGTCCTTTATTGCAAAAAGCCAGTCTTAGATAGACAAAAATAAAACTCACAGTTGTTCTGTCTATAATACATGGACAGATCATTATATACTTTTTCCTTATATTACAAACACACCTAACCAATCAATTTCTTGTTTCTTTCTTACCCCTTTCCTTTTCCTCTACATTTCTGTTTGCATCAGACCATGGAAACAGTCATGGATGGGGTTAACACCTCCTACCAGATTGCACTGATTATTCATCATCTGACATAAGCTAATATATGCCCTTCCTTCTTCCGTTTTATCTCCTGTCCACCATTTTAGATCCAAGGACAAGGTGCCCTATGGTCCTCCATTTTAGCGAGAACACTATGGATGTTTCCCCTTTTCTTTGTTCAAAACATGTTTACCAGAAAGAAAGAAAATGGGAACTTTTGCTAGTTTCCATATGATTTCATTCCAGGTGCATTCTAATAATAAAGCATAATTTGATATGCCTGATGAGTCAAATTAATTAATGTTATGCCTGTTAGAGGTGTCACAGCATTTGGTCCATGGGATCCTTGTCCCAACAACCAATTAGATTTGATGGCACTGCCTGAAACAAAGTGGCCAGGAATGTTGAAGCTGGGTTATGGGAGCAGATCCAGCAGTCAGTTAGGTAAAAAAACATATTGATAGGCCTGAGTAAGATGGACATAGCTATTGTCATCTGGAACCATAAGGGGGGCCAGCTACCATCCTTAACAGGAGAGCTAGCCAGTGCCGGTCAGCAGACAGGTGATGGGCCATGACCAAGCCAGAGAGGGCAAAGTCCACAGAACTGGCAGCGGTTGAAGAATGCAGCAGGCAAGGCAAAGTCTTGTAACAGCCTGAGGTCAAGGTAGGCAGCAGGCAAGGAGAGATCCGATGAACAGGCAAAGATCAAGACAGCTGGCTTTCAAAACAAGGGACATTAAACAGGCAAGGGTCAAGGCAGGTTGCAAGAATCCAAAGCTCAAAGACTCGACACTCAGATATAGAACTTGTTACTCAGACAACACCCAAAAGAATGAGCAAACATATGGAAGAAGAGTGATGACAACATCAGGGCAAGCCGAGGAAGTCTAGGGTGCTGGACCTATCAAACCAGGAAATGAAGAGAGGCTAAAACCAACCAGGAAGAAGACAAGTGACTGAGGCCAGAGGCTATCCCAGAATTCTCACAGGTACCAGAAGTCAACACTGAAAGTATGTTACATGAAGGCTTGGACTACTCTTGCCACTGCTGGTACCCTTTTACCCTTTTAAATTCCCTTAGGCTATTCATGCAACTTTATGTGACATGTTGACAGAGCCTTGATGTGCTGCCGTGCCTTGATCCTTCTGATGATGTCTACCTACCAGTTTTATTAGAAATGATGAAAAATAATAATTTTGGAGCCCAAAATATGCTGAAGTGCTTCCTCCATAGAATTTAATGCTAAATAAATGAATGAATGAATAAAATAAATAAACTTGGTTTTTTTTTTAGTTTTAAAGTAATGAACCAAATGGCAATACCCTACAAAAGAAATAAATGACCGAATCTGAAAAAAAATTTCTATGCACCCCTAGCACATAGTTTATCTGCTAACATTGCTTATCCTCAAGTCCTCTGCTGATGACACTGTAAATTGTGCTTGTAAAAGTTTGCTGTCACATGGAGAGGTAATATCTACAAGTAGAGATAAACTGTGAGCTCAGGTCAATTCTAAGTGTCAAAAATCTTGTTTCTATGCAAATGTACTTGCTAATAAAAGACAGAAAAAAGGAGATAAAACCAGAGAAAATATAATTCAGATTGTGCCTAAATATTAAGCAGTTGGTTTTAATAACAGCTCTTTGAACTACAGCCTTGTATTTTGGGACACATTCTTCGAAACAGAACTGAGAATCTTGAGTAATAAGAAGATTGCAATTTGCAGAACAATTATATTTCTTCAGACATATAGACAGCGTGTATACCAAGTATTTCTTGTAATCTGCCAAAACTGACCTTGCTCTGGAACATACCATATACATTCTTTTGTTTGTTCAGCTTTCTAGCGTTTGTTCCCATAGTCTTAGCGGCTGCAGTAAATTTCTCATCTAGTATCTTGCAGCATCAGCAACATTCCTTTCCTGGATTTTTTTGCAATATTAATGTAGAGCCCCTAGTTACCTGCATTGTTGTTTTTTTCCTTTCTTTCTGATTCTTCTCTCTTCACACTAATGAGAGTCCTGGAGTCCATTGGCTAAATTAAATTAGTCAATTCAATTCTGATTGTTATATCCCAAAGTTATTTAAATAGCGGCCCTAAAACTAAACTGCTCAACTGAGACAAATATGTTACACAAATAGTTGTTATGAATAACAATAGGCTTTAAAAGATTTAGGTCAGAAGCATAAATAAAGCAATATGACATATTTCACATTCAAACTTATCTTGTTTCATTTTGTCTTAAATATTCTGAATACCTAAGAGAGGATGAACCCATGGAAGTCACCCTGGGAATGGTCTGATACTTCAAGATGTTGTTCTCACAGTGTCAGTCCATTTGCATAACATGCAAACATCTCCTGTGGTGACTGCCATGTGAAGAATGTACCTAGAAATTGCTAGCTTTTTTTTTTTTTTTTTACAAAAAGACTTAACCAACACTCCCTGAGTTGCTACTCAGTTTTGTGGGAAACTGCACATTTGTGATATTTGTAACTCAGAATTTAACTTATGAGGAATCTCTAATAAGCCGATTTGCTTAATGTTTCAGCTCATTAGCCATTAAGTTTTATGAACAAGTTCACATGTGAAAAATAGCATGTGCCAAAGCACAAAATAATGCACTCTAATATTTGCAAATGCAGTTCATACTATTAGGTGTTTTTGCACAGGCTATCCTGTTTGAGAACCATGTTGCAGTTTAGTATATTAGTTAGCCCCCTAGTTGGCTAAAGCATATGAATTCCTGGTACACAGATTCAGGCACATGGTTTTTCTCCAAAATACATCCCTTCTGGTTCTCTAATAATCAGGTATAGTAGAATAATTGCAGAGCGGCTATACCACAGAATATAATGCAATTTTTTTTTATCTTAAAAGTAGGCACATGAGTATGACAAGACTGCATGAGAGAAGTAAGCAGTAAAATAGATTACGTGAAGACTGATGTAATAATCTGTAGAACTCCCCGTGGGCTAGTGTCCTATCTCAGCGAAAGTTTGCTAAGGATGCAAATGACTCCTGTAGCATACGTTCATGAGAAACGTTGCTACAGGTCCCAATCAAAAAAGATAACTACACCTCATTGTCTGATCCAACAAATCAGCCAGAGGCTCAACTATCAGAAATAAATGAGATAGGAAGGAACAGAGAAGAAAATCAACTTACCCAAAAAGTAATGGGAGGACCTAGGTGTCCCGCTCGCTGGCTGCACTAGCCCGCAGCCAGTCTCACTCACCCGCTGCCATGCCACAGTGGAGGCAGGCCGGGTTCCCTAGCAACAGCATTTTGCCACTGCCGACTCGGTGCCCTTTCGTCAGCCCCGAGCTGCCCACACATTGCAGCAGGCTTGGCGGGCTGGGGCCGTTGGCCCATCACTGTTGACCTCTCCTACTCTGAGGCTGGGATGTCACCTACTTCCTCTAGCATGGGAAGGCTTGTACAAATAGGTGAGACTTAACTACCTTTTTGAATTTCAAGAACGCTTTCTCAAGGTGAATATTAAGTGGTAAAGAGGCAAAGGGACAAATAAGAAAAACAAATTTCTCTAGAATTCTCAAGACAAATGTTTCTAATAGAGGGAAACAATAAAAATTCTTTCTATGAAGATTGCAGTGGACGAGAAGGTAGATAAGGGGAAATTACAGAAGAAAAATAAGATGGAGTGCCCCAGCACAAGGATTTGAAGGTAAGGCATCCTATTTGAATTGAATACGAAGGGATACTGGGCACCTGTGATACTCAACCAAAAGGGGACTTACATGGTCAATGCCAGTTGAAGTCGTCTGATTTGAGTAGTGGAAAGACCATGTAGCAGAGCATTGCAATAGTCTAGAGAGCATAAGAGAATGGGTTAAGGTTTTAAGATCAGAACTGTGCAAAAAAGGTCAAAGATGATGTATAGATCTTAAAAAGTAGTCTTAAGAATATTAGAGAAATGGTAAGAGGATTTGAGTTGACGATCAAATGTTATACCTACGATGGTAACTGTATTCTTGACTGGAATGGCACAGCCTGCCATAATGGGAGCTGGGAAAGAGGTAGACATAGAGGTGTGAGTGAACCAGATAGCTTCTGATTTTAGAGGATTAGCTTTGAGCTTTGAAGAGTGTAACCAGTCAGAGACTTTGAATAGACAGTTATTGAAATTAGAAAGTGTGTTGGCAGCAATTGGGTTGAAGCTAGAAAGGATCTGAATGTCATCAGCATAAAAGTACCTTTCTGAAAGGGTGAGAGTGCAGGGAAGGAGTAACTGGGGATTATTCCTGCCCTTTTTAGACCCATAACACTTGAAAATAGTATGGAAGGGAGGTCTGAAGAGGAGAGAGAGCTTGGGATGATGCGAGGTCCAAAGTGGTGAGAGCTTGAGATGATGCCAGAGGCAGGAAGGAGGAATTTTGCAATAGTTATTTGATATTTGGAGGCTGAGCAAATAGCATGGGGCAGGGACTAATATTTTGCATTTCAAGAAACCTACTAGCTGGAGGAAAACCTTTGAGAAAAAGGTACTTCTGGAATGGGGAAGTGATTTTGAGGACATGGATGGGGAGTTCTAATTTTGGCCTTTAGGTCCCTTTAAGATATTCAAAGGGGCAGAGGTAGCTTGCTGATGTTAGCAGGAGCAACTTAACTAATATGTTGAGCTATTTAGTGTGGCTTAATGTAGATCATAACATATATCACAATCGAAGATAAAACTTTGCAAACTAATTAGCTGCTTTTCATACATTTGCTTAGACACAATTCTTTAATTACTGCATGTTACATCTGATTTATTTTCAATAAATAGTGAATGTTATTTTCTGATAGCACACAGAAATGCATTTTTCTCATACACTGTCAGTTTTGGCATTTACAGCATGATATTGAATTATTGCAGTTTAGTAAATAGACCTCCAAGAGTTCAATTTGCCTAAAATAAATTTGGTCTCTGAAGGGCAAACATTGGAAAAGAGCCAAATAGCAACTGCTGGAAATATTGATTTTCATTTATTTATTACTGTATGTGATTTAATGTTATGCCTGGTTTTCTATGTGATGAGTGGTATGGGAGTGAGCTCTTGGTGTCGAGGCATAATTGAAGCAGCCTCATAGACAAACCTATGCTGGCAGCTGGTGAACATGCCCTGAAGCAGGACAGGCTGGGGCTTCACCTATACCAGCTGCCTTCCCCGCAGGTTGAGTTCTTGGGTTCTGGTGGCCAGCAGGACTTAGGTGGATCCCTAAGGGTGGTAGAGAAATCAAGAGTCTGAGGCATGCCAGCTTCAGGGCAGATAGCAGACTGGAGATACTGGAGTCAGGCAAAGGGTGAGGGCAGGAGATAGACAAGTGGAAAAAGGTCCAATGCAAGAGATCAGGGCCAAGTGGCAGGCAAGGTGGTCAAGTCCAATGCAAGAGGTCAGGTCCAGGCAACAGGCAAGCGGGTCAGGTCCAATGCAAGAGGTCAGGTCTCAGTGGCAGACAAGTGTGGTCAGATCCAATGTAAGAGGTCAGTACCAAGAAATCAGGCCAGGGATGGATGAAGACACGGAAAGAAACATTGGATAGGGAGATGAGGCTGGATGAAACAGGCTGGGCAAGGCAAGGCTGGATGAGGCAGGCATACCAGAACACAGGAAATGAAGCATGGGAACACACTGCACTAGGAAGGATACCCGTTGCTGAGGCACTGTGGGATAATTCTGGCCAGCCTTTTATAAGGAGAGCCAATGGTGTCATCAAGGATTGCCAGAGGGGCTTTTCCCACTGCAAATCCTTTAAGTCTCTGTGTGTCACACACAGACAGGTAAGCATAAGAAGGCCTGGGGAAGAAGCAGGAAGATAGTTGCGTCCTGACGTGGTGTGCCATGCAGAACAATATTCCTGCATTGGCAGTGTCTGCACCATGGAGTGAGGCCAGAAATGTCTGGGGTGAGTGCGGCAGCTCAAGGGGATCTCCTATGGGTCACTAAATATAATATTTTTTTTTAATCTGTTTATGTTTTTATTATGTACCAATTTTATTTTTTGCATATTTATACTTATTATATTTTTTATGGTTTTATATTTTTTAATCACCTATTTGTGTTATTATGTGTTAAAATTATTTTGTGTGTTGCCTAGAACTTTTATTAGAATTGCGAAATTAAAAATATAAACAGATTAATAAAAGATATTTGATATATAAAAATATAATAACTTGTCATACTAGGTCTTCCAAGGGTCCATCAAGCCTAGTGTACTGTGTGCAACAGTGACCAATCCAGGTCACAAGTACGTGGCAAGATCCCAAACAGTAAATAGATCCTATTCTGCTATAATACAATGCTAAGTGTTTGTCCAAACCTTTTTAAACCCAGCTATGCTAACAATCTTAGGCAAGGATTCATCAAACTATCACATGTAATAGGAAAAGGGGCATGATTTATGGTAATAGCCTATTTATCGCAAAATGCACTATCTTAGCGCTTCACAGGAGGGAAGGGTTAGGCCGGCCATCATAGTTGGTGATTCGATTATTAGAAATGTAGATAGCAGGGTGGCTGGTGGACGTGAAGACCGCCTGGTAACTTGCCTGCTTGGTGCGAAGGTGGCAGACCTCACGCGTCACCTAGATAGGATTATAGACAGTGCTGGGGAGGAGCCGGTTGTCATGGTATATGTGGGCACCAACGACATAGGAAAATGTGGGAGAGAGGTTCTGGAAGCCAAATTTAGGATTTTAGGTAGGAAGCTAAAATCCTGAAGTCACTGAAGTGGAGGAGAGGAAGCACCTCTCCTCCACTTCAGTGACTTCCGTCTAGTAGTGCAGTCTATAATTCTATCCAAATTAGACTACTGCAACTCGCTTCTGTTAGGTCTACCGATCACAGCTACAAAACCCTTACAGATGGTGCAGAACGCTGCCGTGAGGTTACTCACCAACACAAATAAAAGAGCCCACATAACACCTATTCTCTACAGTCTGCACTGGCTACCCATAAAAGCCAGAATCACATTCAAGACATTATCAATGATCCACAAGGATATTACGGGCACCGCACACCTAAACCTAAACTCGCAACTCCGACCTCACACATCACAAAGACCTATCAGATTCAACTACAAAGGTTCCTTATACGCTCCCCCGATCAAAACTTCACGATCTAAACGAGCACTTTCCTCAGCTGGGCCCACCCTCTGGAACTCATTACCACCGGATCTACGCCAAGAAACCTGTCATATAACTTTTAAGAAAAATTTAAAAACGTGGCTCTTCCGGCAAGCATTTCCAGAATCGCAGGAACACTCTGACACGGGCCAAAGAGCAAAAGAGTAAAATTAGTTCACTACAAGTTCCATGACCACACCTCAAGTTCCACGACCGCCCACACCTCTTCAAGGCCAGATTACACCTCATCTGGACAACCCACTTACAACCCACTTGTAGTGAAAGCCACCTCATCTGGACAACCCACTTACAACACACCTGTAGGGAAAGCCTCCCGCGTGGATGCACTAATTCTTTAGTTCATGCATTACTGATATCTAAACACATAAACATTGGTCACTGTTCAGCTCATCATTAATTTTTAGTTATCTCCACATGAATCCACGTTATTTGACAGCCCACCTGTTTGATTGTTCCACTTGTGGATGCATTAATTCTTTAGCCCATGCATTACTCATAACCAGGCACAAAAACATTGGTCCCTGATACCTGTATATCCCAAATTAACACATCATTTATTCTTAATTATTCTCTACATGTTTCACGTATCATAACGAGTTACTGTTGTCTTTACATATATATTTTATACTATTCTATTTATTATTTATTTTATTTATTTTATTTCAAGTTAGTTATTTACACTATTATCTATTTTATTACATGTTATTTACTATATAGATTCTCGTCATTTGATGAGTCACTGTTGTTTATTTAATATTTATTCTCATGTTCTGAAACTCCGTTTATTGTAACGCCTCACCGCGATTGTTTTGTTTTATGTAAACCGACCGGATTTGATATTTGTATCGAGAACGTCGGTATATAAAAATGCTAAATAAATAAATAAATAAATAAATAAATAAAGCTGAAATCCAGAACCTCTAGGGTGGCATTCTCTGAAATGCTTCCTGTTTCACGTGCAGGTCCCCAGAGGCAGGCAGAGCTCCAGAGTTTCAATGCGTGGATGAGACGATGGTGCAGGGAAGAGGGATTCAGCTTTGTAAGGAACTGGGGAAACTTTTGGGGAAAGGGGAGACTTTTCCGAAAGGATGGGCTCCACCTTAACCAGAGTGGAACCAAGCTGCTGGCACTAACTTTCAAAAAGGAGATAGAGCAGTTTTTAAACTAGAACAAGGGGGAAAGCCAACAGTCACTCAGCAGTGCATGGTTCGGAGAAATGTATCCTTGAAGGATACTAATGAAACAGGAGCGTTAGGGCATCCCAAGAGAGAGGTTCCATTAAATGCAAACATAGTTCATATACCTATATGTAAAAAATCACCAAAGCTAATGATTTCCGAATTATCCTAAACAACTGAAAAGCAGGTTGTTAAAACAAGCAAAAAACACACTTTGAAATGTCTGTATGCCAATGCCAGAAGTCTAAGTAGTAAGATGGGAGAGTTAGAGTGTATAGCAGCAAATGATGAGATTGACATAATTGGCATCACAGAGACTTGGTGGAAGGAGGATAACCAATGGGACAGTGCTATATCAGGGTACAAATTATATCGCAATGATAGGGAGGATCAACTTGGTGGGGGTTTGGCACTTTATGTCCGGGAGGGTATAGAGTCCAACAGGATAAAGATCATACAAGAGACTAAATGCTCAGTAGAATCTATATGGGTAGAAATCCCATGTGTTTTGGGTAAGAGTATAGTGATAGGAGTATACTACCGTCCACCTGGACAAAATGGTCAGACAGATGATGAAATGCTAAGAGAAATCAGGGAAGCAAACCAATTTGGCAGTGCAATAATAATGGGAGATTTCAATTACCCCAATATTGACTGGGTAAATGTAACATCAGAACTTGCTAGAGACATAAAGTTCCTGGATATAATAAATGATTGCTTCATGGAGCAATTGGTTCAAAGCAAGAAACCTGTGAGGGAGTCGGTTGGACCATCAGATGACAGAGGGGTTAAAGGGGCTCTTAGGGAAGATAAGGCCATCGCAGAAAGACTAAATTAATTCTTTGCCTCCGTGTTTACTAATGAGGATGTTGGGGAGATACCAGTTCCGGAGATGGTTTTCAGGGGTGATGAGTCAGATGAACTGAACGAAATCACTGTGAATCTGGAAGATGTAGTAAGCCAGATTGACAAACTAAAGAGTAGCAAATCACCTGGACCGGATGATATGCATCCTAGGGTTCTGAAGGAACTCAAAAATGAAATTTCTGATCTATTAGTTAAAATTTGTAACCTATCAATAAAATCATCCATTGTACCTGAAGACTGGACGGTGGCCAATGTAACCCCAATATTTAAAAAAGGCTCCAGGGGCGATCCGGGTAACTATAGACCAGTGAGCCTGACTTCAGTGCTGGGAAAAATAGTGGAAACTATTCTCAAGAACACAATTGTAAAGCATATAGAAAGACATGATTTAATGGAACATAGTCAACATGGATTTACCCAAGGGAATTCTTGCCTAACAAATCTGCTTCATTTTTTTGAAGGGGTAAATAAACATGTGGATAAAGGTGAACCGGTAGATGTAGTGTATTTGGATTTTCAGAAGGCGTTTGACAAAGTCCCTCATGAGAGGCTTCTACGAAAACTAAAAAGTCATGGGATAGGATGTGATGTCCTTTCGTGGATTACAAGCTGGATAAAAGACAGGAAACAGAGAGTAGGATTAAATGGTCAATTTTCTCTGTGGAAAAGGGTAAACAGTGGAGTGCCTCAGGGATCTGTACTTGGACCGATGCTTTTCATTATATATATAAATGATCTGGAAAGGAATACGACGAGTGAGGTTATCAAATTTGCAGATGATACAAAATTATTCAGAGTAGTTAAATCACGGGGGAAGAAGGGAGAGAGAGGAGTGAGTACCTTCTCCTGCTCGTGTGAAGTCGCGGCCAAGGAGCAGCTGAGCCCCGAAGGAAAGATCTTGCCGGCCCGGAAGCTGACAGTCTGAGGTCTAGGAACAGCTGAGTCCTGAAGAATACCATCTGCCGGCCCGGAAGCTGACGTCACTTAGGACAGACGGTAGTTGTTAAAACCGCCCCTCCTGCGGCGAACCTTTCGGGGAAGAAGGGAGAGAGAGGAGTGAGTACCTTCTCCTGCTCGTGTGAAGTCGCGGCCAAGGAGCAGCTGAGCCCCGAAGGAAAGATCTTGCCGACCAGAAGCTGACAGTCGGAGGCCTAGGAACAGCTGAGTCCTGAAGAATACCATCTGCCGGCCTGGAAGCTGACGTCACTTAGGAGGGACGGTAGCTGTTAAAACCGCCCCTCCTGCGGCGCGCAGCCGACGCCGGCACGCGCCAAAGGGGCGCGCGCGGCTTGGAAGAACTTTGGGCATCTTTTTGTGAAGATAATTCGAATTTCCTATTTTCTGGGACGACTACACACCAACGTATACTGGTACGTTTTAAATTTGTTTTCTTCTTCTCTCTCCCAGGACCCCCCCTAATAAGGAGGTGTAAAAGTGACTAATCTGAGCATATCTGTTTGAAACCCAGAAAAAAGATCTTCTGTATTGGAATATTTTTCCTTCTACCTATATGCCTCACACAAAAAGAAAGGGGAGATTGAGGGGTGAGGTAGTAAACTCACCAACAATAGACCCGAGACAATTACAGATACCTGGGTTTTTTACAGCACCTGAGCCAAGTATTCCGGAGAGCTTAGTCGCTAGGGGGTTGGTAGAGGAGCATATACCACCCCCTTTGACTTTAGATGTAACCTTGAGCCCCGGATCTCCAAAGAAACCTTCCTATCCTGGAGATATTAATACCTTGTCACCAGTAATGGCTACAGCAGCAGAGATACCTGATAAAATGGATTCGTTAGTGACTTCTACACCAGAGTTATATGCAGCTGCTAGCTATATACCATCAAGTAAAGAAAAGGAAGAAAGAACTGTTGTTGATGGGAAAGATGAACAGCTTAGAGCTCTAACTGTGGGTTCAATGATAACGAAATTAGATTCTATTAGTTTGGAAGGTATATGGTCTATTTTGAAATCAATTGAAAGTTCAATTAAAGTTCTTTCACAGGCTACTTTAGAAACTAAACAGCAGACTATGATTAATAATGAGATAATAACACGTTTTAATAAAAAAGTCGGAGTTACTTGAAAGTAAGATTACTTTGGTAGAGAAAAATCAGGTTAAACTGATTGAGACAGAAATTAGCACTTCTAAAAGATTAGAGGCTGTAGAGAACTCATTAAGGGCTCATAACCTGAGAATAATAAATTTTCCAGTTATTAAAGATATTACACCTTTAAATCTATTTAGGACCTATATGCAGCAAATATTAAAGATTCCCGAAGCCGCATTACCAGTCGTGGTGAAGGCATATTACTTACATCAGGTAACCCAGATGGAGGAGCCAAATTTGGCTTTAAATTTAACAGATTTATTGGAGTCATCAATGGAGTTAGAGATATCCCAAAGGAAACCTTTACTTATTACATTTGCGTTTCTCTCAGAGAGAAATAATATACTTAGGATGTTTTTTAGAAATAAGCAAGCTAGGTTTTATGGATTTCCCATTTGGGTTTATCCTGATGTAGTTAAGCCGACACAACAACGTCGCAAGGAATTTCTTTCAATGAGGGGAGATTTAATAAAGATTGGGGCCCGATTCACTTTAAAATACCCTTGCAGGGCTTGTATAATCTTACAAAAGTAATAATTATATATTTTTAGAGCCTAAACAGTTGAAAGAGTTCTTGGTTGCTCACCCTCCACAAGCATCTGCCGCAGCTTTGGGGTAGAATAAGAAAGGGCTCTATGGAGTGCTCAGTTAGTAAGTCACAATTAGAAAATATTGTATTAATTTCTTGTGAAAATGCTTCTGTAATCATCTCCTTATTATCTTATAATCATGATGTCTAAAATGCAATAAGAAGAAATTCTTGTATTTTTTATTTTTTTTTCCCTATGCATATTAGTTTCTCTGTATTAGACATCAAATTTTCTGTAAAGAGGTTATATCTTGGATAATTTTCAAAAATTGAAAATAAAGAATTAAAAAAAAAAAAAAGAGTAGTTAAATCACAAGCAGACTGTGATACATTGCAGGAGGACCTTGCAAGACTTGGAGATTGGGCATCCAAATGGCAGATGAAATTTAATGTGGACAAGTGCAAGGTGTTGCATATAGGGAAAAATAACCGTTACTGTAGTTACACGATGTTAGGTTCCATATTAGGAGCTACTACCCAGGAAAAAGATCTAGGCATCATAGTGGATAATACTTTAAAATTATCAGCTCAGTGTGCTGCAGCAGTCAAAAAAGCAAATAGAATGTTAGGAATTATTAGGAAGGGAATGGTTAATAGAACGGAAAATGTCATAATGCCTCTATATCGCTCCATGGTGAGACCACACCTTGAATACTGTGTACAATTCTGGTCGCCGCATCTCAAAAAAGATATAGTTGCGATGGAGAAGGTACAGAGAAGGGCAACCAAAATGATAAAGGGGATGGAACAGCTTCCCTATGAGGAAAGGCTGAAGAGGTTAGGGCTGTTCAGCTTGGAGAAGAGACGGCTGAGGGGGGATATGATAGAGGTCTTTAAGATCATGAGAGGTCTTGAACGAGTAGATGTGACTCGGTTATTTTCACTTTCGAATAATAGAAGGACTAGGGGGCATTCCATGAAGTTAGCAAGTAGCACATTTAAGACTAATAGGAGAAAATTCTTTTTCACTCAACGCACAATAAAGCTCTGGAATTTGTTGCCAGAGGATGTGGTTAATGAAGTTAGTGTAGCTGGGTTCAAAAAAGGTTTGGATAAGTTCTTGGAGGAGAAGTCCATTAATGGCTATTAATCAATTTTACTCAGGAAATAGCCACTGCTATTAATTGCATCAGTAGCATGGGATCTTCTTAGTGTTTGGGTAATTGCCAGGTTCTTGTGGCCTGGTTTTGGCCTCTGATGGAAACAGGATGCTGGGCTTGATGGACCCTTGGTCTGACTCAGCATGGCAATTTCTTATGTTCTTATGTTCTTACATAGGTATTACCGCAGAGTGCGAATTATTGCAGTTTAGTAAATAGACCTCCAAGAGTTCAATTTGCCTAAAATAAATTTGGTCTCTGAAGGGCAAACATTGGGAAAAAAAGCCAGCTTAATGGGCTCTCTACCTGGGTAACATCAAGCTAGGTTGAGAGAACATTGTACAAATCTCATCTTTGTGTGAGTTTCCTCACTCCGAAGGTCATCATATCTTTCCAAGAGTGTACTGTTCTGTTCGTGCGTCTCACTCTGAATGTTAAAGTGGCCCCTAACCCCTAACCTCAAGTAACTAGGTGGGCCTCATATATAAATGCCTAACTACTGTATAGCTAGTCTCTTTCTCTCTCTTTCTCTCTCTCTCTCTTTCTCCCTCCCTCTCCATAACAGCCTAAATTGCTTCTTGCGAAAAGATCGCAAAGTGCGATATAGCTGTATCGCACAGCTTAACACAAATGAAAAAGGTGTAATTATTTCCGGTATAAAAACTGTGCGATATGGCTTCACAAACTGCAAAGCCAGCCCACTTGAACAGAAATCCTGCCCAAACTCCTCCCCTTTTCCAAATTAGCATCGCACCATGCGTTATGGTGCTTTTCGCATGTGTTAAGGCATTTTTTGCATGAAAAGACTGTTATGAACTGTTCTGCCCGCGGGTTTCCCCGCAAGTAGGCACTCACCCTGTCGCTGCTGTTCCTCTCCCAACGCAGCAGGACGCTGCCGTCGGGCCTTCTACACGGCTGGAACCGCGGTCTGTATTGCCATGTGTCCCGGAGGCCGCCCTGGTGTGTCCTCTGCCCCGCAGTCGGAGCCGCGGCCTTCTTACATATTCCTCAGGACTGGGTCTGCTCCGACGCCATGTCCATCTTCGCGGCGCTGAGGCCGCATCCCCAGGTTGGTCCTGCGGCTGGAGCCACCCCCGGGGCTCCCCGCAGCGGCTGGAGCCGCTGCCGACGGCAGGGCCTGCTCCCCAGGCTCTGCCAGCGTCTTACGCGATGACGTCGGTGTAGACCGCTGTCCGTGGTCCTGCACAGCTCTCCTGCTTCCTCTAGGTGCGCGGCCGCGCCTCTTCTCTGAATTTAAAGGGACAGGCACAGGAAGTGTGCTGGCCCCATCTTTGATGGGACTTCCTCCCTTAGCCCTATAAAGGGCTGCTTCATCAGTCTGTTCCTCGCCTTGCATCATCGTGACTTCCCTCTGGAGGATCCTGCCTGCCAGAGCGTGTAAGAACATAAGAAAATGCCATACTGGGTCAGACCAAGGGTCCATCAAGCCCAGCATCCTGTTTCCAACAGTGGCCAATCTAGGCCATAATAACCTGGCAAGTACCCAAAAGCTAAGTCTATTCCATGTTACCATTGCTAATGGCAGTGGCTATTCTCTAAGTGAACGTAATAGCAGGTAATGGACTTCTCCTCCAAGAACTTATCCAATCCTTTTTTAAACACAGCTATACTAACTGCACTAACCACATCCTCTGGCAACAAATTCCAGAGTTTAATTGTGTGTTGAGTAAAAAAGAACTTTCTCCGATTAGTTTTAAATGTGTCCCATGCTAACTTCATGGAGTGCCCCGTAGTCTTTCTATTATCCGAAAGAGTAAATAACCGATTCACATCTACCCGTTCTAGACCTCTCATAATTTTAAACATCTCTATCATATCCCCCCTCAGCCATCTCTTCTCCAAGCTGAAAAGTCCTAACCTCTTTAGTCTTTCCTCATAGGGGAGCTGTTCCATTCCCCTTATCATTTTGGTAGCCCTTCTCTGTACCTTCTCCATCGCAATTATATCTTTTTTGAGATGCGGCGACCAGAATTGTACACAGTATTCAAGGTGCGGTCTCACCATGGAGAGATACAGAGGCATTATGACATTTTCCGTTTTATTCACCATTCCCTTTCAAATAATTCCCAACATTCTGTTTGCTTTTTTGACTGCCGCAGCACACTGAACCGACAATTTCAATGTGTTATCCACTATGACGCCTAATATGGAACCCAACATTGTGTAATTATAGCATGGGTTATTTTTCCCTATATGCATCACCTTGCACTTATCCACATTAAATTTCATCTGCCATTTGGATGCCCAATTTTCCAGTCTCACAAGGTCTTCCTGCAATTTATCAAAATCTGCTTGTGATTTAACTACTCTGAACAATTTTGTGTCATCTGCAAATTTGATTATCTCACTCGTCGTATTTCTTTCCAGATCATTTATAAATATATTGAAAAGTAAGGGTCCCAATACAGATCCCTGAGGCACTCCACTGTCCACTCCCTTCCACTGAGAAAATTGTCCATTTAATCCTACTCTCTGTTTCCTGTCTTTTAGCCAGTTTGCAATCCACGAAAGGACATCGCCACCTATCCCATGACTTTTTACTTTTCCTAGAAACCTCTCATGAGGAACTTTGTCAAACGCCTTCTGAAAATCCAAGTATACTACATCTACTGGTTCACCTTTATCCACATGTTTATTAACTCCTTCAAAAAAGGAAGCAGATTTGTGAGGCAAGACTTGCCTTGGGTAAAGCCATGCTGACTTCTGTTCTTCGTGGAGCTCCTCGTCTCGTCTGCCTTCTACCACGTCTTTGTGTTCCGCCTGAGGTCCCGGTCCATGTTTTATGTCTTGTCCTGATCGTCTTCCTCCACGTCCTGATGTGTCTTCCTGCCAGGATGTTCTTCCCTGCGTCTTCGTCTGGTGCTCCTGAGCCTTCTGTTCCTGTGAGCCGATTCTCTTGGATGGTGTATGCCCAAGAATGGGGTGGCTTGCAGGTGGGAAATGTCCCTGCACTCCGGAGCCTCCGTTCCCGCCAACCTTAGAGGGAGCTTCGGGTGACATCGGCTTCGTCATTGGAGTCCCTCTTTGCCTGGACCTTTCTTGCGCTGACCTGTTCTCCTCGTGGTCCGTGACCAGCCTGCAAGGGCTGTGTAGGGCACCAGTGGGACAGGGTGGTCCGCGACTCAGTCCCACGGGTGGCCTGAGTAGGGCGCCCTGAGAGACAGTGCCAGTGTCCATGCCTTGTGTTTTGCCTGTTTGGATGTCAAGTTCCTTGTCATGCCTGTGATGCCGATGCATCAACCCAGCTGTTGTCAAGTTCCTCACCCGGATGCCGATGCATCAACCCAGCTGTTGTCAAGTGTCCTTCGTCAGGATGCCATTGCATCAACCAAGTGTCTTGTCTGCGATGCCGCCGCATCGACTATAGTCCTGTCTTCATGTCAAGGCCTCCGTCTGCCCTCAACCTCAGGCCAGACCTGCTGCTCAATGCTGCTCACAGCAGGTCCGAAAGGGCTCAGAATGGTCAGAGGACCATTCATCTTCCCACATCCTTGGATGTTGGCCTTGGGAGCTTGCAGGCCTGGCAGAGGGTTAGTCCGTTAGCCATGCGGAGCCACCGTCAACTCTCGGCTCGGCCCTGAAGATCTGGGCCCGGGCTGAGGCCCAAGGGCACACTAAACCACCAGTAGCTTAACAGAATGCAAGGCCTTTTGAGGCCCCTTCTCAACAAAGACCATAATGCAGCTTGGAAAATAACTCCCTTAATGACATCCTCTAGTAATGAATTCCAAAGTTTAATTGTACATTGAGTGAAAAATAATTTTCTCTAATTTGTTTTGAATGTGCTACTTATTAACTTCATGGAGGGCCCCCTAGTCTTTATATTTTTTGAAAGATTAAATAACTAATTTACATTCATGCATTTCATTCCACTCATGATTTTATAGACCTCTATCATCTCCCCCTTCAGATGTCTTTTCTCCAAGCTGAACAACCTCTTTAACCTTTCCCCTTAGGGGAGCCATTCCATCGCCTTTATCATTTTGGCCACCTTCTCTGTAATGTCTCCAATGCCACTTAACAAAAAAAGGAAGAAATATTCAGGAGGGAAGGGTGGATAGAGGAATTGTTGGATGGAGGAAGAGAAGAATAGACAGATGGAGAAATTTCAACTGATTAGGAGGGACAATGTGCGAATGGATAGAGAGATGGATGAGAATTAGGAGGGGAAGAATGGGAAGGAGGAGAGCATGAAGGGAAGGAGTGACAATTATGTTACATTTCTGTATAGCTATAAATTATAGTACTAATAATCTCTTACAATAGGCTTAATATATCATGTATAATTATTTATTTACAACATTTATCTTCTGCCTTTTTCAAACAGCATTGTACAAGGTACATCAATTAAAGATCAAAACATATACAGTAGGTCACAATAATAAAATCAATCCATACCCACATAAAATCATAAAACAACTATTAAATAGTTAAAATTAACTGTACTGAGCCTCCATGGAATGCAAATGTATCTCATGCATATTCATTGTGGATATCCTGAAAACCCGACTGGCTGTGGGGACCCCAGGACAGGTTTAGGAAGCCCTGCTCTAGCACACATCATCCACAAATGACATTCCCTATGCATTGGAACATCTAATTTCCCACTATCTACTTATCATGATTACTACACAGGTAAATAGGGTCTTAACAAATGTTTCAAATATTCAGGCCTTTTTTCCTGCAAATACTTAAAAATCATCATTATAAATTTAAACTGCACCCTAAACTCTACAGCAGGGCTTCTCAAACCTGTCCCGGGGATCCCCACAGCCAGTTGGGTTTTCAGAATATCCACAATGAATATGTACGAGATACATTTGCATACCATGGAAACTCAGTATATGCAAATTTATCTCATGCATAGTCATCGCAGATATCCTAAAAACCAGACTGGCTGTAGGGTTCCCAGGACAGGTTTGGGAAGCCCTGCTCTACAGGGAGCCAATGTAATGCTCTCAAAACCGAGTTAATATGTTTCCTATTCTCAAGGCCACAGTCAAATGAGCATTGACACTCTGGGCAACCTGAAGCACCCAAAGGTGATATTTTGGAAGGCCTATGTAAATCCCATTACAGTAATCCAGAATTGATAAAACTAATCATTGGGCCATAGCACAAAAATTGTTATGCCATAATACAAACCTGAGGCGCCAGCATCCTTACCTGGAAAAAACACATTTTGTGCTACATTTCTCACTTGTGGTTTAAATGACAAACTCGTATCAATCAAAATCCCCAAATCCCATGCACCTGATGAAAAAGAATAATTCTGACCCTTAAAATGAAACTGAGGGATATCTTCTGCAGATGATATATGACTTACCCATAAACATTTGGTTTTTGCCAAATTCAAGACTAAAGAATGTATCCCCATCCAATTATTTTCTGCCTGCAAGCAGGTGGTCATCTGCGCAAAAGTCATCTGAAGAGAATCAGAAATGTATATCATGGGTATATATTTTATTGGTAATACCAATAGACCTAAGCAAGTGCCTTAATGGGGTAAGATATAATTTAAAAAGGGTAGCCGACAAGGCTGATCCTTGTGGCAGCCCTGTGGCTAAAGGTCTGTGTTCAGAAATGATCCCATTAAATTATACTTCAAATAAACGGGGACGTTAAAAAAAGGGACCAAAGCAATCAAAAACAGATCCCTCGATCCTACTAGCAACCAAGATAATAAGATTTTGTGGTACATTGTGTCAAATGAAGAGATGATGTCAAGCAGTATAGCAATCATATAATAAGAAATGCATGCTCATTATAAAGTTATACAAATGTTGCCATATCATAAGGGATGGGTTCTGCTTCTTCTGTTTTGGGCTCCTTGCGTGGATGGACTAATGTTCTTGCTCTTCGTAGGAAAATTGGAACCACATGTCCTCCTTCCATGCAATGGAACAAGATGAGGTCTGTTCCAGTCTGAGCCTTATGATTATGCAGTCATTTGGTGAAACATGGCCACAGTACACTGGTTCAATACTACAATGATTTTCAGTAGTGAAAAGAAACTAACATCAGAAGTCTTCTGATCAATTGAGCAGAATATTCTACAGAATGCAGTGCACTGGTATAGGGCTTTTATAAGGGGCAATTTTCAAACTGGCTGCGTTTTACCTGTGGACTTTGCACCAATTTTGGAAGGGAAACGTATGCACATATTTCTACTTGAAACTTGCTGCAGATGCAACGTACCCCTGTCCTTGTACATCTGCTATTTGTGCAAGTGCTTTTTTTCATGGACAATAGGATACAGGGATTTGAAAATGTGAGCTGTGCATGCTATTCTCCTCCTAAAATGTCCTAGGTGTTATGTTGGTGGACCCTTGGGCTGGTTAGGACAGAGGATGGAGTGCTGTAGAGGTCCACAGCAATTGTCCCAACCAGGAGGCGGTTCGGAGGCTCGAAGCAGGCTGAGACCCTGGACTACAGTGAAGCCCTATGCGACCAAGGACTCGGTACCCCGTGGACGGACGGACGGTGTGGGAGCCTGAAGATTGAAGAGTCTTCACCCTGGAAACCAGCACTCCCCCGGGAGAAGCCCTTAGGAGCCCAGTTGCTGGGACTTTAGGAGATTCACCCTGGAAGCCGAAGTCCCCCCAGGAGGAGTCCGTAGGGACTCGGCCGCTGGGGCTTAGGTGACTCCTGAAGGTTGAAGATGGTCTGGACGCAGGCGCCTCCTGCAGGTCGTGGGTTCCAGACGGCTGGCGCCTCCAGCAGGTCGTAGTGAGTCTTAGAAGAGAATCCAAAGGCCAATCCAGGAGTCGGAGTCCAAGGAGCGGTCCGCAGCCAGTCCAGGGGTCAGTATTCAGAGAGCGGTCCGCAGCCAGTCCAGGTTCGGTGTCCAGAGAGCAGTCCGCAGCCAGTCCAGGGGTCGGAGTCCAGAAGAGCAGTCCGTAGCCAGTCCAGGGGTTGGAGTCCAGAAGAGTCAATCCAGCAAGGAGGACAGCGCGGAGGCGGGACGAAGAAACAGCACCAAGGGAGAAGCGGAGCGGAGAGGAGTCAGAAGACAAGCCGGGTCGGAGCGATGACAATCCAGGAGCGCAGCAACACCAAGCAAGGACCAGGAACCTTGTTGCAAGGCAAAGATCTCTTCTGAGCTGCAGGGTGATATACCCTGCAGTGTCTGACGTCATCCGCCGGTCGTCTTTGAATTTCCCGTGCTGGCCCCTTTAATAGGGGAGTCCCTGTGCGCGCGCAAGCCTGGGGGGCGGAGCCATCAGCGGACGTCGGCGGCATCTCCCTCGCGGTGGAGACACCGCGGCAGGCAGCGATGCAGGCCCGGGGGGCTGAGGAGCACATCGGACGGGTCGGGCCGGCCCCGTGGTGAGTGAAGGGACCGGGGCACGGCCTGGTCCCGTAACACTAGGAAATGCTTCTTCTCAATATAGTTAAAAGGACATGTATTGTGGAGTAACACATACACTTTTAACCACTTCGAGGCAAGGCAATTTTTAGTTGGCCAATTTATGGGCATAAATTGCATGAATGGCTTTGAAATTTGCCCTCACAATGTAATTTTTATGGTGAATGAGAGGCTGAGAACTCAGAAATTGACTGGAATCTTTGAGCATGAGTTAAAGGTATCAAACAGTAGGAATACAGTCCTACAGAGCACTTCTAAATACTGGGGCCCTTTCTTGCTAACTCAGTAGTCAGCTATAATCACTGCTTTCCCAATCTACAATTGCTGGCTATGATGTTGATTTAGCAAATTCACTTATGCCACTAGAACTCTGCATGTCTAGCACAGAGAGAGAAAGAAAGAAACAGGAAAAACATGTACTTAAGGACATAATTCCGGAACAATAAAAAGAATATAAAGCTGCACAGAATATAAGATGAACTGTGATCACCAAGAATGATATAATTTTCTTTTCAAGACTAAAGGGATATACTTACTGTGCTGTGAGTTCATGACTCACTTTAGTAAAAAGTTAACCAATGCTAAATATAACTCTTTCTAATGTCATTTGAACACTGAACAAATAAAAGATGGGAGGGGGAGAGGAAATGTTCTGATATGTGGAGGTTTATATCTGAGACCAATATTCTGCGCCGTTTGTCCTGCTAAGTTCGGACTTAGCTGGACCAATGGTGGGATTTGAAAATATTGCCATGTTAACCAGCAGCAAGATAGCCAGACAACTTTTTTTCTAGCTAGCTCAGAGGTGGGACTGGCGTATTCCAGGACAGAGCCAGTTGTCCGGCTAATAGGGTCATTTGTCAATTTGCATTAAGGCACACTATAATGCCCTAACGCACGGGATAAATAATGCAATGCAAATATGTATGCTAATTCAACATTGAGTATCCCAGTAGGAGGAGTTTATGGAACTGAGGGTCAGTAGCACCCAATGCGATACAGCAATGCAATAACTAAACCTATTTTTCGGTGCGTTGTGCTTTTGATAGGCTTACATTACGGAGAATATATTTTTAGTGCGGAGAGAGAGAGATATTGTTTGTTGTACAAATCAACTCCTCTAGTTATATTTTTCATCCATTATAATGACTACAAATCATTAGTGACGTCAATTTTACTATGAATACCTCAGAATATTTCTGTAACACCACCCCATTAAACTCCCCCACCTTCCAAAACGCACCCCAATTCAAAGTGCCTCTCTACAGTGGTGACTTGGATTGGCCACTGTTGGAAACAGGATACTGGGCTTGATGGGCCCATGGTCTGACCCAGTTTGGCATATCTTATGCTTTTACGTGGTACATATGTAGAGCGTGTCAGTTTGACTCTATATAGAGGTTCTCTCTCATATTAATCACATGCAAAGCCAATTTGGCCTGTCAAAAAGACAGCTGAAACAGGATTCACTTGTGTTTAATTTTTGGCTTTTTTTTAGGGATGTGTTCATTTAAAACAAAACTGGACATTTTAACAAAATTTCTTATTTCATTTCATTTCTTTTTTTAAAATGAAACAAAAGAAAAATGAACAAAATTCTGTTTCCCTTACTTTCATTTAAAAAACGATAAAGCCAAGTCCCACCACCCTTCCTGACCCTTCTCTAATTCTCCTCCTTAGCCACTTCATCCTGCCCTGATCTCCTTCTAACAGGTCGATACAGTACAGTGCACTCTGAAGGGGCGCACTGTTAACCTGTCATTGGACGCACGTTTTCCCTTACCCCTTATTCAGTAAGGGGAGGAAAACGCGCGTCCAACCTGCCGAACCTAATAGGGCCCTCAACATGCAAATGCATGTTGAGGGCCCTATTAGGTATGCCCGCGCGATTCAGTAAGTAAAATGTGCAGCCAAGCCGCACATTTTACTTTCAGAAATTAGCGCCTACCCAAAGGTAGGCGCTAATTTCTCCCAGCACTGGGAAAGTGCACAGAAAAGCAGTAAAAACTGCTTTTCTGTGCACCCTCCGACTTAATATCATGGCGATATTAAGTCAGAGGTCCCGAAGGGTAAAAAAAGTAAAAGAAAAAAAGAAAAAAAAATTGAAGTCGGCCGGCAGCTGTCGGGTCGAAAACCAGACGCCCAATTTTGCCGGCGTCGGTTCTCGAGCCCGTTGACAGCCGCCACTCCGGGCCAAAAGGAGGCTCTAGGGACGCGCTAGTGTCCCTAGTGCCTCCTTTTGCCCATTTCTATCGCCGGACCTAATTTAAATACTACATCGCGCGCACAGGCGAGCGGGCGTTCGCCCGCTCTCCCGCAGACTTTACTGAATCGGCCTGTAACTTTGTAAACCTTTCTTCACAGGGTAGGAGGAATCCTCTGACACTCCTACCCCATGATTGCTGCACTAGTATATGGCACCAGCAGACAAACATTGAAACAGAAGATGTTGCAATTGTTAACATTTGACATATCATTCTTAATGGTGTCATGTAAGGCCAGCACCATTTTATGTGGCAAAAGTTAATAATGCTGCCAATCTTGGTCTGTTAGTTTCATTTACTAATGTAGAATCGATGGGGCAGGAACAAGCGAGGATTGTTCCTGATCGTGAAGAAATTTTCAGCAAAAGGGTAAGGGCAGAGGCAGATTGGCCTATCGGAGGATCGGGCATCCCCCGGTGGGCTGGTCGCTCTGGTCACGTGGTCTGCCGAGCGTGGCCGCAACAGAACCACTCTCGGCAGACCACGGGTATCTCCTGGACCGGCCTGGGTGGAAAATCCCCGGGCCAATCTTTACCCGGAATCCGCCCCTGGGTAAGGGGCTCTGACTGGATGGAGGAGGGGGTGGCACTGGGGGAGGACTGGGAAAGGTCCAGAAAGGGGGGGGGAAGGGTTTGCTGTGGACTGTATACAATGGAGACAATGCATGCAAATCTATCTCATGCATATTCACTGCTGGTGCAAAGGTCTGAAACCACCCTATGCGGCGATGGCATAATGGCATCACGTGATCTGTCTCTGTCTCTATCCTTCTATACCAACCTGAACCCCACAAATAGCAGATCACCAACCTCCAGAGCTCTGTTCACACACTGTGACCTTTCCCAGCTCCATGCCTCACCCACATCTCCGTCGCTACACCCTGCCTGCCTCCCCACCTTCATTCTCTGCTTTCAAAAATGCTGCCCTCATGTCTGACTATGCAGCCCTGCCCACTTCCGGTGCTCTAGGCAGCCGTCTAGTCCATCTAATGCTCCTGTAGGCCCTGTGCATATTCATTGTGGATGTCCTGAAAACCAGGCCTATTTGTGGCTTTTATGGACCAGTACCTTTTAATATGTATAACCGGCTAACTTCAGGACAAGCCTATGGCCCAACAAGAATTAACCGGATAAGTCGGGTGTGCTCTGGGCAGGAGCGGATTTAGCCAAATATTAGCCAGTTAACTTATCTAGCTAAATCCACTTCTCCCTGGAATGCCCCCATCTTATCCAGTTAGCTAAATAACTGTTGTTCGGTGGACCCCTAGCTGACACGACTTTACCTCCAGGGGATGACTTTACCTCCAGGGGATGGGCTCTGTAGGCCCTCATCATCAGGAGGCGGTTTTGGGAGAGAAGACACAACAGGACCTTCACCTTTACCAGCCCACGTTCCCTGCAGGTTGAGCCCTTGGGTCATGGGGCCAGCAGGACTTAGGCGTGGGTCTCTCGAAGACAATCCCAGAAGACAGGAGGCAGGAGCTGGATCAATGATGTATCCTGGGGACTTGGGAGTCTCCTCTGCTTCATAGGCTCGCGAAAGGGAATGTTTTGGCAGCTAGCCTATATCACAGGACAAAGTTGAAGCGACTAAAAAATAGGGACCAGTGAGCTTGGCGGGCGTTCAAGCTTTGGGCATGTTTGAGATATTCCAAATTTTTATGGTCTGTATATACCATAATGGTATACTGGGCTCCCTCCAGCCACTGACGCCATTCCTCAAATGCCATCTTAATAGCCAGCAACTCCTTATCTCTGATATTGTAATTCTTTTCCACTGGGGAAAATTTTCGAGAAAAAAAGGAGCAAGGCAGTAAGTTTCTTTTGTTGGAATGCTGGCTCAGCACAGCTCCCACGGAGGTGGCAGAGGCATTGACCTCAACGATGAATGGGCGCGTGGGGGTCCAGGTAGCGCAGGCAGGTGTCTTCAACAAATGCTTGTTTCAGCTGGTTAAAGGCAGTAACTGCATCCAGAGACCACTGCTTGGGATTTGCCTTCCTTTTAGTGAGGGCAGTGAGTGGCACCACAAGCTGTGAATAGCATGGGATAAAGTGCCTGCAGAAGTTCGCAAACCCTAGGAAGCACTGTAGGGCCCAGAGGCCCAACGGTTGGGGCCACTCCTGGATGCAGGCCGTCTTCTCTGGGTCCATATGAAATCCGGTGCTGGAGATAATATACCCCAGGAAGGGGAGAGATTCACGCTCGAACAGGCATTTCTCGAATTTTGCATAGAGTTTGCTGGTTCTGAGACATTGGGGCACCAATCGGACGTCTCAGCGATGTGATGGGAGATCCTTAGAGTAATCAGGACGTCTTCAAGGTATACCAGAATCGAGGTATGCAACAGGTCACGAAAGACCTCATTCATCATGTGCTGGAATACAGCGGGGGCATTACACAGGCCGAATGGCATAACCAGGTACTCATAATGGCCATCTTGGGTGTTGAATGCCGTATTCCACTCATCGCTGGGCCTGATTCTGACCAGATTATAGGTACCCCGAAGATCTAATTTGGTGAAGATTTTTGCCCCTTGCAGATGATCCAGGAGTTCGGGGATAAGGGGCAAGGGATAGCAATCCCTCCTGGTGATGGCATTTAAGCCGCAATAATCTATACAAGGCCGGAGCGACCCGTCCTTCTTTGCGACAAAGAAGAACCCGGCTCCTGCAGGGGAAGTGGATGGCCGGATAAAGCCCCTTTCCAGATTCTCTTTAATGTATTGGGACATTGCTCGGGTCTCAGGAAGAGACAGGGGGTATACACGGCCTCTGGGAGGAATGGTGCTGGGTAGCAGATCGATGGTGCAATTAAAAGGCCGATGTTCAGGAAGCGTCTGCCATTTTCTTTGAAAAGACGTCCTCGAAGTCGGTGTACTGGGGAGGTAGGCCACTGGAGGAGGCAGCCAGGGAAACTGGAACACATTGAACTTGGCGGAGGCAGTCAGATGGACACCGAGGCCCCCATGAAGTCAGCTGGAGGGTGCTCCAATCATTGAGGGGAGAGTGTGCCTGCAGCCAACGGGACCCCAACATGATGGGGTGAATAGATTTCTCCAGGACAAGAAATGGGGTCACCTCCTATGAAGACCGGTGCATAAACGGACCGGGGTAGTGATCCGGGTAATCTGACCGGGAAGGGGCTCTCCGTCAATCGAGGAGATCATGATCAGATGGATCCTAGGTAAGGTGGGCAGGTTTAATTGGGTCACCAGTTCACTGGAGATGAAGTTCCCTCCGGCGCCAGAGTCCACCAGTGCCAAGGTAGGATGAATGTGCTGTGGGAGGACGACGGAGACTGACAGGGTACATTGGGGAGCAGAAGTGGCACAACCTTGCTGACACCCAGGTTTGGTAATTTCTCTGCCGCATGACACTGAACCAAGAGGTGACCCTGCCCAACACAGTAGAGGCAGAGGCCCAGGGAACATCTCCACTGTCATTCCTCTGGAGACAGGCGGGTACGGCCCAGTTACATGGGCTCCTTGGAGCATTGGGAGCCAATGTCAGAAGAAGGGGTTGGTGCCAGAGAACATGAGAAGGATGGAGCCAGCTGGACCGGTTGTCGGGGTGGTCTAGATTCTCGAAGCTGTTGCTGAAGGCAACGGTCAATTCTTCTCGCTAGGTCTATGAAGACATCTAAGCCATCCAGAAGGTCTCGAGCAGTGAGCTCATTCTTAATCCTGGGAGATAGGCTCTCCAGGAAGATGCTTCGGAGGCTGTCCTCCCGCCAGCCCAACTCCGTCGCAAGGGTACGGAATTCAATAGCATATTCAGATAGAGGGCTAGAGCCCTGCCGGAGATGAAGAATGTCAGAGCTGGCTGTAGTTAGGCGTCCAGGCTCATCAAATACCTGCTTGAAAGTCTGCAAGAAGCATTGTAGGTCCTGCAGTATAGGGTCCCCACGTTCCCATAGAGGGAAGGCCCAAGCCTTCCCATCCAGCAAGGAGAGAATAAAGGTCATCTTAATATTGTCGCTGGAGAACTGAGCAGGTTGCAGGGAAAAATGCATAAAGCATTGATTGAGGAAACACCGACACTGCCTGGGATTCTCCAGAGTACTGGGGGGGGAGCCGGAATGCGGATGGTTGCTGACGCTGCTGCGGTGCCGGGGACACAGGCGCACTGGAAGCAGCCGAGGTGGTTGCATCCAAGTGAGCTGTGAGGCACTCCACGGTGCTGGCCAGCATTTCAAGGCAGTGCTGCTGCTACTGAATCTTTTGGGCCTGGCCCAGAATGCCCTGTAGGCTGGGAAGATCCACTAGGTCCATGGCCTCAGCAAACTGTTGTTCGGTGGACCCCTAGCCGAGACGAGGTTGATACTACCTCTAGGGGATGGGCCCTGTAGGTCCTTGTCGTCTGGAAGCGGTTTTGGGAGAGAAGATCCAACAGGACCTTCACCTATACCAGCCCACTTTCCCTGCAGGTTGAGTCCTTGGGTCGTGGAGCCAGCAGGATTTAGGCGCGGGTCTCTCGAAGATGACAATCCCAGGAGGTAGGAGCGACGTCAGATGAACCAGAGGTCAGGGCAGGCAGTGGACAAGAGGAACCAGGTACAGTGCAAGAGTTGGGGCAGGCAGCAAACAGGAAGAGTCAGAGAACAGGCAGGTGGGCAGGGCAGGTGGCAGGCAAGGCAGAATCCAGGAAAGAAGCAGGATCCGATCCTGGAGAGCAATCTGAGGGGGGCGAGAAGCAAGGACAAGAACCAGGAACAGGAATCAGGAACGCAGGAACAGGATTCAGGTACCGGGAGCAGGAATCAGGAACCAGAACAGACAACTCGCACTCTGGAAAGAGTATTTTATTTATTTATTTATTTAAATTCTTTTAATATACCGATGCTCAAGACCAGGTCTTATCGTACCGGTTTACAATAAACTAGGGGGTAACCCATTAACACTGAAAGCGAAAAGTTACATTACAACAGGACCCGTTGCTGAAGCTAGGATCTAATGGTCAGGCAAGGGTTAAATAGTCCCTTGTCCTGATGTCATTGATGAGGGCCGCAGAAGGGTTTTCCCGCCGATGACCCTTTAAAAGTCTTGTGCGCGCATGCCTGGGGGGGGGAGGGGGTGTAGCGTTGGCAATGGTGCGGCCGGCCGAGAAGGGGAGCATGGAGGAATGGCCCAATGAGGACCGGGAGCCCCACACAGGCCAGAGGTGCGCCAGAGTGGTTTCCCCGGGGCCTGAGGTGAGGAATGCGGGTTGCATTCTCCTGCAGCCGGTAAGCGCAACAATAACTAGTTACCTGGCTAGAATTTAGCCAGATATGGGCTGAATAAAGTCAGGTAAGCCATTTAGATGGATAACTATTACATTATCTGTCTAAGGGGTCACTTATCAAAATGTGCTAAGGCATTTTCGCATGCGAAAAGTTCCGTTAACGCATGTGAAAGCACCATATCGTATGGTGCAATGCACATTTGGAAAATAGGAGGAGTTAGGGGCAGGCTGGGTTTGCCTATCTGCGAAGAGCTATCGCACAGACTTAACACCGATTTTAACTACACGGCAACTATCACACCTGTGTGATAGTTGCCGTGACCAGGTGGTAAGGTATTATTGCCTTTCGTGATGTCTCCTGCAAGGCCTATTTTAGGTGAATTGAAGCTCCCGGAACATCAGCCTAGCCATCTGGAGAGAGAGAGAGAGAGAGACTAGCCATAATGTCATCTCCCTAGATAGGTATTTGTATCCCTATGGGAGGCCCACCTAGGAACACGAGGTGAGGGTTAGGTATTAATGTAGGGGGTTAGGGGCCACTTTGACATTTAAAATGAGACGTACAAACAGAACAGTGGTCTCGTGTGAAGATTTGATGACCTTCAGAGTGAGGAAACTCACTCCAAGATGAGATTTGGGCAATGTTCTCTCCACCTAGCTTGATGTTTGCCTTGTTTTATTGTAACTGCATTGATTCTCTTCACTTGTTCAAGGTTCAAAGTTATTACACCCCCTGTTATTTGTAAACTAGCATGATGTGATTGTATCATGAATGCCGGTATAGAAAAACTCTAAATAAATAAATAAATAAATAGATAGATAGATAGATAGATAAATGTTACCCAGGTAGAGAGTCCATCAAGCTAGGTGGAGAGAACATTGCCCAAATCTCATCTTTGGGTGAGTTTCCTCACTCCGAAGGTCATCAAATCTTCACAAGAGACCACTGTTCTGTTCGTACATCTCACTTTGAATGCCAAAGTGGCCCCTAACTCCCTACACTAATACCTAACTCTCACCTCGAGTTACTAGGTGGGCCTACCATAGGGATACAAATACCTATCTAGGGAGATGCCATTATGGCCACTCTCTCTCTCCCCCCCCCTGTGGTTGTATGCAGAAATACAACAGGTTTGGCACCTATCACAAAGTCTGACAATGTTATTGCAATTTGCACTAACTTAGCTCTTCACATAGGTAATTATCACAATTTGCATAAACCACATCCTTTTGCTATCACATGCAATACTTATCACATTTTGATAAATCTAGGCCTAAATGTTGTTTGAATATGGACCTCTACATGTCTCATCTCTGTACTGGCAAGGATAGATGAGATAAAGGATGTTATAACGTAGGACAATTGCATGTAAAAAGAACAATTGTTTTCCAACTTACGGCTCGATACTGTAAGGCCGCGGTAGAAACAGTGCGGCAGTGTCAGGCGCACCCTTCCTCCCCGCACGCACAGTTCTCTTGACCTAGCGCCTGATACTCTCTTCTAATTGCATGCAAATGCATGCCGCGGCTGTGAAGCGTTAGGGAAGGGTTATACCCGCGCAACCCATTTTACTGTATAGGCGCTTAATGCAGCGCCTATACAGTAACCTGGGTGCGCTGGTACCTGTCATTTCAAATGTCATTTCAAATGACATTTGAAATGACAGGCACCAGGAAGTGTAAAAAACAAAATTTTAAATACCTGTCGGAGGGCCGCGTGGGTCCAGGCGGGCGGCGGGATCCGGGGAGCGGGTGGTCGAGTGTTAAATCTAGGCCGCGGGCGGGTGGGCGCCTGTTCCAGGCGGCGGCGGGTGGACGCGCGTTAGTTTCAGACGGCCGGCGGCGGGAGCCGGGGGGCGGGTGGTCGCGTGTTAAATCTAGGCCGGGTCGCACAGACGCGCATTCATCCAGGCGGAGGAGCCGGCGACGAAAGCAGCCGGCTCCTCCGCCTGGATGAATGAATGCGCGCCTGTGCGACCCCTGCGATTCGGTGCTCAAGGCAGTCACATGCCGTGACGTCGGGCGTCGTGACGTCACGCCTTGAGCGCCGAATCGCAGGGGTCGCACAGGCGCGCATTCATTCATCCAGGCGGAGGAGCCGGCTGCTTTCGTCGCCGGCTCCTCCGCCTGGATGAATGTGCGTCTGTGCAACCCGGCCTAGATTTAACACGCGACCACCCGCCCCTTGGCTCCCGCCGCCGGCCGTCTGAAACTAACGCGCGTCCACCCGCCCCCGCCGCCGCCGCCTGGAACAGGTGCCCACCCGCCCGCGGCCTAGATTTAACACGCGACCACCCACCCCCCAGATCCCGCCGGCCGCCTGGACCCACGCGGCCCTCCGACAGATATTTAAAAATTTTTATTTTTTTTTCTGACAGGTTTTATGTGTCCCACAGCATTACATTTTCTCGATCATCTCTGTATCGCTTTTTTTTTATTGTGTTTTATTGTTTTTGAGTATCTTAAGCAGTGTCGATGGATTTGTTACTAGACTCACAGTCCTAACACCTACTAGGGGGAGGCGGTAAACTAACACGTTAAGGCCGCGGCAAAACAGCGGGTTACTAAGGAGATAATATCAGCGCCCGTTACAGTATCGGAGGGGAATAACTAATTCCTTCATTATACAGCTAATTCGTTCATTTACACATCATATACATGCTGCGTGCGGAAAGGGTTATGTGTCTATTTTACGAAGCGCTAAGGACGCGTGAAACTGGAGACTGTATCGCTGGATCGCCTTACTCGTCTGTATTGTGCGCTCCCAGCACGTTACAGACGGGGAATCTTTAACCGCACGTTACTGTATCGACCTGTTAACTAGTCTGGTTTTCTGGACAGCTACAACACATGCAAATCTCTCTCGTGCATATTCATTACAGATATCCTGAAAACCTGCCTGGTTAGATATGGCTCAAGGACAGGTTTGGGAGGCACTCTGACAGAGATTGGTTCATATGGAGCCAGAAACCCAAAGAAGCAGAGGAAAACTGCTGGACAAAACAAAAATGGAAGAAGAATATTTAAAGCCAGTCTTCAGAAACAAAATCTAAATCCAAATAAACTTGATGAATCAGTATTATTTTGTTGGAATTATATAAATATATATATTTTTTTCTGGCTCTGCTATTTTAGCAGCTACTTGAAGAGGTCAGAGTGTCTATTATTGCATTTATGGCTTTAAAAGCGATGGTTTGATTTGGGTTTAGAAAGCTATTAGAATAATAAGTGTAACAGGGGTTTTTTGTTTGCAGAAAGATTGAAATGATTGCCAGCGCTGCATCCTTGCTTATTGTTTCTTTTCCTACCATTGCCTTCCCAGCTCATAATATTGCAATTAAAATTGTCACAATATGGTATGGTATGCATACGGCCATAATTTTTATAACATGTAGTAAATGCACACTACTGTTTCAAATGAGAAAAAAAAAAGAAAGCAACGGAGGGACATAAATGTGAGAAAGCTCGGGAATTGCTTCAGTGCCTTCCTCAGTATGCTCCCTGCATTAAAGGTTTTGCTCAGAGCCTATAACACAGGCTTGCTGAATACATGTTTACCCAATGGCGAGGGAGCTAATCTGAGCTCAGCAATGTCACCAATACTTTTACCTATTTAAGATTTAACAGAGAAGCGATTATACACATATCGGCAGAGATGCTTTTTTTTTTTTGAGTGGTGGGGGTCATTCACAATTCTGGGATACCATGAGACGATGATGGCAGGAACATTGTAGCCGTGGTGTGTTGTTAACGGAGGAGATTTGCCAGGGCATTACTCCAAATTTCTGCTCTCGGTCAATATGGTTTGCAATGTGCATTTGCGGCCAAGCGCTTGTCATGCTTGACATGCCGCGTCAGCTGCTTTTCTTTCTTTCTTTCGTCTTTTTTTTTTTTTTTTAAAGATAATGTTGTTGATACAGCTGCAGCAAGATCTCTTGTTATTCCTATTGCATGCAGCTCTATAAGCCATCATAAGGAAAGAATTACTGTCGTGTTCTGAAGATGCTCATCATATTCTTCAAGATAACCTGAAATGGTCTAGGGTATGACAGCCTGCGTTCTCTTTCCAGTAATCTGTTCCTCCCTAATTTATTTTTTTTTCCTGCCAACATTTTTTTATGTTGAAGCAAGATTCATAGATATCTGAGTTGTTTGCTGTTCACTTGTCTTGAGCAGTATTATGATTTGAAAAGGGTACTCAGAATAAGAGGGAAACTCAATGCTTTAAACCAGTCTTTTCATCCTGGGTTACTGTTTGCCTATTAATGATCACAATGTCCCCATCCTCTTCGTGGCTGCATATACTATAGCTTATCCTGAGCCTAGGAGAGCAAAGAATCTCATTGAGTTGCTAAAACAAACAGTGGGGCCGATGCAATAAAGTGCGCTCAGCTGAGCGCACTGTATAAACCAGCAGTTAGACGTGGGTTGCATAGGCGCTACCTAATCTCCTTATGCAATACGGGGATTAGCGCCTCTATAACCCGCATCGAATGCGGAGTGGTTCTAGTAGCGCTCATCACGTGCAAATGCACGTGAATGAGACTATTAGGTGTTCACTCGTGATGCAAAAAAAATAAAATAAAATTGTGCCTCTAGGGCGCACATTTAGCGATCAGAAATTTACGCCTGCCTGGAGCAGTCGCTAATAGCTGAGCACTCTTAAAACTAGTACGGAAAAGCAGAAAAAAAGCCTCCTGCTTAATATCTGTGAACCTGTGAGCGCACAAGCCCCGAAAGGAAAGGGGGGAGGGCCCAAAAAAACACTCTAACCCTTAGCACTATTTTGTCTAGCGACTGCCCTGCAAGAATTGCCCAATCAACTTTAAAAAGAGACTAAAAACCTGGCTATTTGAGCAAGCATTCCACTTATGATAACAACATACCTCAACACCGTCACACAAGCCATCATTCTAAATCAAGACTACCCAATCATGCTACCCTTACAATTTGGTAACCCTTCTCTACTTCAGCCTACCCAAAGTTTTATGTCTCTCATATTAAATATATGCGCCTAATAATATAATCATGTGTTATTCCCCCCTTTTTATGTTCCAAGTTTTTCCCCATGTATTCTGATCCAAGTTTTATACCCTGTTCTATGTAATTTGCATTCTCACATGCCTGTTCTCAGTTACAATGTAAACCGAGATGATATGTAAAATTTTACATGAATCCCGGTATAAAAAAATGTTAAATAAATAAATAAGAAAGTTATAATAAATGCTTCCTCCAGCCCTTCCTGAAAATCTGATCACCATCTGCCTTTGAAAAGTGAGAGTCTTGTGGTAATGTCAACTCCCATATATGAGCATACCCACATTCGTTTTCATACCCTTATATATATTGTAGCAGAGACTAGGATCAGATTTTTCCCCAACAGGTTTTGCTGTTTAAAAAAAAAAAGAGGGGGGCAGGGGGGAAATGTGCCTTGAGGGTGGGAGCTTTTCTGTGTACAGAGGCAAACAATTACTGGACTTTGTTGACTGCTTTTTAAATTTATTTCCAGATGCTGTTACGAGAAAAAAAAAGTATTATTCACCTGTTACAAAGCACTATAAAGAAGAATAGATATCCAAATAATGTTATGCTAATAAACAAATCACATACAAATTTTACTGCACTGTCACTGATAGCAGTGCTACTACGGCAGTAATAGTAAAATATAATAGATGCAATTGTTTTTCTTGGTTTTCAAGATGAATATGAATATTGTGCTGGCACTTGCACAATTGTATTATGTTATGAGCTAACAGCTACTACTGAATTAGCAAAACATTGTAAAGTAATTTGACATATATAACTCAAATTTGTCTGATTATCAGCATCAATTAGCAATAGCAATAACATACATATTTTTATATCTTTACTAGTATCTCCTTAGGGTTTTAAACAGCCTTTAAAATAACCAGAAAGTCATCTATAATGAAATGACCAAAGGTATATAGCACTATTATACAGTGTTACGCATCTATAGACTAACTTATATATAATGTATATGCATTTTTCTCTATATCAGTGATTCTAATACACAGATGATACAGAATGTATTCCTAGTTCTGGTTCCCAATATAGTTTGTGAGCAATTGAAGGAGTAAAGGGCAGTCATGAATGTTTACCCATATCTTTGCCTACATGTAAATGATCCAAGTTATATCAATATTATAACCATTATAAATTATTTTTAGAATACTTGTTAAAATAATTGCTGTAACAAGACTTCATCCTTTCTCTCTACCTAGCATGATGCACTGTCTACCTAGCTGCAATCAAGCTAGGTAGAGAATAAATGGTACAAATCTACTCTTCTTTTACCTTTCATGACTCCATGTGACAGTAAATCTTCACTGATGATAACCGTGCTGTTCGTAAGAATGACTATGCATGTAAAACTGCCCCCCCAAAACCCACCCCACCCCAGAAACCTTACCCCGAGTTCATAATGATTTCTCTTACAGTGGTATAAAAAGTTCAATTATAAGTGAGCCTCCACAGAGTCTCTCTTTCTCTCTCTCACCAGCAACCTGAACTGCAATAAACACTTTTTTGGCAGGTAATGTGGCTATGGTAGATTACTCAGTGCAACATGAAAATAACATGCGGTGCAAAAAATGTATCACGTGATGCGGTATCAGGAAAATTAGCCTAACCATGCCCCCCTTTTTTTTTGTATCGTGGGCACTAGTTTCGCTATATTTGTAGTGAAATGAATCTAGGTCTTAGGATGACAAATAGAACCCATAGCAAGATATCATTCAGTAGGTTTTATTTGCTTTTTATTGTCAGACGTTTCTCAACATTCCTGTGGCAAGAGTTCAGCTACTGTACCTCATGGTTTTCTAATTCAGTTCTAGCTGAAGTTAGTTAGGTTTCACAGCTTGCACCTTTTCTACACTTAATCACATGCCAAAACATTTTTGGGATTTCCTTTCGTTATAAAGTGCTACAATCAGGGTAAAATATTATTATTATCACATCTAATAAAATTAAAATTAAGAGCAGTGACTTTTTTTGTGATTCTAATTTCTTGTTTTGTTAAAAAAGCTTTGTTGTAGCCCAATAACCTGCAGCTCTTAAGGCTGTGGTGATGAAATGTCAGTGAAGCGTAACATATACACAAATATGTGTGACAAATTTCAATGACAAGGCTTCATTCATGACGGCTTGTGAATGGCGTAGTGAAATGAAATATCCCTACCCAGTTTGTTAGGGGATACAGAAAGTACTCTGCTCCAGTCTATGCTATTCTGCATGTAATAACCAGATACCTTGCTAAGGTCAAGAAGAATGGAGATAACTGTTCAATGGGAGCAATAAAACAAGACCATAGCTATTACTATTAATGGTGTACAAGGAAAGACATTTGTGTTTGTTATTTTGATTCTCTTGCCAATTTTTATTTGTTTCATTCATTTTAGTTCCCAAATGTATTCATTTCATTCTTTTCCATTAAAGTTAATGGGAGAAGCAATGCATCCTACTTTGGACTCTTAACGCTGCAGTTTTCAAGTCAGAAGAAGCTTGTAGGCAGGCAGCAGTAGCAGAGAGAACAGCACTCCAATATAAGAGAGGGAACAATTGGCACCAACAGTGACATGAACAGCTCAAGGCCCTGTGAGAGGGACAAAGCATCATGAACAGTAATAAGAAATGTTATATTTATATTCCACTTTTCTCAGCGCTTCAAAGTGGATTACATTCAGGTACTGTAGGTATTTTCCTATTCCCAGAGGGCTTGCAATCTAACGGACCAATACAGTACAGTGCACTCCGAGGAAGTTAACCTGCCATTGGACGCGCGTTTTCCCTTACCCCTTATTCAGTAAGGGGCGGAAAACGTGCGTCCAACCCGCCGAACCTAATAGCGCCCTCAACATGCAAATGCATGCAAATGCATGTTGATGGCCCTATTAGGTATTCGCGCGCGATTCAGTAAGTAAAATGTACAGCCAAGCCGCACATTTTACTTTCAGAAATTAGCGCCTACCCAAAGGTAGGCGCTAATTTCTTCGGGCACCGGGAAAGTGCACAGAAAAGCAGTAAAAACTGCTTTTCTGTGCACCCTCCGACTTAATATCATGGCGATATTGTCAGAGGTCCCGAAGGGTAAAAAAAGTAAAAAGAAAAAAAAATTTTGAAGTCGGCCGGCGGCTGTCGGGTCAAAAACTGGATGCTCAATTTTGCCGGCGTCCGGTTTCCGAGCCCGTGGCTGTCAGCGGGTCCGAGAACCGACGCCGGCAAAATTGAGTGTCGGCTGTCAAATCCGCTGACAGCTGCTGCTCCGGGCCAAAAGGAGGCGCTAGGGACGCGCTAGTGTCCCTAGCGCCTCCTTTTGCCCGTTTCTACCGCCGGACCTAATTTAAATACCTAATCGCACGCACAGGCAAGTGGCGAATGCCCGCTCTCCCGTGGACACACGCACAGGCAAGTGGCGAATGCCCGCTCTCCCGTGGACTTTACTGAATCGGCCGTAAGTTTGTACCTGAAGCAATGGAGGATAAAGTGATTTGCCCAAGGTCACAAGGAGCAACAGTAGGACTCAAACCCTGGTCTGTAGCCCACTGTTCTAACCACTAAGCTACTCGTCCACTCCACCATGAGAATGAGAAAACTACTAACAATAGCATGAACACTGCAAAATGCCATAATAGGGGCCAAACTGTGCTAACAGTAGCATAAAACCACAAGGCATAAAAAAAAAGAGCAAAGATCACCAGCAACAGTATCAGAAGATCCTAAGGCATCAAAAAGGGGCAAAAGCAGAACATGAACACTCAAGAGAGATGCAACAAACAAAAACAACAGTGGTATAAAAGTCAAAAGGCACCAAGAGAGAGGCAAAGAGTATAAAAAGCAGTGTCATGAACACCCTAAGGCACTAAGAGAGGGGCAAAGCAGCACAAACAGTGTCATGAAGAACCCCAACACATCCAAAGAGGGAAACGTGACAAAAGCAGGTATATGAACACTCCAAGACAGTGAGGCATAGGGAAGTGCTTTCATTTTTAACAACATAGGCAATGTCAACGATTTTGATCCAGCTAGTTAGAAAGATGCTTTACTTTGAGTTTTTTTCTGTGTGGTTTCCTTGCCAGTTTGTCCTGACTCTGCTCTGACAAGGCTCTGATAAGACTGTGAGATCACAGAAGCAAGAGCTGCTTGCTAAGTTACCTGCACCTGTTTATTTACTTAGAGCAGAGCTATAGACTTCAGTGGACATAGACTTAAATGGGAAGCATAAATAAATGAGATGAAGATTCTTTGTTTAATTTATGGGACCCCCTCCATTCACTTTGGGGGACCACAGATGAAATGAATAGGGACTAATTTGTCATATTTTGCCAATTTGTTTCAAATGAATGCTTATCCCTAGTAGAGGTAATATTCCTTGATTTGTTTACCATCTTAAAGAAGTCTAACATATCTACCAACTCTAGTACTATCCATGAAAAAGGTGGATTCACAATGTCATTGAGAATACCTATTTACTAGGCACACTGGTGGGTAGGAAAGAGAATGCTGGGCGATCTTGGTGAGGTCCAGACAGAACATGGCCTTATATGCCGAGTATGCCAACAAGTCTGGGTCCATAATCTTGATGGGCTCTGCAAAGTACCATGGCACTATAATTTGTGTAGATATCTCCTTTGCTGGGAGGGAAGTACTGGACACTGTTGCCAACTGCTGAAGTTATGGGCTGTAGCAGGAGAGACCATTGTGGTAGATATGGGGAGTGACGATTAAAGGTAGAGGAAGAAATGTTAGATTACAGGGTGCTGCTGATGCTGACAGTACTGTGAAGGGAGCCCACTGTTTCCTTCACTGCACATCTACTGTCCCTCTACCTTTGGATCTCCCATTCTTGTACCTTAGCTATCAGCTTCTCCTTCCAGTATGTCAGATTGTTGGTCTGAAGGGTGATATTTCTTTTTACTCATAGATCAAAAATAGTGGTTGGCATGTAAGGATCTAGCTGGGTGAAGGGTTTCAGTTGATTTTTGCATTCATCTCCAGGATATTACTTATGGGGATGATCTCACCCAGAGTGGCTGTCATTGAAGCAAATCCTCCATGGCATCCTTGAATGGTGTCATGACTTGAACTGCCTGCTTCATGTTTAGCTAATTCTGATGACAATCCATACCAAGCTTGTCATCCACAGACAACTTGTGAAGGGGTGTCTGTTGCTCCACTAACTTCTGCATCATAAGGTAGATGGAATTTCACTTTATGCCTGCATTCTGAATAAGCTGTTGCACTGGTGCTTGACCATTTCTTTCTTTTTTTTTTTTTTAATTTGAAATTTTTATTGGGCAGTTTCAAATACAGCACATCATACATGACAAGATAAAGCATACGCTTCCAATTTCCATTATCAAATACCCCAAACCCCAACCCCTTTGTTATATGTGAAACACATGAGACTAGCATATTCATGCAAGATTAAGACAGAACATTCTGGACAACCTAATAAACAGCTTCCCGAGTGCTCCTCGGCTGTCTTAAAACAGGTCACAAAACTCATCCAGATAAAAAGGCATGGGATCAAAAGCTGAAAAGACTCCCCTTATTAAGTGTTCGAATCAAAAGATCTATACCAGGAATTAAAGGGCTCCCAAGAAGCATTCATTGAGAAAAGTCTGTTGAGATGTAAAGCAGTCAGAGTGGCCATTCTATAATTATCGTGCAGGTGCTTAATAATCTGATTAAATGTGGGTAATTCCACCTGCCTTCAATGTGATGCCAATGCTCAGCGGGCTGCTATATAAACTTGGTGACACAAGTATTGATGATCTTTATCATTACCTGCCAAGGAAATGTGGGGAAAAATAGTACGAATATCTTTAAACTCTTTCACTCCCAAAATTTGTGAGAGCCAATCTGTAATTGGTTGCCAAAATAAAGGAACTGCCCCACACTGCCACCATATATGAAGGAAAGTGCCAGTATAACCTCAGTTTCTCCAGCATTGATCAGACAAATGATCATACATACAGTGTGGTGGTCCGGTGAAATAGCAAACTGCAGAAACAGAACACTCATTGGCATAACTAAAGACCAATTCCCAATCATCCAGCTCAAGAGTGTCCCTAAGACCATATCCGAAGCCCTTTGATGTTTAGGAAGATCATGTAATCGCTCATTAAGAATATTGTAAATCTTAGATATAACACCTCACATACTGTTCTCCTGACTGCAGTAGTTCTCAAACATGGATTTTGTCTGCCTCAGAGTATTTGATTGCCAGAGAGATTGTATAAAATGTCTCACTTGAGAGTAGGCAAGAAAATCAACCTGAGGCAAATGGAACTTATCTATGAGATCCTGGTTGGAGATGACCTGACATCCAGAAAATGCTCAAATTTAGTTACATCCAAATCCATCCATAGATGGGTGAGATTGATAGCCCACTGAAAACAAAACATTATTAAAATGATGAGAGAGAAAAAAGTAAGAACCATTACCCACCAACACATTCTTCCATTGGAACCATATCTGAAGAATATTACATAAAGCTAGGGGCATACATCACAAAGACCTCCATGTGATCCTAGGCTGCCAAGGAAGGGTGGAGAGAGCTATATCCCCTACTAATGCTTGCTCAAACAGGACCCATTGTTTTATATTATTCTTTCTGTGTAAATCTAGAAGTGCTCTAAGCTGAGATGCCCCAAAATACCAATTTACATTGGGGACTCTCTAATCATTTTAAAAAATACACATGTATATTTTCCATATGTAATAACTGTAATAATTTGTATGTAATAACCCTGAACAAAATACAGAGGCAGCTATAATATAGAGTATGCACATTTTCAACTTCTATAAATAATTACTTCATACATACTTGGAATCATCAGTCACTGATACCTCCACCAGTTCACCAAGACATTCTCGACTCTTCAGCACCCCAGAACTTTACCCTGAACCTCCAAGATAAGTCTCATTTCAACTGCATAAGTGTTGGGAATCCTGGCTGCAGTTCACCACAGCAGGGCATCCTTACCTGGCCCGGCAGGCGCCGACTCCAGGCTCTTCCTCTGGCAGCGTGGGGTGGCCCTGTCTTGAGCCCTGCTGCAGCATTAATCCCACATGGCCTCAGACACTGCCAACGTCCTCTCTGCGCATGCCTCCCTAGGTGCACGTGCGCGGCACTTGCCGTTTCTTAAAGGGGCCACGGCGGGAAACTTCGGCCCAGCCCCCGAAGATGACGTCATCTTATCGGGCTATTTAAGCCTGGTTCAGTCCACTGCTCCTTGCCTTGGCAAAAGGTCCTGCTTGTGAGAATGCATTGTTGCTGCATTCCAGTGTTCCTGATCCTGAGTTCCTGCCTGTTTCTGTACCTGTGGTTCCGCTTGCTCCTGTTCCTGGTACCCCGCAACTCGGATTGTCTTCTTGGTCTCAACTTTGGCTTGGTTTCCTGATTCTGCTCATCTGCTGCCCGTCCTGACCCTTAGCTTGTTTCCTCATTCCTGTGTGTCCGCTGCCTGCCCTGATCTCTGGCCTGGTATCTCTTGCTGCCTGTTCATTGCCTGCCTTGACTTCTGGACTGTTCACGGTACCCTTGACCTCCGCCAGCCTCGGCCTGGACTCCCTGACACTGCTTCTTCTCTTGGACTTCTCATCGCCAGGAGACCCGCGCCTAAGTCCTGCCGGCCCCAGTACCCAAGGGCTCAACCTGAGGGGAATGTGAGTTGGTATAGGTGAACCCCCAGTGGTCCTCTCCTGGCGATGAGGACCACTGGGGACCATCCCTCGGTGGTGGTTCCAATTCTTGTCCCAGCTCAAGGGTCTATAGTGCTAACAGTTTGCCAAGGTCATGGACCCTGCGGATTTGTCTGGTCTTCAGGCTATTTTGGGCCTTGCTTAATGACTCCAACAACAACAGCAGCAGTGCCTGGATGTGTTAGCAGCTACAGTCGAGCGCCTGGCCAATCGTCTGGACACCGCTCCCATGCCTGGGATTCCGTCGATGCCACCAGCTCCTGCACTGGTTCCTTCTGCCTCCTTGCACCTTCTGGCACCTCCCTGCTACTCCGGGGACCCGAAGCAGTGCCATGGGTTCCTCAACCACTGCTTTATGCGCTTCTCCCTCCAACTGGCGCACTTCACATCCGACAAGGTTAAGATGACTTTCATCCTATTTCTACTTGATGGTAAGGCCCTGGCATGGGCCTCCCCCCTTTGGAAGCGTGGCGACTCCTTGCTTGGGGACCTCCCATGGTTTGTCCAAACCTTTAAACAAGTCTTTGACGAACCTGCTCAACAATTAATGGTCAGAATCCTCCATCTCTGGCTCCTTGGTGGACTACGCAGTGGAGTTTCGTACCTTGGCTTCGGAGCTAGGCTGGCGAGAGGACAGTCTTCGGAGTATTTTTCTAGAGGGCCTGACCTCTAGAATTAAAGATGAGCTAGCCACTCGGGAACTACCCGAGGACCTGGTGGCCCTGATCAACCTGACTGGGTGAATTGATCGCCGCCTACAGCAGCACTTACGTGAGCTGATGCCAGGGTGCAGGACTGTACCTTTGGTGCCATCCTTCTCGCAGCCACTAGTTCCATCCTCACCTCCGGAACTCACTCCCTCAAGCAGTGAGGAACCAATGCAACTTGGTCGCAGTCATCTCACTCCAGAAGCATCACCAGTTGCTCAGACTTTGTCTCTACTGCGGCGGCAAAGGCCGCATACTGGCTCAGTATCCAGAGCGGCCGGCAAACTCTCAAGCCTAGGCGTCAAGGGGGAGCTGACCCTAGGCTGTGTGAACCCCGCTCTCCAATGCACCGCTCCAGTGACACTCGTTTATCCTGGAGGATCCTTCCCTACGTTGGCCCATTTTGTCCCTCTTCCTACTCTACGTGAACACTGCCTTTTCGCCAAGCTAGAGAAGTGCCTCTTCGAGCGACGATCTCTTCCCTTTCTGGGGTATATTGTATCTACTACTGACTTCCATATTGATCCTGAAAAGGTCGTGAGTATCCGGAACTGACCGCATCCCGTGGGGGTCCGCGCTCTCCAGTGTTTCCTTAGCTTTGCCAATTTTTATCGACACTTTATTCCCCAGTACACGTATATGGTGGCTTCTCTTACCGCCCTTACGAAGAAGGGTTCTAAGGACAGACATTGGCCGCCAGAGGTGCTCCGAGCATTCGAGGAGTTGAAACAAGCCTTCCTTCACGAGAACTGCCTCCACCACCCTGACACCTCACACCCATTCATGGTGGAGGTAGGGGCCTCGGACATGGCAGTAGGGGCCGTCCTCAGCCAGCACTCTAACAATGGAGCCCTACTACCATGCTCCTTCTTCTCCCATAAATTTACGCCAGTTGAAAAGAACTACGGCATCGGAGACAAAGAACTTTTGGCGATCGAGATGCGTTCGAGGAGTGGCGGCAATGGCTAGAGGGGGCCCAGCATCCTGTCACAGTATATACCGACCATAAGAACCTGGAGTATCTCTGCCAGGCTCAATGCTTGAATCCCCGGTAGGCTCGTTGGTCACTGTTTTTCAGCAGATTCAACATCATCCTGCGGTACCCTGCAAGATTCCCTGTAGAGTGCGATAGTTTTCTCTGCAAGAGTCTGAGCACTGTTAAGACAATCTTTGAATACAGCAGTAATAATCACACTGGAAGCTGATTGTGGTTTCCAACTTTATTGACAGTTAATGATGGAATAGTGAAAATGACTATTTACAGCTCTTCATGCAATCCATTTACAGGTTTGGCTGTTTAATAAATCTGTGATATTGTAGTGTTAATGCATCTGTTAGTCCATTCCTGCTCCTTGCCAATTGTGAAGGTAGTTTTTAAGTTACCTCAAAAAATTTCAAGATGCAGGTAGATGTAACTGAGTTAATATGATACACCCTGAAAAAACAATGTCCTTGTTTATTTCCATATTTCAAGAATTCTCATCAAATTTATCTTACAACTAATGCATTTGCAAAAGCTCCTGATATGGCACTTCTGTTATGAACCCTCCTGTAGCAGTGCTACGGGAGGCTCCTTACCTCTTCCTGGAGGCCACTCCGAAGCCGGAGTCTTGCCTGCGAACTGTCCAGGATTAGCTCCAGGGCCTGGGAGGCCTCGATGTCCTTGGGGCCTGCCTGAGGCTGCTTGTGTTTGCATGGACTTCCTGGTTTGAGCCACGCCCTTCTCCCTAGGGGCCAGCCCACAGCACTCCTCCGTAGTTATAGGGCCAGCTAGGTGTGGGCCATCCAAACTCCTCCCAGGGAGTCGCCGGTCTGCAGCCCTATAAAAGGATTTCAACTTCCAGTCAGCTTGGCCTTGCATCGGAGTTACTTCACTCTGGAGGCTCCTGCCTGCCAGAGCTCCGTCAGGTCTTCTTTGTCTTCTCCATGGAGGTCTTCGTCTCGTCTGTATCTAGAACCATGTCTTTGTTGCCTGAGGTCCTCATCCAGGTGTCCTGATGTCTTGTCATAGATATGCTGCTTCCTGTTGTTCCAGGTTTCTTGGTGTCCTGCTCCTGTGTCCCTGTGCTCATGAGCCTTCCGTACTGCCGGCCATGATCTCTCGGTGACACTGCTTCATCTTTGGAGATGCCAGCAGTGGACTCCAGTCCCTGCGCTCCTGAGCTTCATGTCCTGCCAGCCGTTGGTGGAGCTTCGGACGACATTGGCTCCATCATTGGCACTCTGCTTCGACTGGATCCTTTCCTGCGCTTGTCCCGTTCTCAGCGTGGTCCGTGACCAGCCTCCTTGGGCTGTGTAGGGCGCGCAATGGGACAGGGTGGTCCGCGACCAGCCCATTGGGTCCGCCCGTGAAGGTGGGCTGAGTAGGGCGCCCTGAGAGACAGTGCCAAAGTCTATCCTCCCAGCTTTGCCTAGTTCCTCGTCTAGTCTGTGATGCCGTTGCATCAACTCAAGTCTTCGTCTGTGATGCTGTTGCATCAACCCAAGTCTTCGTCTGTGATGCCGTCGCATCAATCCTAGTCTGCCATGTCTTCGTATCAAGGCCTGTCTGCCCTCAACCTCAGGCCAGGCCTGCTGCTCCATGCTGATTTAAGTGGCAGATCCAAAAGGGCTCAGAATGGTCGGAGGACCATTCACATTCCAACATCATCCTGTTGCTGGCCTTGGGAGCTTGCAGGCCTGGCGGAGGGTAAGACCGTCAGCCATGCTGGAACATGCCGTCAACCCTCGGTTCGGTCCTGGATCCATCTGGGGTCGGGCTGAGGCCCATGGGCACACTAAACACCTACGTAACAGAATGCAAGGCCTTTCGAGACCGCCCACGTAACACTTCATGATTCTACTGGTTTTGATAAGCCTGCAGTCATTACTTTGGACAGTCTTTTAATGAATCAGTTAATCAATTAATGAATCAGTTTAGTCCTTTGTTTCTTTGACCACTGACTTACATAATAAATTTCAATCTCACGAGCAACATCTCAATTCTTTGGAGAAAAAGGAATCTGATATTGAAGTATCCTTAACCAAAGTTCAAGAAGTTCAATCTAACATCATTAAAGATATGTCTTTTACTTCTCGCAGAACTGAGACTATTAAAAATTCTCTTAGGTCATTAAACATGAGATTACTCAATTTTCCAAGGATTCCATTTTGTTACAATTCCCAGCCCCTAGTGATGATGTTGCCAGCTCTGAGTATATAAGGAAAACTCTGACAGTCAGAGCTTGCTTTGGCAACAGGTCTCCTCGCTCTTGTTTGCTCGAGTTTCTGAGTTGCTGTTCCAGTTCCTACACTCCTGTTCCTGCACCAGCCTCTGACCTCTGGACTGGACTTGACCATGCATTCTGCTGCCTGCCTTTGACCTCTTGACCGGACATTTAACACATTCTGCTGCCTGCCTCTGACCTCTGGACCAGACCTGACTATGCCTCGTGCCTCTGACCTCCTGGACCAGGCCTGGCCACACTCTCCACCTCTTGCCTGGACCACTGGACTGGATCTGATACTGCTCTTGGCTTTAGCTTCAGGCTTCTCTCTCCTGGTTGCCACAGTGCTCCCTTGCCTACTCCCTGGGATCATCCACGCAGAGGCCCACCTAAGACCAGCTGGCCCCAGTACCCAAGGGCTCAACCTGCGGGGAACGTGGGCTGGTAGTGGCAAAGCTCCAGCTGGCCTCTGCTTCCCATCCGGCCTCGTCACCCGACAGTGGGGACCTGTGGGGGTTTCATGCACCAACGCTACCTCAGGCCAAGGGTCCATGTACGCAACAGGTTGCTAAGGCCATGGACGCGGCTGAGGCATCCACCTTACAGGCCTTCCCAGGCCTGGCACTCAAGATCCAGCAACAACAGCAGTACCTTGAGGCTTTGGCGGCTTCCATCGAGCGGCTCAATGCCCGTCTCGACACCGGTCACGTTCCTGCTGCGCCATCGTTGGCTCCCAGCCCCCCAGCACAGCCTTCTTCTCCAAGGTCCCGCCTTGCTTCAGTGGTGACCCCGCATAGTGCAGAGGTTTCATTAACCAATGATACATGCACCTCATGCTTCAAGCCGCCGCCTTCCCAGATGCCATGACAAAGACTACCTTCATCCTCTCATGATTCGAGGGCTGGGCCCTGTCCTGTGCTTCCCCACTTTGGGAGCGCTCCGTCGCCCTTCTCCAGAATTTGCCTCGTTTCATTGCCGAATTCCAGAAAACCTTCTATGACCCAGGGAGGACTGTGAATGCCAGCTACAATCTCCTGCACCTCCGTCAGGGCTGACAGCCCCTCAGGGATTACGTAATAGAGTTTCGTACATTGACCTCCAAGCTGAATTGGCAAGAGGACTGCCTCTGTCCCATTTTTCTGGATGGGCTATCCACCCCACTAAAGGACAAACTTGCTGCCCGCAAGTTTCCCGAATCCCTGGAGGGGCTGATCGACCTAGGCAGTCGTATTGATTGTCGAAACCAAGAGCGCATCCGGGAGCTGCGGCCTTCCTGTCGTTCCCCTTCTGAAGCATCCCATCTGGTTCCAACAGAGAAGGGTCCCCGTCAGGAGCTTCTAGACCCCGAACTTCCAAAGAGCCCATGCAGTTGGGCCGGGGAAAATTATCCCCTGAGGAATGCCTTTGCAGGAGACAGTCGGGGCTCTGTCTATATTGCGGAGCCAAGGGGCATTGTTTTTGACTAAATGCTCAGTACGTCCAAGAAACTCCCCAGCCTAGGGCCAGCAGGGGCCCTGACCCTAGGCGCGGCCAATCTAGCCCTTCAGCTTTCACTTCCGGCCAAACTCTCTTGCAGTACCTGCTCCTCTCCCATGCTGGCCCTGGTCGACTCAGGAGCTGGTGGGAAATTCCTGTGGAAGAACCTGGTGCATCACCTGCAAATCCCCGTCAAGATGCTCGCAGTACCCCTGTCCATCGCCTCCATACATGGGGATCCTCTGCCTGGGAGGATATCCCAGGTCACCATACCCGTACAACTGCAGCTCAGTGCCCTCACCACGAGGAGATTGAGTTCTATGTTCTGGAGGTTCTGGGCCTGCCATGGCTCAAAAGCCACTCTCCCCATTTCCACTGGGCCACCCTGCAGCTTTCCGAGTGGGGCCCTCGCTGCCGGGAATCTTGTCTGCAGCCTTTTGCACCGGTGGAAGGGTCCCGGCCTCTCTCCCTTGCCACTGCATCCCTTGGGATACCAGTACCTTACTCCAACTATGCCAACGTCTTCTTCAAGCAGGAGGTTGACATCCTACCACCTCTATGAAAATTTGACTGTTGTGCTCATTTGAACCGGAAGACGCACCCGACGCTCCTCATCACATCATCAATCCTGCTCGCATCCACCTGCTTGCCTCCACTCCTGTTCCCATAGGGAAGACAGTAGTCCCCCGCAGACTCTGCATAAAGATTTTGCAAGACTCGCACCTTAAGTCTTCTTCAGTGGTATTACTGGTGGCCCAACATGATCCAGGATGCCCGTGCCTATGTGGACTCCTGTGCCACGTGCACCCAACAGAAGGTGCCAGTGGGTCAGCTGTGGGGGCTCCTCCAACCCTTACCCATTCCAAAAGCTCTGTAGGTTCATGTATCCATGGACTTCGTGGTGGACCTCCTTAAGTCCGACGGTCATACCATGATCTGGATAATTTATTTATTTATTTATTTATTTATAACTTTTCTATACCGAAGTTCATAAAACAGAGTTAATTATCACTCCGGTTTACATTGCAACATTTAACATGGTGACAGAAAGTAACTGTCTTACATAGAACAGGAGGAGAAACTTGGATGCAAATTAAATTAAACGGGGGAAAAAGTTGACAAATAACTGTTAGGAGCAAAACAGGGAAAAGATTGGCTTATCTATAATCATGGACCGCTTGTCTAAAATGGCCCATTTCATCCCTCTTCCTACTCTGCCATCTGCTCCCGAACTGGCCCGCTTCTTCTTTGTACACGTCTTCTGGCTACACGGCCTGCCCAAGTATATCTCCTCCGACCGTGGGCCCCAGTTCGTAGCCAGTACAGGCGTGCCCTCTGCCAAAAGTTTGGGGTAAAGTTATGCCTCACCACTGCGTACCATCCTCAAGCAAATGGGCAGGCAGAGTGCACCAATCGCTCCCTGAAAACCTTCCTGAGGGCCTACTCCAACGAGCAAGAGGACAATTGGGCACAACTGCTACCCTGGGTGGAATTTTCACATAATTCCCACATCTGTGAATCCCCCGGAGCCTCTCTGTTCTTATTGTCTACGGCCGACAGCCACAGCCTCCACTGCCCATATGACTATCTGTCTCCTCTCCTGCAGCCCAAGCCACCGCATGCGGTGTGAGTTCGTACGACCAAGATGCTCCAGGAGGCCGCCAACCGCATCAAAAGAACCAGGGACACTCCCTGTAGATCAGCACCCATCTTCCACCTGGGAGATAACGTGTGGCTGAGCACACACCACTTATACCTGAAATTGCCTTTGCAACGGTTGGCACCAAAGTACATTGGCCCATTCTCAGTTGCCAGATGCGTAGGACCAGTCACCTAGCAGCTCCATCTCCTGCACTCCTTACGCATCCACAGCACATTCCAAGTTTCCTTACTCAAGCCGCTGGTCTTTTTTGGGCCATCTTGCAATCCTCCTGAACCTCCTCCACTGTCCCGAAACCCTACCTACCCGGTGCAAGAAGTCTTCGACTTCCAGAAGAGAGGGCGAAGGTGGAAGTAGCTTCTCTCCTGGGAGGGTTACAGCCCTGAAGAGAATTCATAGGAGCCAGTTTCCAAAATTCTGGATGAAGAACTTTTGAGACAGTTCCACGCACTTCATCCCGGGAAGCCCAGACCTCCCAGGGAGGCCGTAAGGGGGGGTACTGTTACAATTCCTGGTCTCAAGAAGCCCATTCCTACCTCCTAGCACCAGACTCAGACCGCAGCCCTCCTCACTCTGGCTGCACCTGCTGGCCCACCGCCGCAGTCCTGCCACTTCGGCTCAGGACTGCTCCTCACCTCCCCCTCTGCAGCAAAGGGATGCCACCACCTTGACCTCCGCACAGGCCACCTCCCAACCGTGGTGAAGGAACAACGCCATGCCGCCCTTACCGTTGCAGTCACCTTGCTTGGCTCCTGGTCCTAGGCGTGCTCGCACCGCCGGTAAGAATTTAAAGGGGCCGCGGTGGGAAAAGTTCCTAGTGATGATGTTACCAGCCCTGAGTATATAAGGCAAGCTCTGACAGTCAGAGCTTGCCTTGGCAATGGGTCTCCTTGCTCTCGTTTGTTCGAGTTCCTGAGTTGCTCTTCCAGTTCCTATGCTCCTGTTCCTGCACCCACCTCTGACCTCTAGACCGGACTTGACCATGCATTCTGCTGCCTGCCTCTGGACCAGACATTCCATGCATTTTGCTGCCTTCCTCTGACCTCTGGACCAGACCTGACTACGTCTCATGCCTGGACCAAGCCTTGCCATGCTCTCCGCCTCTCGCCTGGCCCACTGGACTGGATTTGATACAGCTCTTGGCTTCGGCCTCAGACCTCTCTCCTGGTTGCCACCATGCTCCCTTGCCTACTCCCTGGGATCATCCACGCAGAGGCCCACCTAAGACCAGCCGGCCCCAGTACCCAAGGGCTCAACCTGCGGGGGAATGTGGGCTGTAGTAGCAAAGCTCAAACTGGCCTCTGCTTCCATCCGGCCTCACCAACCGACGGTGGGGAATTGTGGGGGTTTCCCCCACAGGAGGTGCCAACACCACCTCAGTCCAAGGGTCCACGCATGCAACACATTTATTACACCATCTGACCTTTTTTCTTCTTATTTGAAAGATGTTCTGCTCATTCCAGAAAATGTACTTCCTTCTATTGAGAGAGGTTTTTTTCATCCTGCTCCCAAATCACTTTTCGTGAAAGTTCCTGTTAATTTAATTGATTTTTTTGGAAAAATCATTTTTTTTCAATCTATATTTTATTAATTTTCAATATAACTAACAAGACAATTTTTGTATTGTACAGAAATATTATGTTAACACAAAAAAATAATAATAGGTGTATATATAACCCATTTTGGATCACGTCCCCGATCTGGAAAGGATTATACTACTTCAAAAAATGTAAAAATACAATATAGACAAGAAAAAAATAGCAGTATAATGAGCAAAGGTATCAATTATTTGGACTCTTACACTGTTGCAAGAGTTATGGAAGTTAACAAGGCAACTTATGCAGATGGAAAATTATCTACAAGAAATAATGACAATTGTGAAGATTGAAAGAAAACATAGGAATTCCCCTTACTTAATACAGCATTTACATGGGAATTTTAAAAAGAATAGAGCCCCAATTTGTAGAACTCTAGGTTTCAATATCAGAAATTGCTGACAGCATTTCCGAGTCTGCTTTGCAACATCAGGAAATACTCTCACTTGTAAATTTAAGAAAGACTCAGATTTATGCCTAAAGAACAGACGCAAGACCCAGTCTCTGTCAGGTTCAAGAAGGAAGGTAACCGCTAAAGTAGCCTGGGAAATTTCCTCAGATAATGATTGCTCCAATATTGCTGATAGGTTATCCATTTCTAGAGCAGGATCTTGTTGTAATGGTAAAGTCGGGCCTCTTCTCATACTCGGTACATAAAAAGCTTTCGCTATAAGTGGTAAAGCCTGATCAGAGATTTTCAAAACTTCTAGGAAATATTTTTTGAGCATATCCTTTGGTGTGATCAGAGAACTTTTTGGAAAATGTATGAACCTTAAGTTCCGATTTCTGATTATATTTTCAATATTTTCCATTTTCAGAGGCAATTGAGAGTTCTCCTTAATTACAGTAGATTGTAAAGCCTTTAAGGATTCTATCTCTGTCTTATTAGTCTCAAATAAGTTCTCAGTCTGTAATTTAAATGATACCAGAGTAGATAACCTGGCCCCATATCCACAACCTTGAGTTCTAATGGTTTATATTGAGATGATGTGACTTTCCCAAAAGCTTCTATGGTCTCCCAAATTGATTCTAATGTTATGTGAGAGGGTCTAACCAAAACAGACGTGATATCGAAGTCCTGAGCCTTCAAACCCGGTTCTTGAGAGGGAATAGCTCTGTCTCCTTCCACAGCTCCCCTTTGAGGGTTGATAGTGTAGAGAGCTTGATCCTCTAGGGCTGAGGCTAATCTCTCTGCTGATAGCGAGGAGTAAAACCATTAAACCACACCCACCTGCACATCCATCCCATCTGGAGTTATTGCTCTCGATGTCACAGGATTCAATGGGGAATCCAAATGCCGAGAGAGTGGGTGGCAGAGGAAAGGGCGAGTTTCTTGCTCCCCTCCTAGCAACTCAGACTCCGGCGGTTTCGATCTCCCCATCAGTCCAGTTGAACTGGGGCTGGTGGGGGGGGGGGGCTGGTTCCATTGCCCTATCCGTGACCCGTTTCTTTCATGAAGAATGCGGTATAACAGGAAAAAAGAAAACCGCTGGGACGGTAATAGACTGCACAGGTTAAATATTAAATCGCCATCTTGACTTGACTCCTTCCAATAAGACCAGTTGATTTTTTGAAAAAATCTAATGATGAGAATGTTATAGATCATGCTACTCTTTTGGTCTCATTTGTCTTTATGCAAAATTGTAATAATGTTTTTCACCTATATTTTTGAAATAAAGATATTTTGTTTAAAGGCCAAAAGATTTGGATGTTTCCCGATATATCCAGAGCAACTCATTTTTGCCTATGAATGCTGCTGTTTTGTCTCTTGGAACTTCATGTTGTTATACGATACCCTTGTAAATGTGTCATAACTCTGGATTCTTCTAGATTTTGTTTTTTCGACCCTATTCAGTTGAAGATTTTGTTGGAAACCCAGTGAGGGGTTTTGGAACCTTCCATTACTGTTAATTTGGAAACTTAGTGATGGGGTATAGTCTACTGTATAATATGGCCCGAGTATTGCAAAATGGCACCGGCCGTATGGCCGTATTGCCATTTTGCAAAACGGCAATATGACCCGAGTGCAGTAGGTCGCTCCCGGACCCCCCGCTGGACTTTTGGCAAGTCTTGTAGGGGTCAGGAGGCCCCCCCAAGCTGGCCAAAAGTCCCTGGGGGTCCAGCGGGGGTCCGGGAGCGATTTCCTGCGCTAGTGACGTCGGGGGACAGGAACCAAAATGGCACCGGCGCTACCATTGCCCTGTCATATTGACAGGGCAAAGGTAGCACCGGCGCCATTTCTATTAACGCAGCCGTGGCCCGAGAGTGGAAGATCACACCGGGACCCCCCCACTGGACCCCAGGTAATTTAAAACATTTTGGGGGGTTCGGGAGGGTGGGGGATTTATTTTAAAGGGTCGGGGTGGGTTTTAGGGTTGTTTTAGTGTGCCGGTTTTCCCGCCCTCCCCCTTCCCCTCCCCCTCCCCCGATTTACGATTTTTGACGATAAATCGGGGGAATTCCTATTGTATCGTGCCTCTAACGATTTTTGACGATTTAAAATATATCGGACGATTTTTTAAATCGTCAAAAAACGATTCACATCCCTAGTTCTTACCCTTAACACAGAGGTGGGGAGACCAGTCCGCACAACTGAGGCCCGAAAGTCATGGCTAGATTGTGGCATAAAGCAATTTTTATAAGACACTTTCACATTTGCAGCCTAATTAACCTTAACACTTTTGATATAATTGCAACATCTCTCTCCGATTTGATGATTGGGAAATTAGATCCAGATGCAGCCAACTTTTACGGTCTAGGATACCAATACACAGACATTTGGGAAAAAACATTATGGGCCAGATTTTAGTACCTACGCGCGGGAGTACATTTGTGCGCGCAACCCGGCACACACAAATCTACGCCTGATTTTATAACATGCATGCGCAGCTGTGCGCATGTTATAAAATCCGGGGTCGGTGCGTGCAAGGGGGTGCACACTAGTGCACCTTGCGCACACCGAGTCCTAGGGGAGTCCCGATGGCTTTCCCCGTTCCCTCCAAGGCCGCTCTGAAATTGAAGTGGCCTCGGAGGGAACTTTCCTTCCGTTCCCCCCCCCCACCTTCCCCTCCCTTCCCCTACCTAACCCGCCCCCCAGCCCTACCTAAACCCCCCTCACCTTTATTTTACAAGTTGCGCCTGCCTCTGGGCAGGCGCAGGCTGCGTGCCCCGGCACTCGGCCAGCACGCGATCCCCCGGCCCAGTGGCCCTACGAAGGCCTCTGGCCATGCCCCCGCCCTGGACTGCCCATTCCCCGCCCCTTTTTGCAAGCCCCGGGACATACGTGCGTCCCGGGGCTTGTACACGTCGCCGAGCCTATGCAAAATAAGCTCGGCGCGCTTAACCACCCTGCGTGCGTAAATCCAGCTGGATTTACGCGCATAGGGCTTTTAAAATCTGCCCCTATATAGCACAGGACTGCTTCTTCAGCCAAATCCATAAGCAAAGCATTTTCAAGCAACACTGTTTGAATTTATCAAGAAGGCTGGTCACCCCATAAAAATGTTTCTAGCCATAATTTTGCTATGGGTTTGATAGTTTATTTATTTATTTAACAGCATTTGTGAATTGCTTTACAAACGGAATCAATCACCCAAAGTGATGAACAAAATAAACAAACAAAAATGCAAAAATCACATCCTATCACAAAATTAAAATTATAATAAAATTAAAATCTATGTCCCCACCCATAGCTATAGGCTTTGATTGTAAATATTACTACCCTTAACATAAGGCTTGAGGGTAACTTGCACGGTGTGGCAGTTACTACCCTAAAATAATGGAAGTAACCTGCATGGAGCGGCAGTTGCTGCCCTTGACTGAGGGCTTGGTAGTAATCTGAATTTCCATTATGTGCAGCTTGCTGGGCAGACTGGATGGACCATTTGGTCTTCTTCTGCTGACTGTTACTATGTTACTATATTACTATGTAATCTCTTCAAAAACAAACAAAAAAAAAAAGCCAGGATCAAGTATGATAGCATGCTGCCTCTGAAAATGTCAACACAAAATCCACATCTACCAAATGGTGCCTCGGGGTTTTATAGGTCAGTGCTCCACCATTATATTCTCCCACATGGGGGAGCTATGACCCAATTAAACCTAATTCTTTTCTCTACCCCTTAATTAATTGTTATGCTCCTTTTGTCGAGACTCAGTAGAGCACTCTACAGGTGTAAAAGGGTTTAAACAAGTTTGGTAATGCATACACACATACCACTAACAAAATAGGCACATGCTACGGAACCCCATCCCAGAATTCCCCTATACCACCCCTTTTTCTACCTGTTCACATTTATGTACAATACTGCAAGTATGCATATACTCTCAAGGTTTATAAAATAGCATATATGCACATGCATGCTACTTACACCTGAACATGCTTTTCTGTACATGCAACCCCCATTAATTTTTTTGAAATTCCCTCCTAAGAAAATAAGCCAACGTGAGTGGAAGAGTCATGCACACAAAAATTAATACACTGCCATGTTGACTCTTTTACACAGAGAAACCAGGAGCTGCCACTAAGTTGCGGCAGTGCACAAACAGTCCACATACTGCAAATAACAGACAGACAATCTATCTTTCCTGCAACCACTGGAACAGTGTCAGCTATAGTGGTGGTCTTGCCCTGATGATGCATCTCACAGAAATTACAGGCTTTATCCTGCTACTAAGTAATACTCCAAACTACAGGTAGACACAGTGTTAGACAATGACTCTAACAGCACACTGTCTCCCTTCTTCTGTAATTGAAATCTTTTTCCTAATCTTTTTTTTTTTTCACTGAGTTTTGGTGCAAAGTGCTTCAGAACCTCTCTCCTCCCTTTCTAAGAAACAATAGAGGCATGACTGAGAACAAAATGGTGACTTCTCAAAGTACTTTTAGTTTCACTTTCACCTAAAAAGAAATGATGAAGTCATGACACGCAACTGCCAGCTGGGATAGGCTGATTGAAAAAGGACTGAAACATGATTTGTCCTACTCCTTCCTTGTCCCATTCCTAATCATCCCCACTCTTCTGGCTAGTAGTAAAAGAAAATGCATTTATTTATTTCCCAATAGACTTGAATGGGACTGAACTGAATGAGCTATAAAAGATTTAAGATTTTTTGGAGGACTGAAGCCGTTCCATTTGGATCAAATAGAAATCACATCCATAATCATTATGCATCATTTACCTGCTTCCAGATTACCCATAATATATCAGTCCCCTTCATTTACAAAATAGGTAATAGTAGCATGAGGAATGGTTCGATATTGTTTCTTCTCTCTTCACTTTCTTTATCTTCATGTAACCCCTGGGCTAGTATCCCATCGCAGGACCCCAAAGAACAAATAAGAGTTTAGTTGCCAAAGTCGACTCATAATGTAATTACACTCTGAAAGTGCAGAATACCTTGTTGGGGGTGAGGGAAGAGAAGAAGATTACTTCTTAGGCCCTGAGCGTTGATCAGTAGTCATTCAATCCAGTATTAAAGTCTCTTGTATACAGCACTATAATCACTTTGGAAACATATGGTGGTTTCCAACTTTTTTACTGATTAAAGATGGAAAGTTTGATTAAAAAACAAAATGTTCAGTTACAAGTTCTTGATAGTTGCAAACCATTTTATTGCTTCAGTTCTTTTAATAATTTGTATTTTTCATCTTCCAGGTAATGTAGTTTGTAACGGATGTCAATTAATAGGTCTTATTGTGTCCTATTCCAGAGCCATTCTAATTAGGGGGGCTTCCTCCTAGAATTTAGTGGATAGGATGATTAATTCCCAATTTAAACACATTTAAGTAAAGTCCCATATTTCATATCTTAACCCAGTCATTCCTTGTTTGTACCTGGCTGGTACCTCCTTACTCCTCCCTTCAGCGTCTTGATGATATAGGTGTGATTAACACTGAATGGATGCTACAGATCTTTCTCATAATCTCCTCTCTCTCCCCAGGGAAGAACCCAGATTCATCCCTCCAACAGGACTAGTTACCTGTGCAATCTGCATGAGAGGCACCACTCCTCTAAGATGGCATATACCGTATCCCTGGATCCTAAATGTTCTCAGAAACATTTAAAAGAAAAACTGAGGGAAACAAAAATGAGACAAAGGAAAGGTAGAGCAACTTCCTATTCCAAAAGCAAAAGATTTCCAAAAGGGCATCTTAAGGTTAGATAAAGGCACCCTTTCCACACTTCTTTACATTCAGCCTTAGAAGCTCAATGGCCCTTTCTTAAATAAACTAAACAAAACTTGAAACAGCATAGGCTCATACTTCCCCTTCAAGAAATAACTAAAGAGTCCACACCCTAAGATGGTGGCATGGATTTATATACTCTGAGAGTTCACCATCGCAGACTTTCACATGAGGGAGATAAAACCCAATAATAATACTATCTCTGTTTCATGTATGACAAATGGAACAATCCTTTTTAGCAAAGATCCTTTAGGCTCTCTAAGTTAACATAGTAATAACAAGAAAAAACAAGATATTCATGGAGTGTGACTGGATCATTCAGAAAACAGAACTTTGCATGCAATGGTGTTGTTGCGTGTCCCGTCCGTGGCAGGCCCGCTTCCGGGCCCACTAACCCAGCGCCTAGTCCTGGTCAGTCCTCCCTTGTGGCTGTGGGCAGCCACCTATGCTCCTGAGCCTCCTCTGCCACTCTCGGCTCCACCATGGACCTCTTTGTCTCCCGGTGGGTCTCCCTAAGTGTGCCGTGGGGAGACACCGCCATCCAGCGCCCTGCATGCACATGCACACCTTGCCGGGTTTTAAAGGGGCCGCGATGGGAATCTAACCCACGGCCCTGGATGATGATGATGTCGCCAGGCCCTGCTATATATGGCAGGGCCCGCCACTTGTTCCCAGCCTTGGCAACAGGTCTCCACACTTGTTGTGTGCTCGTTGCTCGTTCCTGGTTCCTGATCCTGTCTACGTTCCTGGTTCCTGTTCCTGATCCGTACCTGGTCCCTTACTTGCCTTGATGGACTGACTTCTGGCTTTGATCCTTGCTACACTTCGACCACACTTGGACTGACTTCTGGCTTTGAACCTTTGCTACGCTTTGACCACACTTGGACTGTCCTCTAGTTTTGACCCTCGCTTGTTGATCGCCCTTCCACATCTGCTGCCTGCCCTGATGCCAGCCTGCTCTCTACTACATCTTCTGGTATCTCCCTGGACTTGGCCTTTCAGGCTCTGACCTATTACTCGGGTGCCACCTGTCTTCACCTCTGGTTTCCTTTGGCGCTCAGGTCTCTGGATTCCTGCCTCGTCTGATGGAGACCCGCCTAAGATCAGCCGGCACCCAAGGGCTCAACCTGCGGGGAACGTGGGCTGGTATTGGCGAAGCTCCAGTCAGCCTCCTTCACTCAGCCAGCTCTGCCTCCCAACGGTGGGGATCCGTAGGGCTTGTCCTGCGGTTATCGTCAACCCCACCTCAGGCCAAAGGTCCACCTCCAGTGCACCAGTTGTCTCATCTACTCCTGATCTAGGCACTAGATGGGCCATATTTAGCATATTTGGCTAAGTGGTCATTTATTAAACTGAGATATTTTATTGTGGAGGGGCAAAAAAATATCACATGGAAGTGTGAAAACATATGATGGCAGCCCCCTTTGCACAGGGCCACCATCTTAGGGCCAGCATCAGCTCTAGCCCGGCCCCCTATGAACATGACAAAATATACTATAGGGGTCTTGGAAAATCCCTGCCCGCAATCAGCTGCCCATCAAGGTAGACCCACATTAAAACAATGCTTATAATGCTATTGGTGAACCCTTGCCCCTTCTACCCAAACACCTCTCTTTTAAATAAACAAAGTTCCCCCCTCCCCCCATACACACACACAGGACATTCTGAATCCCATCTCATCAACATTAGAAGTAGTCTCTGAGGACTAGTGCCCCCCCCCCCCCCACCTCCAACTTCCCTTTCTTAAAAAATATTGTTGATGTCTAGTGGCCTACCCCCAGACTCCTTCATAACTTTAGATGATTTCCCTGGTGTCTAATGGAACTCAGAGTGCCCCTTAGGCTCTAGGCCAGTTGATGCCATTTTTCAAAATGGCACTGACCAGACTTTGCCCCTCTCATATGATGGGGCAAAGGTTTGGCACCATTTTGAAAAACTAGAACAAAGGGGAAAGCCGACAGTCGTTCAGCAGTGCATGGTTCAGAGGGAGGTATCTTAAAAGGATACTAATGATGCATTAGAATTAGGGCATCCCAACAGTGAGGTTCCAATAATAAGAAAAGTAGTCCAAGTGTCTGTAACTAAAAACTCACCTGAGCTAAAAAATTCTAACTTATCCCTATCAATTAAAAAGCAGAATGAAAATACAAACAAAAACCAAACTTTGAAATGTTTGTATGCTAATGCCAGAAGTTTAAAAAGTAAGATGGGAGAATTAGAATATATAGCAGTGAATGATGACACAGACTTAATTGGCATCTCAGAGACATGGTGGAAGGAGGATAACCAATGGGACAGTGCTATACCAGGGTACAGATTATATTGCCATGACAGAGAGGAGCACCTTGGAGGCGGTGTGGTGCTTTATGTCTGGGATGGCATAGAGTCCAATAGGATAAATATCCTGCATGAGACTAAATGTACAATCGAATCTTTATGGGTAGAAATGTCATCTTTGAGTGAGTTTCCTCCCTCTGAAGGTCATCAAATCTTCACAAGAGAGCACTGTTCTGTTCATACGTCTCACTTTGAATGTCAAAGTGGCCCCTAACCCCTACACCTCACCTCAAGTTACTAGGTGGGCTTCCCATAGAGATATAAATACAGTGGGCCCTTGGGTTACAAACAGCTCAGTTTATGACCAACATTCAAGGTTACAAACAAATTTTGAGAGAGAGATGGATCTGGGTTCTTCCCTGGGGAGAGAGAAGATGATGAGAAAGATCTGTAGCATTCATTCAGTGTTAACCACATCTACATCATCAAGACACTGGAGAGAGAGAGAGAGAGACCTAGCTTGATGTTACCCAGGTAGAGAGTCCATATGCAGATATCGTAAAGGAACTGGTGGAGGAGGTGAACTTGTTGTTTCTGGTAGGCCAGGCACATTTTATAAACTTTTGGTGAGTACACTAGGGAAGTATTGGTGTTTCTGGTAATTAATGCCCTTATACAACCATTTTTTATTATAGAAATGGTTAGGTAAGGGGTGCTTTTGGGAGGTTTGGAACACATTATTGGTTTTGCCATTATTTCCTATGGAAAAAAATAGTCTTGATTTAAAAACAACTTGGGTTACAACCAGCCCTCTGGAACCAATTGAGTTTGTAAGTCAAGGGACCACTGTATCTATCTAGTGTTAGGGCATTATGGCTAGGCGCGCTCTCTCTCTCATAGTAAACATGGTCCCCTCAGTGGTTGTATGTAGGAAATACCACAATTCTGGCACTTATCTCAAAGTGCGAAAAAGTTATTGCACTTTGCATAGGTATTAGTGCAAATTGCGATAAACTGCCTATTACCATAAAACACACCCCTTTTTCTATCACATGCGATATTTAGTGCATTTTGATAAATCCACCAATAATGCTCATTAAGTAATTCACTATTCTTCCAAAATGACAGTATCAGTTTCAAGGTAATTGTCAAAAGAATATGTAAAAGTTTCTTATGGGGAGTGGAAAGGTATATGGAAAGGGCCGAGGCCCTGAGAATCACAGTATGATAGGTTAATGGGCATTGTAAGTCTAGTATCTGAGAGATAATGCTCCAGACTTTTGACCAAAATTGCATAACCTATGGACAAAAGTATATCATGTGAGACAAAGTAACCTTAGGAGAGGAGCAAGATCAACACATGATCAGGGAGCAAGCCGGTTCTAAAAACTTTCCATGGCTTCCAAACTGCCTGGTGTGAAAGAAAAAATAGTGATTGGGTTGTACTAGAAGAAAGCAAAATACGTAATGATGTATTCTAGAAATAAGGCCAATCTATATCATCATCATGTGTCTCCCACATCTATAAGCCAAGCATTCTGAAGACTAGCCAAAGCAGGAAATCTTTTGGTTCTCAACAATTTATATATCTGTGAAGCAAGATGACCCAGTGGTCCATTGTCCTGATAAAACCTTAACAAACATGGGTAACTCTGTTATTGTTAATGTAATCAAGAATAAAACTGAGACTTGAAATTGCGCCTTCTGAAGTGCTAGCAACAGTGAACAGACAGAAAGTGATGCCTATCTCTTTTTCAGAGCACGAGCACTGTGACTGTAGTGAAAATAAGAAAAAGCCCTTTATCAAGGCCAACATTATTTTCCTTTTCTAAGGCTTTTTTTTGACTCTAAGAGCCTCATTTTCTAAGCGGCTCGCACGCGATACCAGGATGGGGGCGGAGTCGGGGTGGAGTCGGCCCCGGAAGAGGAGGAGTCGGGGCGTCACTGGGGCCGTCTCTGCGCCGACGCCGTGGACAGCGAAAAGGTAAAGCCCTTTTCGCGTTCTATTTCGCTCCCAATAGCTACACCTCCTATGGTGGCGCTATTGGGTGCGAAACCAGCAGCGATTGCAGGCCTGCGATATTTTAGAAAATGAGGCCCTAAGAGAGCTTCTGAAAAGACAATCTTTCCCTCTGAAATACAACAGAGAAAATGGAGGTTTTTTGCACTTGCTCAGACCTCTCAGTGGGAGAACACCATTGTCACATGATCCAGATGCCAGCTTTGGGCTAGCTAAAAATACTTTACCTTGATTGATCCTGGATGCTGTTTATTTGCTTACTAGTTACCAGTCTCCCTGCAGTATTTTTCAATGGGCCATAGACTTGAATGAGAAACAAATGAGTAAAATACAAATTTTCATTTAAATTCATGAGTAACTTCCATTCAGTTCAGGAGTCCATGAATAAAACAAAAATGGTCTCATTCTTTGCATTTTACCCATTCATATCAAACAAATGCACATCCCTAGTCCTCAGTCTTTACAGTTGAATAGTTGGAATAAAATGCTCTTAGTTGGTTGTTGCAGTTTTGTATGATCTCCTCAATGACATGTTTCCATTCATCATCACTCATGATGACCCCTTACCAAAATCCACTCTACTTAACGACGCTGCTATTGTGTGACCATCATAATAGCATCATTGTGTGGTGATGTATACCATAAATCACTCTGCCTTATATTTAATCATTGGTCAGTCCATAGTTCTTATATTTTTTTATACTGCTGTGTTAAAGTGCTCTTTGTGCATTAAAACTGAGACATATACCTTCTTTCTTTCAGAAATTACACATATATAATAGCATCCACTTATCTTGATGTTGTCAATCTTCCATGACGATATTTCTTACTGTTTTTTCTCCACCAACCAAAATCTTCATGCCCAACTATTAACAGCAATGTGAAAACTCAACACATTGCTTCTCCGTGCCCAACACTGTACAATGTTTCGGACTCTCTCTTGTCCTTCCTCAAGGGCGAAATCTGCGTCATAAATACAACCTTCATAAGTCATTTATTACATTATTCACTTACATTAACCAAGCGTACAACCCGCTACTCACTCATTTCCTGGCATGGCGTATTCTCAGCGTTTATTATCCTTCTCTTCCGGTTCTCTCACCCGCCTTAATTTAAACCCCTTTGCCAGAGTGACGTGACTCACACGTCACTTCTGGTTTTATAATGAATATCATTCAATAGCACTGTTTAAACCTGATGGTGTGACTGTACGCATCCAGAAGATCCACTGTTGTTCTCTTAAATTTAACAGAAAATTCGGATCACCACCTCTTAAATTCAATGGAACCTCATCTAAGACACGCCATTGTAATTGTTGAAAAGTATGTTTCTCTTTACAATGGGCCACCATCGGAGCCAACATTTTTCCTGTGACAATACAACTGCGATGTTCTATTAATCGTACTCGAATTTGACGTTTAGTGCGCCCGATGTAAATCAAATTGCAGGGACAGATGATTAAATAAATCACCCTGGAAGTATCACAATTTGTATATTGTAATGCCCTATGTACTTTACCACTTTTGTCTGTCCAATCCAAACCTTTTATAGCTTGGTCACACATCGAGCAATGATTGCACGGCCCATGTCCTTTTCTATCATCAGTCCCTGCTACTTGCGGAGACAAAAAAGAATGAGTAACATAATCACCAATATTCTTGCCTCTACTATATGCCATTGTAGGATATTCTTGAAAAATATCATGTGTCTTCAAGACAGGCCAATGATGACAGATCAAAGAAGCGATTTTACCTGCCTTGTTAGAAAAAGGTATAGGGGCGGATTTTCAGAGCCCTGCTCGCGTAAATCCGCCCAAAACCGGGCGGATTTACGCGAGCAGGGCCCTGCGCGCAGGGAAGCCTATTTTACATGGGCCTCCCGGCGCGCGCAGAGCCCCGGGGCTCGCGTACGTCCCGGGGTTCTCGGAGGGGGGCGTGTCGGGGGGCGGGCCGGAGCGCGCGGCGTTGCGGGGGCGTGTCGGCAGCGTTTTGGGGGCGGGTACGGGGCGTGGCTACGGCCCAGGGGCGTGGCCGCACCCTCCGTACCCGCCCCCAGGTCGCGGCCCGGCGCGCAGCAGGCCCGCTGGCGCGCGGGGATTTACGTCTCCCTCCGGGAGGCGTAAATCCCCCGACAAAGGTAAGGGGGGGGTGTAGACAGGGCCGGGTGGGTGGGTTAGGTAGGGGAAGGGAGGGTAAGGTGAGGGGAGGGCAAAGGAAAGTTCCCTCCGAGGCCGCTCCGATTTCGGAGCGGCCTTGGAGGGAACGGGGGTAGGCAGCGCGGCTCGGCGCGCGCAGGCTATACAAAATCGATAGCCTTGCGCGCGCCGATCCAGGATTTTAGTGGATACGCGCGGCTCCGCGCGTATCTACTAAAATCCAGCGTACTTTTGCTTGAGTCTGATGCGCAAGCAAAAGTAGGCTGATCGCGCTTCTTTTAAAATCTACCCCATAGTGCATACTATTCGTGATTCTTCTTGTTCTGATGTTTTTTCGAGCAGGAGCCATTGTCGTTCTGCATTATAACCTCTTTTGTATGCCTTTTTGATACATTTTGCGGGATACCCACGTGATAATAGCCTCTGTTTTAATTGTTCAGCTTGAAGCACAAATTCATACTTGGTGTTACATATTCTTTGCAACCGTAGGAACTGACCTACTGGTAAATTTTCCCGCAATCGATATGGGTGGAAACTTGAATAATGCAGAAGAGTATTTCTCTCACACTCCTTTTGATATAGAGTTGTAGAAAAACAACCACTTTCTTTTGTTATCAAAATATCCAAAAAATTAATTTTGGTATAGTGGTATGCACTAGTAAATTGCAAATTCACATCTAATGTATTTAGCCATTGGAGAAACATTTTCAAACTTGCCTCATCGGCATGCCACAAACAAAAGATGTCATCAGTGTATCTTGTCCAATTGGACACATGTTGAAACTGTGGTGCTGGATACAATTTTTCTTCTTCAAAATTCATTATGTACAAATTTTGCCAAGCTGGGAGCCATCGTCGCTCCCATGGCTGTACCACTAATTTGTTTGTACCATGTGTTTTGAAAAACAAAAAAATTTTCACAAAGTGCCATTTGTGCAATACTGTATAAAAGAGGTAGGAATACGGTGAGGACGTTCTCTTTTTTCTAAAAATTGATCCAAAATTCTTAATGTATCCACCTGCGGTATTGATGTGTATAATGACTTAATGTCTAAAGTAACCAGAATTGCTGTCTCCTCCACATGAATATCCTGTAGCTTAGTCAACATATGTTTCGTGTCTTTACAATATGATGCAGCTCTCATCACCATAGGATGTATAACTACATCTGTGAACGTAGAAAGGGGTTCTAAGAGGGAACCTATCATGGTGACAATTGGACGCCTCGGGGGATTATATAAATCCTTGTGTACCTTGGGTACCATGTATAAAGTTGGAGACATCGGATGTTTTACCTGCAAAAATTTAGCTTCTCTAGTAGTCTAGTACTAGTTCTCTAGTCCGGTTCTCTCACCCGGCGGGTGAGAGAACCGGAAGAGAAGGATAATAAACGCTGAGAATACGCCATGCCGGGCAATGAGTGAGTAGCGGGTTGTACGCTTGGATAATGTAAGTGAATAATGTAATAAATGACTTATGAAGGTTGTATTTATGACGCAGATTTCGCCCTTGAGGAAGGACAAGAGAGAGTCCGAAACATTGTCGGGCACGGAGAAGCAATGGGGCGGATTTTCAGAGCCCTGCTCGCCTAAATCTACCCAAAACCGGGCGGATTTATGCGAGCAGGGCCCTGCGCGCCGGTGAGCCTATTTTACATAGGCCTACTGGCGCGCGCAGAGCCCCAGGACTCGCGTAAGTCCCGGGGTTTTCGGAGGGGGGGCGTGTCTGGGGCATGTCGGGGGCGGGACCGAGCGCAGCGGCGTTTTCGGGGCGTGTCGGCAGCGTTTTGGGGGCAGGTACGGGGGCGTGGCTACGGCCCGGGGCGGTCCGGGGGCGTGGCCACGCCCTCCGTACCCGCCCCCAGGTCGCGTCCCGGCGCGCAAGAGGCCCGCTGGCGCACGGGGATTTACGCCTCCCTCCGAAAGGTAAGGGGGGGGCTTAGACAGGGCCGGGTGGGTGGGTTAGGTAGGGGAAGGGAGGGGAAGGTGAGGGGAGGGCAAAAGGAAGTTCCCTCCGAGGCCGCTCCGATTTCGGAGCGGCCTCGGAGGGAACGGGGGTAGGCTGCGCGGCTCGGCGCGCGCCGGCTATACAAAATCAATAGCCTTGCGCGCGCCGATCCAGGTTTTTAGCAGATACGCGCGGCTCCGCGCGTATCTACTAAAATCCAGCTTACTTTTGCTTGCGCCTGATGCGCCAGCAAAAGTAGGCCAATTCGCGCTATTTGAAAATCTACCCCAATGTGTTGAGTTTTCACATTGCTGTTAATAGTTGGGCATGAAGATTTTGGTTGGTGGAGAAAAAACAGTAAGAAATATCGTCATGGAAGATTGACAACATCAAGATAAGTGGACGCTATTATATATGTGTAATTTCTGAAAGAAAGAAGGTATATGTCTCAGTTTTAACGCACAAAGAGCACTTTAATACAGCAGTATAAAAAAATATAAGAACTATGGACTGACCAATGATTAAATATAAGGCAGAGTGATTTATGGTGTACATCACCACACAATGATGCCTATTATGATGGTCACACAATAGCAGCGTCGTTAAGTAGAGTGGATTTTGGTAAGGGGTCATCATGAGTGATGATGTGTAGTTAACTGACCCCCACCTCATCATATTCAGTTATCGCTCTAAGTGGCTTTGGATGATTTCACATGTTTCCATTCATGCCAGCTAACCCTTGATCCACTGTTACAGTGGTTCTTCATTATCTCTTCTGACATCAATATATGCTGATCTGCTTTTGGCTCCCATTTCCCCCAAGTCTGTCATAGCAAATGATATTTTAATAAGAGCTGTAGCCTTGGCTGTCCTTTGTCCAGTGCCACCACTCCTGGAGTTTTCCCAGTGCCAGGGTATTGATGCTGTCCTCTGAAGCTCCTTGCAGGTTTGTGCTGCTCTGATCAAGCTAAGGCTATGGGGGTGCACATAGCCCCAGTGCACCCATGTGTGAGGATAAACCTTAACATGTGAAACCTTTTCCCATGCTTCTGTTCAAAACTGCACGCAGAGTGCAAGGACCTGCACCAAGTTCATGTGGTTTTTCACATGCACCCTGGCTGTCCTCATTTTTTTGACCCCCTAGTACCCTTGAGGCACTCACCTGCTCATTGTAAGGAATGAGCAGGTCCTCATTCCTTACAATGAGAAAGGCCAGCCTGACTAAAAAAAAGTTGGGCTGTCTTGCTGGTTGTGGTGGTGGTGGGGGGACATTTTGGAAAGAGACAACCCCAGCAAAACAGGAAGTGCATGCACTAAAGTTCCTAAGTACATACACAATATTGTGCATACTGAAAAAGTACATGCATACTTTAGGCGGCAGAGATATGCATATTGTTATACCTGTGCAGATAGTGCTGCACATGTTGTAAAAGACTGGATCACTTCTCTGCAGATCAATATACATGCTAATATGGGGCCATGCAGAAGGGTCCATGACCTGGCTGAGAAGCTGAGCGATTTACCTGAGTCCTGCTTCTGCTAAGTTTAAAAGTCTTTCTACTATATCTTCCCAGGATATATTGCTTGGGTCACTGATTTGAATCTGTTCTTGTGTGACTGGATTGTAGATTTCTGAATAGAGATTGTAGATTTGTGTTCTGTTACTGTCTGTCTGGTCTGTAGCTGATTGATTAAGCTAAAAGAAAAAAAAATCTCCAATAGACTTTTATTTCTGCTGTATTGTATCTTGGGGGGTGCTGGAATCTTACAATTACTTTCTAGGTAGAAATATATTTTGCTAGTTATTATTTTAATTTCAAAGTATATTATTTAAGTGAGGAACCCAGAGCACTAGTATCTACTAGATAATTGGGGGGGGGGGGGGGGGGGGGGGGGGGGGGTGAAACTATTGCACAGCTGGAGGTAGCCAGAATCTAGATAGAGGCAGAATTTCAAAGCACATGGTGACCTGGCTCAGAGGCTGAGGATTTTACCTGAGTCCTGCTCCTGCTAGGTTAAAAGTCTAAATTAGTATAACCATTTAGTGATCTTAACTGTTTAGTCCTCCCTGGACTCCTAGTTAATTAGCTTCAATTACTTCATCTCCCATTTATAGTAGTTCCTTACAGCTCAGATAATAATAATTTAAACTGTCCTATTGCTTGTAAAATTGGTTTTCATATTCTACCTATTAATCTTTACTATCTAACACTAATACATTTACTTTTTACTTCAAATACCTATTGAAAATCTTTGCTAGAACCTAAATTTTACCCGACCTTATCTATATGATTTAAGGAATTAGACATAATTTAACAAAATGTCTTTCATTCAGTGCAACAGTTGTGGTGCTTATGTCCCATGGCCTATCATTTGAAGAATCAAAGGTTGTCCCTTTCGCCTTGAGCTGTCTGCAATTAAAATGGAGCCAACTCATCTAAAGGAGGAATTGTCCATGTTTTAATTAAACTCCCCTTTCTTGAACCATTCAGTATCTCTTGCCCATCTCCCACAGAGGTTGTAGAAACCCAGGAAAAATGGTTTACAGTGGGCTCTGGCTCTGGTAGAACAAGACATGTGACAAACAGACACCCATCTTCCCCAACTTTACAGCATCCTGTGCATCAACCTCCACTCCCACAGAGATGTCAGACATCCAGGATTAAAAAACCCAGGAACAATTGGATAACAGTGGGCTTTGGCAGAATAAGGTCTGTGATGAAGAGATATCCACTCTTCCCACTGTTACCCTTGCATAATGCTTTTTATGCATTGGACAATGAAGAAACATCAGCAATAGATTTTGATGTGATTTCTAAAAGTGAAGTCACCCAATGCACCCAGATGCCCTTCAACAGAATCAATTGTCATAAAAGAAAGCTGCTTCTACTGGGAGACTCAGTCATTAGAGGAACCAATATGGGAGCACATTTTCATGATGACACAACAGAAAAATGCCTTCCAGGATCCTCAGCTAGTAGAAATGCAAACCAGATAATCCAAGTCATTGAAGAAGAAAGTAGGAACTTTGATATCAGTGTTGTCATCCATTTGGGGACCAATGACCTCAACAGAAATGGTATCCATTAGGGATGTGAATCGGGTGCCAGTATCGGTTCTGGTTTTGGTGGACCCGCGGGAAATTCCGTTTCCCGTGGTCCGGACAGTTTTGTTTTTTGGCTGACCCGAGCTGAAAAATAAACAAACCACACGACCCTTTAAATCTAATTATTTACAATCCCCCACCCTCCCAACCCCCCCAAACTTTCCTAAAGTACCTGGTGGTCCAGCGGGGGTCCCGGAAGCGATCTCCTGCTCTCGGGCCATCGGCTGCCAGTAAACAAAATGGCGCCAGTGGCCCTTTGCCCTTACCATGTGACAGGGGCTATCGGTGCCATTGGCCGGCCCCTGTCAAATGGTAGGAGCAATGGACGGCCAGAACCATCTTAAAAAATGGGGCAGGCCACCATTTTTTGTGATTGCGGGCCACTACTTGTCTAGCTTAAGTTCCTTTACCTAGATCTTTTGCCATTACCACAGTCTCAAACCTAATCATAGCCCTACTAGCCTGTTAATATATTGTTGAGTTATACCCTTGGGTCTTTCTTCAGTCTCATGATCTTAGATTTTTGCAATCCCTTGTTTTCTGCAATCTCTGGGTTTTTTTTCTTTCAGTTTCATGATCTTAGTCTTTTGCTATCCCGTGTTCAATGTAATTGCTCTCTCTGAGACACCGTTACTGTTACAGTGTTAACCGTTCTTTTGTCCTGTAATCCCTTGTTCAATGTAATTGCTTTCTTCTGAGGCACTGTTACTGTTACAATGTAAACCAAATTGATTTGTAACTTCTTACAAGAATTTCGGTATATAAAACTGTTAAATAATAAATAAATATTAAATAGTTTGGGAAATAAACTCCCAGACCTGCAGGCCCTAATGGTGGAGGTGAACTTGGACATTGTTGCTGTTACGGAAACATGGTTCACCCACTCTCATGATTGGGATACGGCCTTACTGGGCTATAACTTGTTAAGGAAGGACAGAGAGGACAGAAAAGAGGGAGGAGTAGCACTTTATGTCAAAAACATTATCCAGGCAAGTGAACTGCAAGGAATATGGGGTAGAGAAGAAGCTTTATGGCCATCTTAAAAAAAAGATGATGGTGCATCCATTTTTACTGGTGTGGGTTACAGGCCTCTGACTCAAACAGAAGAAGTAGACAGAGATCTGGTCAAAGACATCCAAAAGGTAGGAAAGAAGGGAGAAGTGTTGATTGTTGGAGACTTTAATCTGCCAGACATAGACTGGAGAATCCCTTTTGTGAAATCTACCAGAAGTAGAGAGTTAGTGGATGCCCTTCAAGGGGCTCTGCTCAAACAAATGGTAATGGAACCCATGAGGGAGGGAGATATACTTGACCTAGTGCTTACTAATGGGAATATCTCTAATGTTTGGATGGGTGCCCTCCTCAGCACCAGTGATCATCAAATGGTATGGTTTGACATTGCAGATTGGATACGGAGAAGTCACATGAAGACATGATTTTAATTTTAAAAAAATATGGGCTTTGTCGAAATGGGGACATACCTGAAGGTAGACCTATAAGACTGCGAGAAAATAGGAGAGGTGGAATGACAGTGGGCCAAGCTAAAAGGAGCAATTACAAAGCTATATATTAGAAAAGCAAACAAAAGAGAAATAAGAAACCTATCTGGGTCTCAAAGGAGGTGGCTGAAAAAATGAAAACAAAAAGAACAGCATTCAAGAAATTAAAAGATCCCAGAAAGAGGAACACAGGGAAGAATATCTGTAGAAACTGAGGGAGAGGAAGAAAGTAATCAAGAAAGCAAAAAGTCAGGTAGAAGAAAGGATTGTCAAAGAAGTAAAGCGAGGTGACACATTTTTCAGAATCATCTGAGAAAAGAGAAAGGTCTGAAGTGGTATAGTGAAATTGAAAGGTAACAAGTATCAATCTGTGGAGAGAGATGAAAAATGGCAGAAATATTAAACAAATCCTTCAGTTCACTGTTCACTAAAGAAGATCCTGGAGAAGAACCATCGCTAGTTAACAAGACTGTGGATGGGGGTGGAGTAGACAAAAATCTGTTTACAGAAGAGAACTTATAGAAAGAGCTAAGACAAAGCCATGGGGCCTGATGAATTTCATGCCAAAATACTGAGGGGGCTCAGAGATGTGCTGGTGGGTCCACTGCCTGACCTGTTCAATAGATCCCTGGAAATAGGAGTGGTGTTGAGTGATTGGAGAAGAATAGTGGTGGTCCCGCTTCACAAGAGTGGGAGCAGAGAGGAGGCTGGAAACTATAGGCCGATTATCCTTACCTCGTTGGTGGGAAAATTAATGGAGACTCTGCTGAAGGAAAGGATAGTGAACTATCTCCAGTCAGGAGGATTGTTGGACCTAAGGCAGCATGGATTCACCAAGGGAAGGTCCTGTCAGACAAATCTGATTGCTTTTTTTGATTAGGTGACTAAAGAATTGGATCAAGGAAGAGCACTCTATATCATCTACTTGGATTTCAGTAAAGCTTGTGATACGGTCCCACATAGGAGGCTTGTGAATAAAATGAGAAGCTTGGGAGGTAAGCGCCAAGGTGGTGGCATGGATTACAAACTGGTTGATGGACAGATGACAGAGTGTGATGGTAAATGGAACCTACTCTGAAGAGAGAACGGTGTTAAGCGGAGTGCCACAAAGATTGGTATTGAGACCATTCCTGTTCAATATCTTTATGAGCGACATTGCAGAAGGGAAGGAAGGTAAAGTTTGTCTATTTGTGGATGACACTAAGATCTGTAACAGGATGTACTCACCAGAAGCAGTAGAGAGAATAAGATGATTTAAGGAAGCTTGAACAGTGGTAGAAGATATGGCAGCTGGGTTTCAATGCCAAGAAGTAGTCATGCATCTGGGGTATGGTAATCCAAAAGAACAGTATGTAATGGGGGTGAAAGGCTATTGTGCTTGGAGCAAGAGAAGGACCTTGGGGTGATTGTGTCTAGCGATCTGAAGATGGTGAATCAATGTGACAAGGCGATAGCTACAGCCAGAAGAATGCTGGGTTGCATAAGAAGAATAACCAGTAAGAAAAAGGAGATGATAATCCCCTTGTACATATCCTTGGTGAGGCCTCACCTGGAGTATTGTGTTCAGTTCTGGAAACCGTATCACAAAAGGGACAGAGACAGGATAGAGGCAGTCCAGAGAAGGGCAACAAAAATGGTGGGGGGTCTCTATCAAATGACTTATGAGGAGAGATTGAAGGACCTAAATATGTATACCCTCAAGGAGAGAAGGTGCAGGGGGGATATGATACAGATCTTCAGATACCTGAAAGGTTTTAATGATGCACAATCGACCCCCTTTTCCATTGGAAAGAAATCAGTAGAACTAGAGGTTCACATAATGAAACTCCAGGAAAGCCGACTCAGAACCAATGTTGCTTGGATGCCCTTCTGGAAGAGGTGGTAAAGACACAAATGGTGAAAGATTTAAAAGGTACATGGGATCACAGTGTTGATCCCTAAAGAATAGAGAATGGAAATGAAGAAAAAAAGTGCATGGGGGTAATTTGCTGGTGTGGTGGTTACTATCCTTAACCAATAAGCCTTCATATTGTTGATGCAACTCCACTATTGTTCTCTGATGCAACTCCATTATTGCTCTCTACTTTAACGGCAGGAGGGAAAAGGGGAATTAGATTCAGACGGCAACCAACAAGGACATTGAATTTTACAGTCTGGTAAAACAAATAAGCATGGGAGTAACTTGCTGATGCGGCTGTTAGTACTCTTAACCAATAAGCCTTATACTTTTAATGCAACTCCAACATTGCTCGCTGCTTCACTGGAAAGAGGTAACAGGGAATTGGACTCAGACAGCAACCAACAAGGGCCCTGACTTTGCCGGTTAGGGATATTAAGTATGGGGGTGACCTGTATGGCACGGCGGATGCTACCATAAGCTGCTGGGCAGACTGGATGGACCTTTTAGTCCTTTTCTGCTGTCCTTTTCTATGTTTCTATATTCAATCGCTATCTGGCTGAATAAACTTATCTGGCTAACATGGCTGAGTTATTCAGCGGCTCTGCCATACTGCAGAATATATTCAACTATCTAATAGCTAGCCAGATAGGTTTGTCCTGCTAACTTTAGACCAACTAAATAGCAGGTCTAACTTATCTGGCTAACTTAGCTGGACAAGGCTGAATATTGGCTAAGTTAGTCAAATAAGTGGCTGCACCCTGGAAAGCTATCGCCTACCCCTCACATCCAAATAACTTTTTAGCCAGAGGACAAGTTAACTGGATAAGTGGTAACCTCTGAATATTGAATACTGAAACAGTGCCACTTAGCCTGATAAGTCCAAATGTATCCGAATCACTGGCACTGAGTATTGGCCTCTAAGCATGTAAATTTGCTTACACAACCCTTTCAAAATTCTGAAAATCCACTTGATTGTTTGTGTTAAGGTACCACAATCTAGAAGAGTTAATGTTACATTTTGTAATAAAAAAAATTTACATTCATTTTATTAAGCAAGAGTT